>NC_092041.1:42055961-42391609 GCF_003086295.3 Arachis hypogaea | reverse complement strand
ATTTAAACCTCCAAGACCCCCTAACAAAGGAGGTACTTGCATGCAGAATACAATACTGAAGCCCCCTCCCTTGGATGGAACCAATTTGATTCCCCCTGACACCAAACGTAAGTTTGGCGTTGGGTGTGCACTATCTACCAAGGAGGAAGGTCCCAATAGAAAGATGCATAGGGGATGGAAGAACAAAAATATCACTACTGAAGGCTTCTCACCAAGGATAAGGGTAGTATTCCTTACAAGCCCAATCCTGCCTCATGCAGTGAATATGATCCTATCTCTTGAGCATACCAAGCTGATCCATGAGAGCATAGGAAGGAAGCTCCCAATGGGGAGTGAGGATTTATTCCTTTATGACTATCTTCCTCCTTGAAGGAGCTAACCGTCAAGCTAGTGACAGTAAAGAAGCGCTTGTTGGGAGGTGGTGAACAAAATTGACTCTGCAATATTTGCACAGATAGACCGGCAAGTGCACCAGGGCATCCAAGTAATACCTCAGGTGAGTGAGGGTCGATCCCACAGAGATTTTTGGATTGAGCAAGCAATGGCTACCTTGTAGATCTATTGTTGGATTGAGCAAGCAATGGATATCTTGTAGATCTTAGTCAGTTGGATAGAAAATATAGTTATTGTGGAAAAATGAATAAAAATAGAATAAAGATAGAAGTACTTAATCGGTGTGAAATCAGTGATAAGAGAATGGTTGAGGCTTCAGAGATGGTTCCTCCTTCTGGATCAATTTTTTTCACTGTCTACTTCAACTTCAGATGATTCATTCCATGGTAAGCTGTTAGTGACTAACGCTAGGTCAGTAGTCATTAATTTCCTCTACTTCAAATCAAACACCAGGTCAATGGTCATCTAATCTAAATGGGGGTAAAGCTCTAGAAGTCCATTCCCTTAGTGATCCTACTCAAAACGCCACAGATAAAGTCGGATCTTCTGGATCAGAGAATTCTACTTCACGATTCTAGCCTATACCACAAAGGCCCTAATCACCCCGTACCTCGGCTGAACTGATGTCTCCAAGTCCCCAACAAAGTCGTGAATTAGCCGTCTAAGAGATGTATAATCAAGCTTGTGGTTCAATACTATCCCATCAAGGACTCGCAAGAACCCATATAGAATAAGGATGACGGTCAAGTTACACTCCCAATTCATTATGATGAAGAACGAAGATATATCTTAGAAGAATAGAATCAAGCATAGATTGAAATAGAATAGTGATATTATTAATCCATAAGAATCAGCAGAGCTCCTAACGTTAACCTAGGAGGTTAGTGACTTATAGCTTACAAAAAGTAGTAAATAAAAAATATGGCATAAAGTTCTTAACAAAGGTGATCCTTGTTCTATATATACTAATTTGATAACTAAGAATTACAGAAATAAGATAAACTAGTCTTGTAGTACAAAAATTCACTTTCCAGGCCCACTTGGTAAGTATTTGGGCTGAGCTTGGGACGAAGCCACAAGTTGGTACTACCTCTAAGGTGTTGGATGCCAGCATTGGACTCCTTTTTGAACTTTGGACTCCTTTTTGGGCGTTGGGCGCCAACTGGTCCCTTTTGGGCGTCCAATGCCATGAATGGGATTGGTAGCCGGTGTTGAATGCCAGTTTTAGGCCTTCATTTCTAGAGCAAAGTATAGACTATTATCTATTGCTGGAAAGCCTTGGTTGTTAGGTTTTCATAGCCATTGAGAGCGTGTCATTTGGACATCTGTAGCTCCAGAAATGCTCCTTCAAGTGCACGGAGGTCAGAATCTAACAGCATCTGCAGTTCTTTCTCTGTCTCTGAATCAGACTTGTCCTAAAGCTCCTCTATTCCAGAGCTCTTCAATTTCTCTAACATCTTTAGAAATTTAAAATCCAGATGGAATTTGATATGAAAAAATTCTTGTATAGTTTGGAATCAATCAAAACAAGCATCAATTTGTTGGTAGCATAGTCGAAACCTATAATGAATTCTCACCATCAAATGTTAAATTCAATACAAAATAACCGAGAGTAATTAAACCTCGGGTCATCTTTCCTAGGAGTTTCAATAAAATGTACATTTATTGGCTATGAAAAAGCATGGGGGATTGGGGGAATGCAAGAGAGGGGCAAGTAATGTAAATAGCAAGGAATTAAATAAGCATGCAAGAAATTAAAGAAAAGCAATTAAAAGCAATGAAAATGGAAAATAAGTGCTAAAAATGACTTGATGAATCCATATTTGATGATGATATTTTGGTTAGAATTGAATGGATTTCATCACATAAACTTGCACTAATTCCCTTGAATAGCATGCTTTTGAACTTTTCTCCCAAATTGTGCTTGATATTGAAAACATGCTCTTTTATGCTTACTTTGATCTATTTTTATTCCATTTTCCTTCCATTCGATGCCTTGATGTTGTTTGTGAGTGAATTCAGGTTTATCAGGTAAGAATGGGTTGGAGAAAATGGAAGAAGAGCTTGCAAAATGGAGGAAGCATGAAGAATCAAAGAAGAAGAGTTCAGAGACGTGTGCGTGCGCACAGCCTTTTGTGCACCTACACAGGAGCCCAAGCAAAGCGCGTGGATCAGTTCGAGCGCATCACGCATCCCACCTAGCATCGCCTATCGTGCGGACGCATACGCCTGTGCGTCCGCACAGGTGTCTGCGCATGACCTCATTAGAAAAGAACGTGCCTCACGATTTGGGGGCTTTGGGGGCCCATTTCTGATGTCTTAGAGCTCATATTGGAGGGGAAATGAAGGAAATAACATAGCATGTCATTAAATATAGTTTTATGAGTAGAATAGAAGGATTTTATTTTAGTTTTCTCTAAGTTTTCTCATCTTCTCCATTAGGGTTTTATTAGGGTTTTATATTCCAAGTGCCATTTCCATTTTTGATCATTGGATTTTGCTAATCTCATTGTAAGTATTCTCTTGTTAATACTCTTTATGGTTATATTATCATTACTCTTTCTTCTCATTCAAGATATAGTCAAATTTTGTTTCTCTTTTGCAATTCCACTTTCTTGTTGATGAGATTGATGTTTGATGTTCATTTCATGATTTCTTATGTTATTCTTGTTGATTGAGATTAATTGTTACTTTTAATTCCAAGTCTTTTCTTATTTTTCTCATGATTAAGCTTTTTGCCCACTAAGTGTTTGACAAAATGTCAAACATGGTTTTAGGCTAAATTTTTTGCTTCTTGGCTTGGGTGAAGTGAGGAATTGGGTTCCTAGAGTTGGAATGTCCAATATTTAGTGTCAATTCTTGGGTTGTTAATTGTTCTTGTTCCCACTAACGCTAATTTGTTGCTAAGGCAATTAGCAAGCAATTTAGGATTTGTGGGTTAAGACACTTATGCTCATTTAACTTACCTTCCGATGTGAGGGTTGATCAAGTGAGACTAATCCAACACAATTGTCATAGTTGTGGTTCCAACAAGGAAAGGATCCTTAGCTCACTCCAAGCCAAGACCTCTTCTTAAGTTTTTAACCTTTCATACATTGCCATGTTAATCTCTTTTATACTTTACTTGTTCATATTACATAATCGGTTCTTTAATTTCTTTATTAGTTCAATCATTACAATTTTGCATGTTATTTTATTACTTTATATATTTATTTCTTCATTCAAATCCCCTTGATTGCTACAACCGGAATTTGCACACTCGTTGCTTCTTAAGTGCTTCCTTGGGAGACAACCCGGGACTTCAAACTCCCGGTTATTTTGTTTTGATTGTGACTCTCCTTTTGAACTAAATTTGATTGTGAGAGTTCGTTGTTGGTTTGAACTATGCTACTGACGAAGTGATTCTTATTTTGATCAACTCTAAACCGACATAAATTCTCGCTCATCAAATTTTTGGTGCCATTGCCGGGGAAGTTCACTTTAAGTGCAACGAGTGCCATGATTTTAGTTCTGTAAATATGTGAATAGTGTGAATACTTAATTTTTGGTTTGCTACTTGGCATTGATTGTAAACACTATTTTTCTTCTTTATTTAGTCTAGGTAGTTATAGATTGCTAAATTAGTTCTTGTTTACTTGCTTATTTTTCTTCTTTGTTCTGTTTTGCCTTTCATAATTGCATGCTTTTATTGCCTCCTTAATTCAATGACACGGTCACTTCTAGACCCGAGCTTGGCCACTTTTGACCCAGAAATTGAAAGAACATTAACTCGTATAAAGCAAGCTCGGCGCCGGCTAGCTTTTGTGCATAGTGAATCGGGTGGACTTGAGGATCACTCCCATTTACTATCACCAACCATCTGTGACTCCCATTCTCCAATCAATGAGAAGACTCTATATTCATATGTGGGGAGTACTGAATTATCTTTGAGAGACTTAGGTGACACTGTCATGGTGGACCCTCTGCGAAGGGTTACTTTGAAAGAAGCTGGAGCCCCCAATCTTGCCTTGCAACCGCTTCAAATTCTGTATCCGGCCTTGGACACAAATTTTGAGCTTAAGTCCGGCACGATCAATTTGCTCCCTAAGTACAATGGATTACCTGGGGAAGATCCTCTGAAGCACCTTAAGAATTTCCAAGTTGCATGTGCAACTGCAAGGAGACATGGAGCAGATGAATCTGCGGTGTTGGTTTTTGCTTTCTTTTTCTCTTTGGAGGGAAAAGCAAAGGAGTGGTTTTATACTCAGCCGGGTAAAGTTAGATCTAATTAGGACTTGTTGCAAAAAGACTTTTTAGAGAAGTTCTACCCTCCTCAGAAAACAGAAAAGCTGTGGAGAGATCTCTTGCATTGTACAAAAGGATGGGGAGACTTTGTATGAGTATTGGGAAAGATTTAAGAAGTTGCTAGAAGTTTGCCCTCACCACCAGATAGATGAATTGGTTCTGATAAGTTATTTTTGTCAAGGAATGCACCACCAAGATAAGCTTCTCTTGGATGCCGCAAGTGAAGGATCAATGACTAAAAACAAGTCCACATCAGAAGCATGGGAAGTTATATCGGACTTAGCAGATTCAACTCAACATTCAAGGGCTAGAAGTCCACAACCTCCTAGGATCGACGGACTACCAAGGATATGTGGTGTTTGTGCTTGTACCACAAATTACACCGATGAGTGCCCTTAAATCCAAGAGGACATTACAATGGCGGTTGCTAACCCCTACCCACAAAGACCCAATTACAACCAAGGACCCTACCCATATGGAGGTAATCAAAACCAAGGGTGGAGAGATAACTCAAACCAAAGGTGGAATCAAGCTCCCCAAGCTCAACCCAACCAAAATGCTCAAGTCTACTACCATCAACACCCAAAAGGCCAACCACAATACCAACAACCATACCAATAACCCCCACAATCTCCATCTTAAGTGAAGTACCAACATCCAAATAGTAGATCTAACCCTTCTCAAGTTAACCAAGCCCTTCCCTCTAACCAATCTCACATGAATGACACAATCCATACCTTCATGCAAGAACAAAGAGAGTTCCATAAGAAATAAGATGCATATATGGCTACAATAGCCGAAGCCCTTACTTGCCTAACTCTCCCTCCTCAAACTACACAAAGCACCCAACAAGCTTCAACCTTAAGTAGTTTGCCCGCCCAACCTCAACCTAATCCTAAAGGAAGTATAAATGCCATCACTCTTAGGAGTGGTACTAAATTGAATAGGATTGTGGCTATTCCCGCAAGGTTGAGTGAGGAGACAAACAAGGAGGAGGTAGAAGATGAAGAGGAGGTGATGGGGAGTAAGGATGGAACTATTGACAAAAGTGAAGAAGAACCACCAAAGGTCAAGGAGCCCAAGAGAAAGACCTTGCTTGAAGAGCCTTTGCCCATTCCATTCCCAACCTTGGCAAAGAAAGCAAAGAAGCAAGAAGATCTTGATCCCGCTGTGGTGGAAGTTTTTGAGAAAGTTGAAGTTACCGTCCCTCTCTTTCAAGCCATTCAACAAGTGCCGAAATATGCCAAGTTCCTCAAGGATATTTGCACTCATAAAGACAAGCTTGGAAACCTCAACAAAAAGTCGGTAGATGATTCTATCTCTTTTTTGCTTCCTGAAAAATGCAATGATCCCGGCCCATGTTTCGTTACTTATCTGATTGGTGGGACCAAGTTCACGGATTGTATGTGTGGTTTGGGGGCATGTGTGAGCATCATTCTACTTCCCATCTAAGAAAAGCTGAACTTAGCACCCCTAAAGAGATTTGGGGTGAGATTTGTGCTAGCTGACAAGAGTATTGTGTCAGTTGTGGGGATTGTTGAGAATGTCATAGTCAATATTTAAGGATTGCTCTTTCTAGCTGATTTTCACATCTTGGAGACACCTCCCATTGACTCCAACAAGCCATCGTCAATATCCTTGGAAGACCTTTCTTGAAGACGGCTCGCTTTAAGCTAGACGCCCACTCGGGAGTCTATTCTTTTGAGTCAGATGGCAAGCTAGTCAAGTTCACTTTGGAAGAGTCCAACAAGCCGATACTTGAAGCTTACTCCATTTTTGGGAGCAAAATAGTTGAAGACAAAGTGAGTAAGGATGGCAAGGAGCAAGGAAAGGAGGATAGTGCCAAAGAATCAATCTCAAAGGATCATGCTCAACCAAAACAAGCCAAGGAGTTAGAGACTTTCCTCCTTGGGGAAGTGCCTAAATGATCAATGAGCCTTGAAAGTCCAAATTAGGACTTTAAACCAAAGTGCTTGGTGGGAGACACGCCACCATAGTGACATTTTTCAATTCTATCTCTTGTTTATAGCCTTTTGAACTATTTGTTTTCTTGTGATATGATGCTTGGATTAAGTTTGTTTAATGATTTTTGAGTTGAATAAGTTAGAATTTATTGTGGATTATCATTTTGTATTTGTTTGAATGATTTGGGGGATGGTATGTTGCTATGCTAAGGTTGAGAACCTTAGTTTTAAAGAGAAAAGAAATTCCTGAAACAGGTATTTGTGCGTGCGCACCACCCTGTGCGTGCATAAAACTCTACGTTTTTTGCCATCTGTGCAGACTCATGAGCCTGTGCATCCGCACACGCCCTGAAGTGCCCTCTGGTGACAGCGCTAGCACAGCTTGTGCGAGCGCACTACCCCTTTTTCTATGCTCTGTGTGTACGCACAAATTCGTGCGTACGCACACTTCCTCCCTCGTGCCTCATGGGTGCGGCTGCACAGACGTAAGCGTCCGCACACCACTTGTAAGTCCCTCTGCTGGGGGCGAGGGAGCAGCTTGTGCGAGCACACCCCTTCCCCTTTCTTATCGTCTGTGCGTGCGCACGGTCCTGTGTGCACACGCACGCGTGTTTTTTCCACAAGTTAAAAAAAGGGAGGTAGAGTTCTTCTGTGCGGTCGTACACCCTTTGTGTCCCCGCACATCCTTTTGCAACCTTTCTGGTCGTAGCGATCGCATGCTGTGTGCGATCGCACCGCCTCTACATTTTCGTTTCTGTGCGTCCACACAGGTTGCGATTTGCGCGTTAATAGGGCAAGCTGCCCTGTTAAGAGGCAGCATTTCTTTCTTCTCCTCTCTTCTTCTTGGCTGCTCTCTTCTTCTCTTCTCCACCGGCCATCACCGCCATCTCTCTCTTCTATTCTCCTTCTTTCTTTCTTCCTATTCTCTTTCTTTTGCCACCACCGGTGAGTTTTCTCCTCCAGTGTTTTTTCCGGCGATCCCAACCGCCGTGATTTCGCAGTGGCTATTAGAAGTGCCATTGTTCCTCCCTAGTTCTTCTTCTCTTCAACTTTTATGCTTAAGGTTTTTTGTCTTTCCCTTTCTTTTTATGTTATAGTCTTTACAATTATTTTCATTTCTTTTATGTTACTTAGATTGAATCTATTGCTTTCTTAGTTCTCTCTTTTTGTTGCAAAATGTTGTTGCTTGATTATTGGGTTGATTTTGATTAATTATGAGCTTAATTGTGATGCACTTGCACATTGCATACCACATGTTTGATAAAAAGTCTCAATGATCATCTTGTTTGATTCGTATGACTTGGCCATCATATGCTTTCATTTATCCTTTGTTAGGCTTATTGTATGATTGTGCAACTTCTTTTTTACATTTTGATGTTGATCAAATGGTTTCACCAATACAATTCCTTGCCCTCTTACTCATATACGGCAATTGCATTGTATTAGTGGAATGTTAGTTCATTGTTCATCTTGGAATTTCATCTGAATAATCATATTGCAATGGTTCAACTTTGAATGATGTTTTGATCAAACATCTTTAAACATTCACATCAAAGAACATTGTATATGTGATTACAACTTGTAGATGATGAACATATGACAATTCTCTTTTGGTGCTTGTTTTATATGCACAACTTGAGAACTTAGTTGTGAAGCTTTGAACCTTTAGTTGAAATAAGATTGTGATTGTCGTTTTGTGCGGCCGGTGTGTATGTTCTAACCGCGCTCACCATTGGAATATATACACCGCTATTCTTGTGAATCACACTATCTTGGAGCTTCCAACTAAGAACTTAGTTTTCTTGCTGTTATTAAGTGTTTCCTCTTTGTTCTAGCTTTGTTGTTGTCTTATGAACTTGATATTTTCTGCTTTCTTTTTAGGATACGAAAGAAGGGTAAGAAACTGGTCGCTTTACCGGCTGTGAAACCTTCAACCCGCGCATCAAGACCATACTTCATGGATTGTCCGAGCGATAAACCGGACATCTTGATCAACCGAAAAGTGGAGCACCGATATGACAAAATTGAAAAAAAAGCCAATCCACTGGGAATGAACGCTTAAGGTTCCGATCAAGTATAAAATGGTCATCCATAAGCGGATCGCCTCACTTCATTGGGAGTTCTTAGAACAAGACCCAATTGAAGTTAATGAAACTATGGTGCAGGAATTCTACGCCAACTACCAAAATTGGGAAGCAAAGTCGGTATTCCTCCACGGCAAGAGGTTGGACACTTCCAACCGAGCTATTGAAGCTATTCTAAAGATCCCCCACATTTCACCTGAGGATGATGATTATTTAAGGACCAAGGTGAATGCGTCCAAAGGGAGGATGTCCTTGACTCCCATACTTCAAAGAATTGGCCATCCCAGTGCCTCATGAGAGTATAGCAAAGGGAGAAATTTTGTTCCCGCAACTATAGCTTACACTGGTTTGAATGCCGAAGCTCGTATATGGCATCAAATTGTGGCGGACAATATTATTCCCAGCACCCATGCTACCCATGTGAGATTCAAGACTACGTTGCTACTTTGGGCTATCATGGAAGGAAAAAGGATAGCCATTGTACTTTTATTACGCACATCGATTTGGAAATTGATTGAAAAAAAGAACATCAACATTTCTTTTCCATCGATGGTGATGCGTTTAGCAATAGCAGTGGGGGTAGAGTGGCATCCAAGAAACATCATGTTCAGGGTCCCTACTGGCAACAACTTCATTCCAAGGGGTGATTTGGAGAGATCAACACCGCAACACCCTCTAAGAGGAAGACACACACAACACCATCAAGTTTACCAACTTTGTCAACTGTTTTACCTTTTCTTCGTCCTCTTCCAGAATTATATGGAGACATCTTGCACGATATCCACCACATGGAATATTTAGATCAAACACGTTTTGAGTGGATAGCAGCAAGACTAGAAGGAAGAGACCCCGGCTCGCCTCCTAGAGCTTCATCCGAGATAGTTGGGGAGGAGTATGATGCAGTTGACCAACCCAATTCTGAGTCCACCAGCTAAAGGTGGCCCCTCTTCATCCTCCCAGAAGCGTAAGCATGCACGGAGGACCGTGCAACAACTAAGTGTGGGGGAGGATCGATGATTCCAAGGGGGTAAAAATTTCTCTTTTCTTGCCACTTTACAATGTTTCTTGTAGTACTTTTTTCTTTATTTTGAGTAGTTTTATGCCTATTTTGTCTTGTTTGGTTGCTTGTAAATATTTCTTTATAGCACTTGGATATTTAGTAGTTAGTACTTGCATGTTGCATGATAGAATAAATAAGTTGGTGAAACACCAAGGAATTTCATGAAATCATTTTCTAGGGCGTACCATTGATTGAATTGAAGGAAATATTGTGTATGCCAACTTGCTTGAAGTAGATTGTTTGTAGAGCATGGAAAAGAGCTCGAACAACATACCTTGTGAGCTTTGAGCCTTAATAGATGGTTGCATCTTTTCAACCATAATGTTGTTCTTGTGTGTGATTATTACTCCTTTTTATTGTGATAATTGATTTGCATGATTCTTTATGTCCTGTATTTGTGTTTGAATGCATTTAGCATGATTGAGGCCGTGTTTGATGATAACCTCATTAACCTATATGGCCAACCCTTGCATACACCTTTGTGAACCCCTTTGAGCCTATGAATCCCCTTTTGTTCTGATGATAGCACATTACTCCCCGTAAGCGGAAAACCATTAATGTCCCCGAATTACTCTTTGACTAGCTTGGGTGGATTAGTGTGTAAATTCTAAGTGTGGGGGAATTTTGGGAAACATTGGTGATGGAGGCATAAGCATTGATGTGGAAAATGTTTGGCAATTAGGTGATGCTTATGCATTGCATTAAGGAAGACATATGCATTCATAGTTCAATTTTGTTTTTAAAAAAAACTTGTACATAACAAAGTATGAAATAAAGAGTTCAATAAAGGATGCATATGTCATGTTTGAAAAGAAAATGCATGGGTGAGGTGAGATGAAAGAAGAAAAAATCGGTAAATAGGGTATATTAATATGTATATATAGGTGATATAGGATTAGGTGGATATTCAAGTTAATCAAATAGCTAATTCTTCAAGTCCACTTAGCCATATTTCATCCTACCTGAACCCTAGCCCCATTACATCCCGTTAAAGACCTCATGATATTTGTCATTCATGCATTAAATACTAGTTGATTGTTAGATGACTTGCAAATCTTTGAAAAGCATGATAAAAGGAGAATTGAGTGGTTAAACCCTAAACACTAAGCGAATTGAGTGAACACACATCCGGTGAGGGGTTCGACCGCTCAATTCTATGTTATTGCACCTTACACTGTATCTTCTTGCAGGTAGTTTGATTGATTAGTTTTTAAGAATTTCAATTCAATTCTTTGGACATTGATCTTAATGCATGAACTCTTTGCATTAGCCCTTAAGCATTCTTATGATGGATTGGAATTTCATGGTTTGTTTCCACCAACTTTCATTATAACACATTTTACCTATTGGCCTTAGGATAGTTGCATGCATTTACGTAGTATATAGCATAAGTCATTTTCCCTTTTCATCTATCTTCTTTGAGTGTGTTTAGCATGAGGACATGCTAGGGTTTAAGTGTGGGGGAATTGATGAATCCATATTTGATGATGAATTTTTGGTTAGAATTGAATGGATTTCATCACATAAACTTGCACTTATTCCCTTGAATAGCTTGCTTTTGAACTTTCCTCCCAAATTGTGCTTGATATTGAAAACATGCTCTTTTATGCTTAATTTAATCTATTTTTATTCCATTTGACTTCCATTCGATGCCTTGATGTTGTTTGTGAGTGAATTCAGGTTTATAAGGTAAGAATGGGTTGGAGAAAATGGAAGAAGAGCTTGAAAAATGGAGGAAGCATGAAGAATCAAAGGAGAATAGTTCAGAGATGGGTGCGTGCGCACAGCCTTCTGTGCGCCCGCACAGGAGCCCAAGCAAAGTGCGTGGATCAGTTCGAGCGCGTCGCGCGTCCCGTCTAGCATCGCCTAGTGTGCGTGTGAACAGTCTCTTCTGCGTACACACAGGAGGGAATTTTCGCAAAGTGTGCGGACGCACACGCCTGTGCTTCCGCACAGGTGTCCGCGCATGACCTCATTAGAAAAGCACGTGCCACGCAATTTGGGGGATTTGGGGGCCCATTTCTGATGTCTTAGAGCTCATATTGGAGGGGAAATGAAGGAAATAACATTGCATGGCATTAGTATAGTTTTAGGAGTAGAATAGAAGGTTTTTAGTTTAGTTTTCTCTAAGTTTTCTCATCTTCTCCATTAGGGTTTTATTAGGGTTTTATATTCCAAGTGCCATTTCCATTTTTGATCATCAGATTTTTCTAATCTCATTGTAAGTATTCTCTTGTTAATACTCTTTATGGTTATATTATCATTACTCTTTCTTCTCATTCAAGATATAGTCAAATTTTGTTTCTGTTTTGCAATTCCACTTTCTTGTTGATGAGTTTGATGTTTGATGTTCATTTCATGATTTCTTATGTTATTCTTGTTGATTGAGATTAATTGTTGCTTTTAATTCCAAGTCATTTCTTATTTTTCTCATGATTAATCTTTTTGCCCACCAAGTATTTGACAAAATGTCAAACATGGTTTTAGGCTAAATTTTTTGCTTCTGGGCTTGGGTGAAGTGAGTAATTGGGTTCCTAGAGTTGGAATGTCCAACAGTTAGTGTCAATTCTTGGGTTGTTAATTGTTCTTGTTCCCACTAACACTAATTTGTTGCTAAGGCAATTAGCAAGCAATTTAGGATTTATGGGTTAAGAACACTTATCCTCATTTAAATTACCTTCCGATGTGAGGGTTGATCAAGTGAGACTAATCCAACACAATTGTCATAGTTGTGGTTCCAACAAGGAAAGGATCCTTAGCTCACTCCAAGCCAAGACCTCTTCTTGAGTTTATAACCTATCATACATTGCCATGTTAATCTCTTTTATACTTTACTTGTTCATATTACATAGTCGGTTCTTTAATTTCTTTATTAGTTCAATCATTACAATTTTGCATGTTCTTTTATTGCTTTATATGTTTATTTCTTCATTGAAAACCCCTTGATTGCTACAACCGGAATTTACACACTCATTACTTTTTAGGTGCTTCCTTGGGAGACGACCCAGAACTTCAAACTCCCGGTTATTTTGTTTTGATTGTGACTCCCCTTTTGAACTAAATTTGAATGTGAGAGTTCATTGTTGGTTTGGACTATGCTACTAACAAAGTGATTCTTATTTTGATCAACTCTAAACCGACATAAATTCTCCCTCATCACGACTCTTGGTGATAAATGGGAAATTTAGGATTCCAATCCCAATTATGGACCACAAACATGGCAATTGTGTGGAGTTAATTCCAATTAGTCAATCCAATTTGAGAATTAGTCAAAAGGGCATAATTGATCCCAATCCCTAAGTCCTAAGTCAACACTAGTGGGTCACTTAGAGTCAAGGGAAACCAAACCAATTAACAATCCTCACACAATGCGGAATGGACATCCACAACTCAATTTCACCCAAACACCCAATTTCTAAACCAAGAGTGTGAAAACTAAACATGCAAGGAATTAAACATCAAAGCAATAAAAGTCAAAACAATAAAATTCAAGGAAAGGAAACTTCAAGTGCAAGAAATCTCTTGGCAAGTAATTGAGAGCTAAGGTTACCTATCCTTGCCATTGACCACAAAAACATGATGATTGTGAAGAGTTAATCCTATTTAGTCAACCTTACATCAAAGATAAGTCAAGTAGGCATAGTTGATTCCAATCCCTAAGTCCCAAGTCACCACTATTGAGTCACTTGGTGTCAAGGGAAACCAAATCACTAACTACTCTAATATATCAAACAAGAATGGACATCAATGACTCAAGGGTCACCAAAGTCATCCATTCCAAGCCAAGAGTGAGGAAAAACTAAGTGAATACTAAGCCAAGCATTTTATCAAACACTTGGTGTGCATGAAAATAAAATAATCTTAAATTGCATTAAAAATAAAATCTAACTACCAAAAGCAAGAAAATGGCAATAACAATCAAAGGAAGCAATAAATGACATGAAAACATAAATTTGCATTAATTAGAATTAAAATTAACAAAGAGTGTTCATAACATAAAAAAGACAAAATAAAGGAAATAACAAGAGAAATGAAGGAGATAAAGATAGGAAAGCATGAAACATAAAGGAAACTACATTAAAACAAGAATTAAAGACTGAAATTAAAGGAAATTAAACTAAGAAAACCCTAATTCTAGCGAGAGAGGGGAGATTCTCTCTCTAGAAACTAAGAGAAAACATCATAAAAGCTAAACCTAATTGCCCCCCCCCCCCGTGATTCCACTTGAGTTAGGGTTAAAATAGCTTCAGAAATTAGTTCGACTGCGTTTTGGAGGCCCAGAATTCGCCCCTAGTGATTTGTATTAATGAGCTCACGTGACTCGGGTCACGCGTACGCGTCGCCTGGCAAAAATCAATCCACGCGTACACGTCTTGCGAATCTTCCTTGTGCGTACGCACACATGCTAGAATTTCCAAACTCCATTTCTTCATGGTTTCTTCCCTTTTGTGTTCTTTTCCTCACTTCTTCAACCCATACTTGCCTCGGAAACCTAAAATCACTTAACAAATACATCAAGGCACCAAATGGGACTAAAGTGAATAAAATTTAGCAATTAAAAGGCCTAAAAATAATGTTTTCACTTTCAAGCACAATTTAGGAAGAAATCATAAAACTATGCTATTTCATTGAATAAGTGTAAGAAAAGTTGATGAAATTCACCCAATTAGAGCAAATAAATACCATGAAATGTGGATTTATCACATCCCCACACTTAAACAATAGCATGTCCTCATGCTAAATACAAGAAGGAAACAAGGGGTATTACATTTATTCAAAGCAAGTAAAGTACCTATATGCAATCTATCTAAATGAATGCAACCACTTAGTTAAAATAAATCAATTTCCAAGAATACATATATGAACGTAAGGGCTAAAGAAATCTAAATCAAGTCAAATCCATAATAGATTAGAGTTATTGAAAAGCATTTACAAACTTGCAAGAAAGGAGATAATCAATGGTGGAAACATGTGATTGAGCAATTGAACCCTCACCGGATGTGTATCCGCTCTAATCACGCAAGTGTATAGGGTCAATTCACTCATTTCTTCTTTAATCAAGCTTTCTAAGATTTGTTTTTCATCTAACAATTAACACTTATTTAATGTATTCATACAAATATCATGAGGGCTTTTCATGGGTTGTAATGTGGCTAAGGTCAAGGTAAGATTGTATTTGGTCAAGTGAGCTTGAAATTTGAATCTTTGACTAACTTAAGCTCTCACCTAACCTACATAACAACCTATACAACTCAAAGCAATCCTAACTACCCATTCCTCACTTTTCTTACACACTCATCCATTTTCTCTTTGATCAAAACTCGTATGCATTGTTATTGTTACTTTACTTTGAGGCATTTTGTCCCCTTTTCCTTTTTTTTACACAAAATAAATTATATACACAAAAGTGTCAATGCATATGGTTAAATTGTTTAATGCATGAGCATGTATTCAATTTCCATGATTTTCAATCAATAGTACAAAAGTCCACTTTTACCTCAACCAACTTTTCCAAACTTTCCCACACTTAGATGATACACACTCTCACTAACTTAAGCTAATCAAAGATCCAAATAAGGGACATTTATTGTTTTTCACTTTAAGGCTAGTAATGTGCTAACTTTAAGAACAGAAGGGGATTGAAATAGGCCAAAGTTGGTTAACAAAGGGAGAGAAAAGGGGGCGGCTATTTCAGTTAAGTGAGCTTAATGAAAAGATGGCATCAATCATATAAATGCATATATACATTAAACAATGGACATAAAGAATTAAACAAATCAAAGATTGCAATCCTAAAGAGAGAATAACACACAAGAATGAAAATAGTAGTTATATGGTGTAACCACACAATAAGGCTAAAAAACTCACAAGTTGTATGTTCTTTAACTCAAAAACATGTTCCACAATATATTTCAAGCAAGTTTCAATCAAACAAGTATCAACTCAAATCAATTAGGATGTCAATGCCCTATTGAGAATTTTTTTCTTGGAAAATTTCATTAAATTAACTAAGCTTATTATATATATGTGTGCAAAGAGTGCAATAAACAAAGAAACATGCAATTAAAGCACTAGAATATATACAAACTAGGAAAAATACAACCAAGAATTCAAAAAGAATGTGCAAGTGTTAGGACTAGAGTATGTCACCCAATATCGTCGATCAGTGACGACCTCCCCACACTTAAGGGTTTGCACGGTCCTCCGTGCACTCAAAGGTGAGCAAGGGGTGGTGACTTCGGATTTCCACCTTCAGCTAGTAGTTCAATCGGCTGATGCGTGCTCTTCCTCCTGCTTTCTTTGTTGCTATGGTAAATCACTCATGAAAGATCGAAGATAGAATAGTAAGATAAGTGAATGCAAAAACAAGGAGGCAAGGATTGTTGGAGTGAGGTGATATGCACTAGAATGAGGTGAGTGAATAAGTTTGTGACATGAAGAAAACAAGTGTGTGTATTCTAAGTTGCGTGGTTTAGAACACACACACTAGCAAGGAAAGCTATGTCACAATTTAGACAAAATAAGCATGCACTTCACTCATTCTAGTGTGCTTGAGATACTTAAAAAGAAACTTGTATGCCAAGAAAAATAAACAAGCAATAAAGAGGCATAAAAGCATTCAAACAAGAATCAAGGGATTGTGAATTGGATAATAAAGCAACACTTATTTGACATGAAGTGGAAAACATGGCAAGCATAGTCCACAAAGCTTGAAAAGCTCAAAAAGTGTCATTAGGTAAGCTCATGATCCAATTTCACAACCCTCATTGTTGATGCATCAAATAGGTGACTTAAATAAAAATTAATCCTAAACAAGCATCACCTAACAAAAAAATGCATCAACTAAAAAACAAATTGCCTAATTATAGATAATAAAATCAAATTACATGGTGGCCAAAACATGCAATTTAGAAATTCAATAAGATTCATGAAGGTAGTGTCAAAAGTACTTGGTATGTGCAAAATGAAACATGAAGAACTCAATACCAAGCAACTATTTATAACCACAATAAACATATCCAATAATATATAGCAATAACAATATCAATAATTAATCAGCAATATGTCAACACAAACAATAAATCAACTCAATCATCCCACACTTAGCACCAAAATAGAAAATAAAACTAACTAATAAACAAGTAACTAACTAACTAATTAACTAACTAAAAGTGAGTGTTGTGGATGGTGAAGTATAGTGGTGAGTGGTGGTTGAATGAGGGAAAGAAGAGGGGAGAAGAGAAAAGAAGAAAAGAAATAAAGAGAAGAGAAGAAGAGAAGTATGGTAATGAGAAAATAAGGGCGTGCGTACGCACAAAGAGCTGTGCGCGCGCATAGGGAGCCACGCACACGCATCGGGGACGCGTGCCCGGGATGCGGCAAAAATGCAGGACCCCACGCGTACGCGTCGATGAGAAAAATGAGAAGGGTTGTGCGTTCGCACTATGCGTGCAAATGCCGCGACCAGAGGCCTTGTTTTAATCTATGCCCAAGCACAGAAAGGCCATTTTTTTTACATGAAGCGTCAAAATTTTCAGCTATCTCACCATCTGTGCGTGCACACACAGCTCCGTGCACATGCACAAGAGGCTAAACGAAGGGGTATAAGCTGGTGTGCGTGTGCACAGAGGGTGCTGGTATGCGAAATTGTGATCACTACAGCTCAAATAATCCATAAACGTGGTGTTCAACACCATGGCAGAAACACAACTTCGCACAACTAACCAGCAAGTGTACTGGGTCGTCCAAGTAATAAACCTTACGCGAGTAAGGGTCGATCCCACAGAGATTGTTGGTATGAAGCAAGCTATGGTCACCTTGTAAATCTTAGTCAGGCAAACTCAAATGGATATGGGTGATATACGAATAAAACATAAAGATAAAGATAGAGATACTTATGTAATTCATTGGTGGGAATTTCAGATAAGCGCATGAAGATACTGTGTCCCTTCCGTCTCTCTGCTTTCCTACTGTCTTCATCCAATCCTTCTTACTCCTTTCCATGGCAAGCTTATGCAAGGGTTTCACCGTTGTCAGTGGCTACCTCCCATCCTCTCAGTGGAAATGTTCAACGCACCCTGTCACGGCACGGCTATCCATCTGTCGGTTCTCAATCAGGCCGGAATAGAATCCAGTGATTCTTTTGCGTCTGTCACTAACGCCCCGCCTTCAGGAGTTTGAAGCACGTCACAGTCATTCAATCATTGAATCCTACTCAGAATACCACAGACAAGGTTAGACCTTCCGGATTCTCTTGAACGCCGCCATCAGTTCTAGCCTATACCATGAAGACTCTGATCTTACGGAATGGCTGGCTCGGTTGTCAGGAGAGTGCTCAGTTGTCAGGCGATTAACCATGCATCGTGTATCAGGAATCCAAGAGATATTCACCCAATCTAAGGTAGAACGGAGGTGGTTGTTAGTCACACGTTCATAGGTGAGAATGATGATGAGTGTCACGGATCATCACATTCATCAAGTTGAAGAACAAGTGATATCTTAGAACAAGAACAAGCGGAATTGAATAGAAGAACACTAGTAATTGCATTAATACTCGAGGTACAACAGAGCTCCACACCTTAATCTATGGTGTGTAGAAACTCCACCGTTGAAAATACATAAGAACAAGGTCTAGGCATGGCCAAATGGCCAGCCTCCCAATGATCTAAGAACTAGATGTCCAAAGATGATCTAAAGATTAAAAGAAATCCAAAGATGAAAATACAATAGTAAAAGGTCCTACTTATAGAAAACTAGTAGCCTAGGGTTTACAGAGATGAGTAAATGACATAAAAATCCACTTCCGGGCCCACTTGGTGTGTGCTTGGGCTGAGCATTGAAGAATTTTCGTGTAGAGACTCTTCTTGGAGTTAAACGCCAGCTTTGGTGCCAGTTTGGGCGTTTAACTCCCATTCTTGTGCCAGTTCCGGCGTTTAACGCTGGGAATTCTGAGGGTGATTTTGAATGCCGGTTTGGGCCATCAAATCTTGGGCAAAGTATGGACTATCATATATTGCTGGAAAGCCCAGGATGTCTACTTTCCAACGCCGTTGAGAGCGCGCCAATTGGGCTTCTGTAACTCCAGAAAATCCACTTCGAGTGCAGGGAGGTCAGAATCCAACAGCATCTGCAGTCCTTTTTAGTCTCTGAATCAGATTTTTGCTCAGGTCCCTCAATTTCAGCCAGAAAATACCTGAAATCACAGAAAAACACACAAACTCATAGTAAAGTCCAGAAAAGTGAATTTTAACTAAAAACTAATAAAAATATACTAAAAGCTAACTAGATCATACTAAAAACACACTAAAAACAATGCCAAAAAGCGTACAAATTATCCGCTCATCAGGTGCGCACGCACAGAACGCAAAAATCGGGCTTTTGTGCGTACGCACTGTTTTTCTCAAAATTTTTCTTTTAAAATATAAGGCACCGAGCCTTAGCTCAACCAAAATTCAACCCCAAACATTCAAAAACTCAAACATTCATGATCTATATACAAATTAAACCATCTAAGCTCAAAATTAAATCAATCCTAGGCTAACTAAGACAAGCAAACATGAAATAAACCAAAATTATAAACAAGAAAAGGGTAAGAAAGATGTTACCATGGTGGGGTGTCTCCCATCTAACACTTCTATTTAGAGTTCTAAAGTTGGACTTTTATTGAGAAGCTCTAACAATGCTTGGGTCTCTAAATTCTTCATTAATTGCACCAAGTTTTGATGGAGTGTCCAACAAGCTTTTAGCTCCCAACAAGAAAAACAAAAGGCAACAAGAAAAACATATTCACAATATCAAAATATTCACGAGAGTAAACAAGAAGCAAGATATTCACATTTTAACATATTCACAAAAGCCAAAAATAAGCAAGCAACATATGATAAGCTATTCACAATATTTACATATACTCAATAGCCAACATCAAGACCATTGCAACTCCCCAGCAACGACGCCAAATTTGATATGAGAAAATTCATGGCAAGGAAAACCAAACCAATTAACAATAATGGGTCACTTAGAGTCAAGGAAAACCAAACCAATTAACAATAGTCACACAATGCGAAATGGACATCCACAACTCAATCTCACCCAAACACCCAATTTCTCAACCACGAGTGTGAAAAACTGAAAACTAAACATGCAAGGAATTAAATATCAAAGCAACAAAAGTCAAAACAATAAAATGCAACGAAAGGAAACGTCAAGTGCAAGAAATCTCTTGGCAAGTAATTGAGAGCTAAGGTTACCTATCCTAACCATTAACCACAAACACATGATGATTGTGAAGAGTTAATCCTAGTTAGTCAACCTTACATCGAAGATAAGTCAAGTAGGCATAGTTGATTCCAATCCCTAAGTCCTAAGTCAACACTATTGAGTCACTTGGTGTGAAGGGAAACCAAATCACTAACTACTCTAATGTATCACTAAGCCAAGCATTTTATCAAACACTTGGTGTGCATGAAAATAAAATAATATTAAATTGCATTAAATATAAAATCTAACTACCAAAAGCAAGAAAATGACAATAACAATTAAAGGAAGCAATAAATGACATGAAAACATAAATTTGCATTAATTGGAATTAAAATTAACAAAGAGTGTTCATAACATAAAAATGACAAAATAAAGGAAATAACAAGAGAAATGAAGGAGATAAAGACAAGAAAGCATGAAAACATAAAGGAAACTACATAAAGCAAGAATTAAAGACTGAAATTAAAGGAGATTTGATGACAAGTCATCATATACCCATTTTTCAAGCTAATTTCACTTGTTTCACTAGTTTTTATGCACTTTCTTGCACTATAAGTAAGCAATTTAGAGTGGAATTGCATATTTTATTTGAAACAAACAACCACCATTTAATTGATACTAAATCATGAGGTTTAAGCTAAATTTAATTGATATTTGAATGATTTATAAACCTTGTGAATTTGGTGATACTTTGATTGGTTGTTTTGATTATTTGTAGGTGAAGAAAGGAAGAAATAAGAAAGTGTAGCCTAAGAGAGCGTGGCCCAAGGAAAAGAAGAATGTGGCAAAAGAAGAAGAGAGTGTGGCGCATGGAAGGAGGAAGCCACAATGCTCTCTCCAAGAGCACACTGCTCTCCAAGGAAGCACAACAAGGAACCAAGCATGCAAGGCTTCATTGCCCTGCCTCCCCTTGAGAGCGGAGCACAATTCTGAGCCAAGAGACAAGGAAGAGCAAAAACATTGCTCTGCCCTCCTCCAAGAGCATTATCGGGCTCTTACCAAAATAAATCAAAGGAAATTGTTCTCCAAGTGCCACCCATGGGTTTCGAACCCAAGCTCAAAAGGGAAGGAAGTGGCGCTCAAATGAAAGAAAAACAAGCCAAAATTGGCTTGTTTTCAACCACCAAGGATCGAACACAACACCTTGAGGAAGCAAGGAACTAGGCGCTACTTTGGTGCCAAGGAAACCAAGAAAAAAGGCAACAATTCCCTCCACCAAGTTTCGAACCAAGGACCCCTTCGAAGCCTCATTGCGCTGCCCACAAGGAAAGCAGTGCAACACTCTTTGGTGCATGGCACGCACACACGCATTATGGCTCGGCCAGCACAGACTTGGAGCGCGCAAGACCAACACAAGCCATTGCTCCACTCTCCACAAGAGCAGGGTAATTTCTTGATGCCTCTCCAAGCCTTGGCGCAACATGAATACCCACACAAAGCTTCACTGCTCTGCTCTCCACAAGAGCAGAGCAGCCTCCTGGGAGCAACATGGGCTGAAATCCACTTAAAAATACAATTTAATTCAATTCTTCACCCATCTTTCAAGCCCACTCAAAATTCTTAGATCCAAAATAGAAAGTGTATAAATAGGTGTTAGTTAGGATTAGAAGAGAGCTTACTTTCATTTTTAATTTTCATCCTTAGTCAACTTGAGAGCTCACTTTCCATTTCTCTGCCTTAGAACTTCTGATCTTCAATTTTGATTTTCGGACTGCAATTAGCTTGAAAATTGGAGGAGAGAATTCACTTCTTCTTCCTCTGATCTTTTTGTTTTCTTTACTGGGTTTTGTTTGAGTATTGAGTGTGAAGAATTGAGGAACTTTTGTCTCAATCTCGATTTAAGATCTCTTTGATTTTCCTACTGCATAATTGAGTTAAATTCCATTTCCTTTACTGCTGCAATCTTTAATTTCTCTTTAATTGCTTTGTGAACTTGGATCTAGGATGGCAATTGAGATGTAGATCTACTATCTAGTCTCTAGAGTCCTGAGATCTAATTTTCTTTTTGGTTCTTCTGCTGAACCACTGCTGCAATCACATTTTCACTTTCTGTTTGAACTCTAGTTACTTTCAATTCATCTCTTGCTTTGTTAATTGCTGCAATTTACTTCTCTTGCTTAAATTCTGAATTCCCAGCCCCTCAATCCCTTTTTTATTCAAGCAATTTATATTTCTTGCACTTTAAGTTACCGTAATTTACATTTCTTGCACTTTAAGTTTCAGTCATTTAATTTCTTGTTCTTTAAGATTCAGCACATTTACTTTCAGTTCTCTTTAATTTCTGCAATTCATCCCTCTCCCTTTACATTTCCTGCTATTTACTTACTGTTGGATACAAAATCACTCAACCAATACTTGATTCGCTTGACTAAATCAACCACTAAACTAAAATTGCTCAATCCTTCAATCCCTGTGGGATCGACCTCACTCCTGTGAGTTTTATTACTTGATGCGACCCGGTACACTTGCCGGTGAGTTTTGTGTTGGATCGTTTTCCACACATCAAGTTTTTGGTGCCGTTGCCGGGGATTGAAATAGATTGACAATGATTAAGTGAAGTGGATATCTAGATTAAGCATTTTTTTCTTTTCTTTTGTTCTCAACTAACATATTAACTGTTTGACTAGTTGCCTAAGCTAACCAAAACTTCATTCAAGCAATAGATTGAAGTTTCACTGGTTTTCTGGTTCTGTGTGTTTCTTGTGGTGTGTTTGTATGTCAGGTACAGGGAGAGCTTCTCCTATTTTCTCTAAAACTGACCAAAGAACTCTTCGAAGGTTGAGAAGAGAAGCTAGAGGGAAGGCTGTTGTTGGAGAAGAAGAGTCAGAAGAAGAAGAAGAATTCCAAGAGATGGAAGGATATCATCCAGAAGGATGGGCCAACAATAACCCACAACGGAGGAGAGTACTGGCCTCCTATACATTTGCAAATGCTAGACATTGTGGGAGTAGCATTCTTACCCCTAATGTCAATGCAAACAACTTTGAACTGAAGCCACAACTCATCACATTGGTCCAAAACAACTGCTCTTTTGGAGGAGGGCCATTGGAGGACCCGAACCAACATCTATCCACTTTCTTGAGGATTTGTGACACAATTAAAAGCAATGGAGTGCACCCTGACATATACAAGTTATTGTTATTCCCATTCTCTCTCAGAGACAAAGCCACTCAATGGCTAGAAACATTTCCAAAGGAGAGCATCAACACTTGGGATGATTTGGTGAGCAAGTTTCTTGCCAAATTTTATCCCCCTCAAAGGATCATAAGATTGAAGACTAAGGTACAGACATTCACTCAAATGGATGCTGAAAATCTACGTGAGGCATGGGAAAGATATAAGGCTCTGCTGAGGAAATGTCCACCAGAGATGTTCACTGAGTGGGATAAGCTGCAGAACTTCTATGAAGGACTCACTCTAAAGGATCAAGAGGCACTTGATCATTCAGTTGGAGGATCATTGCAATTGATGAAAACTACAGAGGAAGCTCAAAACCTCATTGATATGGTGGCCAACAACAATACTTATTTGCTCACCAAAGGCAACGCCAACCATCACAGAGGAAGGGAGTGCTAGAATTGGAAGAAGTGGATACAATTTTGGCTCAACACAAAGTGATGCAGCAGCAAATTCAGCAACAATTTGAGCAAATGGCCAAGAGAATTGATAGCCTACAGGTTGCATCAGTAAGTGCCACAAGTCAACCATCAACTCCTTGGGGGTAGAATGAAGAGAACTAAGAAGAACAGCAACAAGAGCAAGTGCACTATATGCACAACCACAATTCTGGATCAAATGAGGTGTATGGTGACACCTACAATCCATCTTGGAAGAACAACCCAAACCTTAGGTAGGGAGATAACCACAACCAAAACCAACAACCATGGCAAAGGAACCCAGCTCAAAACACTCCAAGAAATAACCAAAATCACAACCAGCAGCCAACTAACCAAAATCCTTACAGAAAACCTCAAAATAATTACCCCAACTCCAACCATTATCCATCCAATAATCAGCACACTAACCAAAACAATTACCATCATCCATCAACACCTCAAAACCAACCAATCTCACAAGACTCTCAGAGGATTACTAATTTGGAGATGCTCATGGAAAAGATGATGAAGAGCCAAGAAATGACAACAAAAAACCAAGAAGCTTCCATGAAGAGCCTAGAAAGGCAGATTGGACAAATCTCCAAGCAAATTTCTATTGAGAGACCTTCAAGCTCACTACCAAGTGACACCATTCCTAATCCAAAAGAAGAGTGCAAAGCTGTGCAACTAAGGAGTGGAAAGACATTGGTGGACAGTAACAAAGGGGCAACCAAGAAGTTTATGGAGAGTGACAAAGAACCAACAGAGAAAGAGGGAGCTAGCAACAAGGACATGACAAGCAAGAATGTCCCAGAAAAGCTCACTGAAGAGAACAACCAACCACAAAATTTGAAGAAAGGAAAGCAGATCATGGAAGAACCAAATCCAAGACAGCAGCAAGTGAAGAAGAGCCTTACACCTCCACTACCTTATCCACAAAGATTTCACAAAGAAGCAAAGGTTCAACATTTCCATAAATTCCTTGAGACTTTCAAGAAGCTAGAGATCAATATTCCCTGGGCTGAGGCATTGGAGCAAATGCATCTGTATGCCAAGTTCTTAAAGGAGCTCATCAACAAGAAAAGAAGTTGGGATGAGAAAGAGACTATACTGCTTACTGAGGAATGCAGGGCCTTGATTCAAAAGGGGCTTCCCCCTAAACTTGCAGACCCTGGAAGTTTCTTTCTACCCTGCACCATTGGGAGATTGACCATCAACAAAGCTCTCTGCGATCTAGGAGCAAGTATCAACTTAATACCCTCGTCTTTGGTGAAAAAGCTGTGTATAGAGGAAATTAAGCCCATACAAATGTCTCTAAAACTGGTAGTTAAGTCAGTAGTATATCCCAGGGGTGTGATTGAAAATCTTCTAGTCAAGGTGGACAAATTCATATACCCTGCAGACTTTGTGGTTTTAGATTCAGATGAGGATGAAGGTGATTCTGTCATACTTGGGAGACCTTTCTTGGCCACTGCTAGAGCCATTATAGATGTGGAACAAGGAAAGCTAACCCTTCGAATGCATGAAGAGAACATCATCCTGAATGTGTTCTTAGAGACACAGTCCAGTAATGAGAAGAATAACTGCATGGAAGTTGACAAAGGAAGCTTACATTGGAAGGAAGGAGTTAGCAAGACAGTTGAAGATCATCTTCCAAGGCAAGAAACAAACAACACAACATGCTAAAAGAAGAGTGAGACTGAGCAAAGTGAAGAAGAAAAGCAAGAAGGGATCAAAGTGCTGAATGAGAAGGAAAATCCCAAAGCAAAGGTTGTTATCAAAGAAGAAGGAGTGACAAGAAAAAGGAAGAGCGTCAAGAAGAAAGCTCAGAAGGGATGGAAAAACAAGAAAATTCCCACTGAAGGGTTCTCCAAGGGTGATGAAGTGCAGTTGATTTATCAACAGTTGGGAACAAGCCAACAAATCAATGATTACTACAATGTATGCAAAGTACTCTCACTTGAGCATGTTGAACTTGAGCACCAGGGAACAAAAAGGAAGCTCACAATGAGGGGAGACAAGTTGAGACATCACAGGCATCAACCACCCTAAAGGGAGTTCAATGTCAAGCTAGTGACAATAAAAGAGCGCTCCATGGGAGGCAGCCCATGATTTAAGATTCCTGTTCTTTTTTTTTTTCAATAAGCTATGATCACCCTGGCATGATTTTGAACTTTCATGAACATACTTGATAAATGCATGCATTGTTCTGAAGCATATGTCAGACTTCTAAGTTTGGTGTGCCTCAAGGCACACCCAAATTTGTTTTCAAAAAGTGTTCTAGACCATGTGCTTAGTTATTTTGATGAAGCATATGACCAAACACTAAGTTTGGTGTCTGCATATGTAACAATGTTCAGAAGATCATATCCTATTCATGGAATCAAAATCATACAGAGATGGATCATGCACCATTACATTTTGGAATTTTAAAAAAAAATATCAATTGTGAGGAATTATCTGCATTGCTCAGTCATCCCCTCATTAAGAGATAAGTTTGGTGTTCACCAACTTTTGGCTCACTAATTAAGGGACACAATTGATCATTTATGAAAAAAAACAAAAACAATTTCCTTCTTTATTGCAAAATTACTTACCAACGTATATATTTATGTTCTAAGGCTAGCTGTTTTGGTTTAATTAGGAGAAAGAGATTGAGATAAATACAAGGAGGGGAGGGGCCACGGCTAGGACAAGCTAAGTGAGGAGTGGTCACATGTGCCTAGAGAAGCGTGCTCCTTGGGAAGTAGAATCTGCATGCATGCATCATCGAACACCTAAATACATGCTACCAATGAGAAGAGAATCCTCGTCAAAGCTTCAACAATGCATGCAGGCCGTTCAATCCACGAGCCCTCTATATGTTCAACTCAATCTCAACCCTTCATGAGCACCAACGAACTCCTTCCTCATTCATTATGGTTTTGTTAGAAAGTTTGAAGGACTTGCCTATAAGTAGCCGTTAGCACTAAATGGCTTACACATTCATACAAACTACCTTCACTTGTAAACCATAATCCCTTCTACTCCCAAAACTAAGGCCAACAATTCCCTTATCTACCACAACAAAACCGAGCATCATCCCAAACACAGCATATTTTTCCTTTCTTTCTACTTTTCCCTTCTTCTCACCTCAAATCTAATGGCATCTTCAAGTTCAAAGAGAAGGCCGGGAAAGAACCAATGGTGACCGAACCTCCATCCTATGATGCAAGAAAATTTAGGTCCCAATTCCACGAAGGGAGATATCATAGGTTCATGAAGACAAAGCATGTCATTTATGAGAATGGCCTTGAGCTGAAGGACGGGGAATAGCCCATCATGAGGCAGATCACTACGGAAAGAAGGTGAGAACTTTTATGCGCTCCTCTCGTTGACATTAGTGCAGTCATGATCAGGGAATTCTATGCGAATGTTGTAAAAGAGAGCAAAGATAGCACCCCCTACAAGAGTTTTGTCAGAGGAGTTGAAGTAGATTTCAGTCCAGCAGCCATCACAAGGGCCCTGAAGTTGAGGACCATAACTTATGCAGAGCCTAGTTATGAGACCAGATTGCAGATGGAAAACAATCCTGATGAGATCTTGCAGGGGATATGCATGGAAGGCACAGACTGGGGAAGAGATTCAAAAGGGGTCCCAAGCCACTTGAAAAGAATAAATCTGACTCCTGTGGCCAAGGGGTGGTATGAGATAGTAAGGAGATCTATCCTTCCTACTGGAAACGCCTTTTGGGTCACAATCAAACGAGCACTCTTGACATACTGCATCCTACATGGAGGTGAGATCAACCTCGCACAACTCATAGCCGACAGTATTCAAGAGATGGCCAACAGCACAAGCAAATCAAGTAGACTTGGCCATCCAAGTACCATCCTCAGGCTATGCAACAAAGCTGGAGTGATCTTTGAAGATGAGGACACAGAAAAAGTGAAAAAAGGGAAAGGAATCACCAAGAGGAGTATGGAAGGGGTGAATGAAGAAGATGATCAAGAGGGGGTGGTAGCCCCCAGACAAAGAAGATCACAAAGAGAGGAAGGACAAGAGCAAGCTTATGGTGCCATAGACATGAGTCAACTACAAAGAGCAATTGAAGAGCTATCTCAGCAACTCATGCAAGCTCAACAAGAGCAATATCCAGAGCACCAAGAGGAATATCTAGAGCGCCGGAGGGATAAAGAGGAACGAGAAGCTTGACAGCATCAAATGGAGGAGAAGCAAGAGAGTTGGCAACAACAAATGATGACTCAACAGCAAGAGTTTCAAGCAAAGATTCTTGAAGGACAAAGGGAGCAATACAAAGAATTCCGAGAATCATATGATATGTTGTACTTTAGTCAAGCTAAAGCAGGGGAATATAGTCATAACCTGTATTAGTGGAAGAACATTCATCACACTATTGGGGAAGTTAGACATGTGCAACAAGTAGAGAGTGATAAAGACATACAAGCAAGGTTGGAGTACTTGACCCATAATTTGCCAGCACTCAATCCACAAATCAAACCATTTGAGCAGTGCCAAGAATTTAGAACCGAGCAGCAAGCAAGGTCTAATCACTATACGGAGGTAACACTTAGCAGATTGGAACAAGTTGGGCTATCAGGACTCTTAGATTCTGTTTGAGATAGAAGATGCCCTGGTGAAGAAGCCCAAGACTATTCCAAGCTAGGGAAGAGAAAGAAGAAGAAGGGAGAATCAAGCAGAAGCCACAATCATTAGAAGGTGGCAAAGTTCTTTCATACTTCTAATAAGGAGATGCATGTCTGAAACATGATATGCCTCCACTGTTTATTCCCTTTATTTCATTATCTTGCACTTCTATATGTTCAATAAGTAGCTAGAAAAATAAACTGCATAATGCTTGTCATTCATCACTTAGCTTTAAATTTTGTTTTGTTTCCTATATGCTTGAATAAAAGAAAAATGTTTGAATTAGAAAGTAATTATCCAATGTTGCATAAGTTAGAATGGAAGCTAATGGTGGTATATGTGTTTGATTAAATGCATAACTCATGAAATAATTGCTGCATAATGTCATTTTCATTGAAGTGTGAGCTAGCTGCTGTCATAAAGGTTCCTATCAGTAAAGAAAAAAATCCCTTGAGAACAAAATAAAACAGAAAGAAAAGGAAGAAGAAAAAGCCAATGTGGCAAGAAAAACAAAGAATAAGGCTAGGCACTAATAGCTTGGACCCTAGGACACATGCATGTGGTGTTCTTGTACTAGGATATGCTTGGATAAGTAAATTCTAAGGGGTATTTCAAAACCTGGCCACTTAGATCAACTGATTTGGGATGGCCAATTGAAAGTCCACAATAAAGAGTAACCTAGCTACAAAACATTTAGTTATTCAAAGACGTGCTGGGCATTAATGATCTTAGGAGGAAATAGTGAGCCATGTGTCGGTGGTGAAGAAATGTTGAATAAAATTAAAGCCAAAGGCTGCTGCAACATTTGACACCAAGCCTTCAAAGAATAATAAGCTTGTTAAGCAAAATAAGAAAAGAAAAGTTAGCAAGGGAGCAAGTGAAAAATAAACCTTACAACAGCAAGCTTAGTAAGCCTTTGAGGAAAAGTGTATATTATGTAACAGCAAACAATAACTGAGTTATCATTATCTGCATAAAAACTCCATGAACCAAGTTCTACTATATGCCTAATAAGGATATATATGCTTTTCTTTTTCATTTCATTTCCTCTTAATTTTGATGCTTGCTTGGGGACAAGCAAGATTTAAGTTTGGTGTTGTGATGACAAGTCATCATATACCCATTTTTCAAGCTAATTTCACTTGTTTCACTAGTTTTTATGCACTTTCTTGCACTATAAGTAAGCAATTTAGAGTGGAATTGCATGTTTTATTTGAATCAAACAACCACCATTTAATTGATACTAAATCATGAGGTTTAAGCTAAATTTAATTGATATTTAAATGATTTATAAACCTTGTGAATTTGGTGATACTTTGATTGGTTGTTTTGATTATTTGTAGGTGAAGAAAGGAAGAAATAAGAAAGCGTAGCCTAAGAGAGCGTGGCCCAAGGAAAAGAAGAATGTGGCAAAAGAAGAAGAGAGTGTGGCGCATGGAAGGAGGAAGCCACAATGCTCTCTCCAAGAGCACACTGCTCTCCAAGGAAGCACAACAAGGAACCAAGCATGCATGGCTTCATTGCCCTGCCTCCCCTTGAGAGCGGAGCACAATTCTGAGCCAAGAGACAAGGAAGAGCAAAAACATTGCTTTGCCCTCCTCCAAGAGCATTATCGGGCTCTCACCAAAATAAATCAAAGGAAATTGTTCTCCAAGTGCCACCCATGGGTTTTGAACCCAAGCTCAAAAGGGAAGGAAGTGGTGCTCAAATGAAAGAAAAACAAGCCAAAATTGGCTTGTTTTCAACCACCAAGGATCGAACACAACCCCTTGAGGAAGCAAAGAACTAGGCGCTACTTTGGTGCCATGGAAACCAAGAAAAAAAGGCAACAATTCCCTCCACCAAGTTTCGAACCAAGGACCCCTTGGAAGCCTCATTGCGCTGCCCACAAGGAGAGCAGGGCAACACTCCTTGGTGCATGGCACGCACACACGCATTATAGCTCGGCCAGCACAGACTTGGAGTGCGCAAGACCAACACAAGCCATTGCTCCGCTCTCCACAAGAGCAGGGCAATTTCCTGATGCCTCTTCAAGCCTTGGCGCAACATGAATCCCCACACAAAGCTTCACTGCTCTGCTCTCTACAAGAGCAAAGTAGCCTCCTGAGAGCAACATGGGCTGAAATCCACTTAAAAATACAATTTAATTCATTTCTTCACCCATCTTTCAAGCCCACTCAAAATTCTTAGATCCAAATTAAAAAGTGTATAAATAGGTATTAGTTAGGATTAGAAGAGAGCTTACTTTCATTTTTAATTTTCATCCTTAGTCAACTTGAGAGCTTACTTTCCATTTCTCTGCCTTAGAACTTCTGATCTTCAATTTTGATTTTCGGACTGCAATTAGCTTGAGAATTGGAGGAGAGAATTCACTTCTTCTTCCTTTGATCTTTTTGTTTTCTTTACTGGGTTTTGTTTGAGTCTTGAGTGTGAAGAATTAAGGAACTTCTGTCTCAATCTCCATTTAAGATCTCTTTGATTTTCCTACTGCATAATTGAGTTAAATTCCATTTCCTTTACTGCTGCAATCTTTAATTTCTCTTTAATTGCTTTGTGAACTTGGATCTAGGAAGGTAATTGAGATCTAGACTCTGCTATCTAGTCTCTGGAGTCCTGAGATCTAATTTTCTTTTTGGTTTTTCTGCTGAACCACTGCTGCAATCACATTTTCATTTTCTGTTTGAACTCTACTTACTTTTAATTCATCTCTTGCTTTGTTAATTGCTGCAATTTACTTCTCTTGCTTAAATTCTGAATTCCCAGCCCCTCAATCCCTTTTTTATTCAAGCAATTTATATTTCTTGCACTCTAAGTTACCGCAATTTACATTTCTTGCACTTTAAGTTTCAGTCATTTAATTTCTTATTCTTTAAGATTCAGCACCTTTACTTTCAGTTCTCTTTAATTTCTGCAATTCATCCCTCTCCCTTTACATTTCCTGCTATTTACTTACTGTTGGATACAAAATCACTCAACCAATACTTGATTCGCTTGACTAAATCAACCACTAAACTAAAATTGCTCAATCCTTCAATCCCTGTGGGATCGACCTCACTCCCGTGAGTTTTATTACTTGATGCGACCCGGTACACTTGCCGGTGAGTTTTGTGTTGGATCGTTTTCCATACATCAAGATTAAACTAAGAAAACCCTAATTCTAGAGAGATGGGGGAGCTTCTCTCTCTAGAAACTAAGAGAAAACATCATAAAAGCTAAACCTAATTGCCCCCCCCCCCCCGTGTTTCCACTTGAGTTGGGGTTGAAATAGCTTCAGAAATGATTGGGTTTTGGAGGCCCAGAATTCGCCCCCAGTTATTTGCATTAATGAGCTCACGTGACTCGGGCCACGTATACGCGTGGGTCACGCGTACGTGTCGCTCGCAAATCTTCCTTGTGCAGACGCACACATGCTGAAATTTCCAAACTCTATTTCTTCATGGTTTCTTTCCTTTTGCATGCTCTTTTCGTCACTTCTTCAACCCAAACTTGCCTTGGAACCCTGAAATCACTTAACAAATACATCAAGGCACCAAATGGGATTAAAGTGAATAAAATTTAGCAATTAAAAGGCCTAAAATAATGTTTTCACTTTCAAGCACAATTTAGGAAGAAATCATGAAACTTTTCTATTTCATTGAATAAGTGTAAAAAAAAAAGTTGATAAAATCCACCCAATTAGAGCAAATAAGTACCATGAAATGTAGATTTATCAGTATTATTGACTCTCCTATTTTGGTTCTTCTTGATTCTTGAACACAACTTCTTTTGAGTCTTGGTTGTGACCCTAAGCGCTTTGTTTTCCAGTGCTACCACCGGATACATAAACGCCACAGATACTTAACTAGGTGAACCCTTTCGAATTGTGATTCAATTTTGCTAGATTCCCCAGCCAGTGGTGTCTAGAGTTCTTAAGCACACTCTTTTGCTTTAGATCACGACTTTAACTACTCAGTCTCAAGATTTTTCACTTAACACCTTCACACCACAAGCATATAGTTAGGGGGAGGAGTTCATTTGACTGTTAGGCCAAGATTTTGCTTCTTTTAGGCTCTCCTAACTATTGATGCTCAAAGCCTTGGACCCTTTCTCTTGCCTTTTAGTTTAAAAAGCTATTGGCTTTTTCTTTTGCTTCTCTCTTTTTTTTCGCATATATATATATATTTTTTTCTTTTATTGCATTTTTTTGCTGCTTTTTCTTGCTTTAAGAATCAATCTTTTCGAATTTTTTAGATTACCAATAATACTTCTCCTTTTTCATCATTCTTTCAAGAGATAACATTCTTAACTCCAACATCAAATATGCACTATTTATTCATGCATTCAGAAAGTAGAAGCAAAGTCACCACATCAAAATAATTGAACTATTCTTATGATATAACTCAAAATTCATGTATCTCCCTATTCTTTTTCAAGTTAAATTTTCTTTCAAGCAAGGTGAGAGATGCATGAAATAGTTCATAGCTTTAAGACATAAATAAAGATGATCGTGTACTAGAAACAGACAATAATACATGGAAAACAGAAAAATGACATAGGCAAGGGGAGTAAGAGAACGAGACCACCTTAGTGATAGCGGCTACTACTCCCTTTGGAGAATCCAATGGAGCGCTTGATATCTTCTATGTCTCTTCCTTGCCTCTGTTGCTCTTCTCTCATGGCTCTTTGATCTTCTCTTATTTCATGGAGGATGGTGGAGTGCTCTTAGTGTTCCATCCTTAGCTGATCCATGTTGGAGCTTAATTCTCCTAGAGAAGTATGCACTTGGTCCCAATAGCCTTGGGGAGGAAAATACATCCCTTGAGGCATCTCAGGAATTTCTTGTTGAGGCGGCTCTACATGCTCTTGTTGAGGTGCATGTGTAGGCTCTCTAATTTGCTCCATCCTTCTTTTAGTGATGGGCTTGTCCTCATCAATAGGAATGTCTCCTTCTATGACAATTCCAGCTGAATTGCATAAATGACAGATAAGGTGTGGAAAAGCTAACCTTGCCTTGGTGGAGGGCTTTTTCTGCCACCTTGTACAACTCTTGAGGTATCACCTCATGTACCTCCACCTCATTTCCAAGCGTGATGCAATAAATCATGATGGCTCGGTCAATGGTCACTTCTGACCGACTTCTAGTAGGGATGATAGAGCGTTTGATGAATTCCAACCATCCTCTAACTACAGGCTTGAGGTCAAGCCTTCTAAATTGGATAGGCTTTCCTTGAGCATCCTTTTTCCACTGAGCTCCTTCCACACAAATGTCTGAAAGGACTTGATCCAACCTCTGATCAAAATTGACTCTTCTAGTGTAAGGACGTGGGTCTCCTTGCATTATTGGTAAATGGAGCGCCAATCTTACACTTTTTGGGTTGAAATCTAAGGGTTGCCCTCGGACCATGGTGCTCCAGATTTTGGGGTGTGGGTTCACGCTTGCATCATGATGTTTAGCGACCCATGCATTGGTATAGAACTCTTACACCATCAAGATTCCAAGTTTCGGGATAAGATTAGTTAGGACTTCCCAACCTCTCCTCCAGATTTCTTGTCAGGTCTCCGAGTACTCATTCTTTCTTAGCCTAAAGATGACTTCAAGAATCACCATCTTCTTTTCCACTACTTCATAGAAGTGGTCTTGATGAGTTTTGGTGATGAATCTCTCCATCTTCCAAGGTTTGGAGGTGGAAGCAATAGCTTTTCCTTTCCTCTTTCTAGACTTAGGTGCCATAAGTGTGAATAGAAAGCAAAAATCAAGGATTTTTTAACACCAAACTTAAAAGCTTTGCTCGTCCTTGAGAAAAATATTAACAAAAGGGAAGAAAACAGTAAAGGAAGAAGAGAATAGGGAGATGGAGGGAGAGGGTGTTTCGGCCAAGTGGGGTTTTGTGTAAGAAGTGTGTGTTGGATGTAAGAACCGCAACTAAACAACCGGTTAAATAAGTGATTAATTGCCCAAGTTAGATTCCAAAAAGTTAGAGATAGAATTTGAGGATTTAAAGGTGATTTTTGGACTCAGTGTGTCTTTTTGAGTCAGAAAATATGCTTTCTGCGAAAAATCATGAAAAACTATGAACCGACTATTGAACCGGTTGAACCGGTTCAAGTCTTCCCGGTACTGCACGAGAAAAGTGAAAATCGTCAAAAACCTTAGAAAAATATTAGAAGTTGAAAACCGGGCGTTAATTTTAAAGGTTTGGCCCGAAGTTGGGCCAAACGGCTAAAAAACGCTAATGGGTTAGACCGGGCTCAAGTTGGGCCCAAGCCCAACATATAAAAAGGCTCATTAAGTGAACCAAACTAGCCACAACTCCATTAAACACACACACATCAAAAATAAGAGAAGAGGGAGAGGAGAAGAGAAAACACTATTCACTCTCCACTTCAACTTGCGATATCTTGAGCTACGGTGCTCCGATTTGCGTGCCGTCAGCGGCTACGCATTCCTTGCAACGAGCTCTAAAAAACCTGTGTAAGAAACTGGTATGGAAAGCTTGAATCCCTCTCAGTTTATCTCTTGAAAATTTCGGGTTTATAGGATTTTTGATTAAATGAGTTTTTGTGATTTTGGATATTTAGGTCTGCTCTAATCCTTGCTTAGCCTTAGATTCTTGCTATTAAATCTGTGGAAGAAGGTAAAAGCCACTAAACCCTTGTGAATTTATGTTTAATTGGAACCCTAGGTTGATTTGAGGTGATTTATATGTATCTAGTTTGATTATTGTGGCTTTGGGAGCTCTTGGAACCTATTTGTGCTTATTGAAGTGGAATTGAAAGCTTGGTTTGTGGTTGGAAGCTTGGTTGTGCTAAGTTGGAATTTGGGTGCACAAAGGGAATCGGCCAAGGTATGGTTTCGGTTTCCTCTATGTAGTATATAATATTCATGGACACATAGGCTAGTGACCAATAGGATAAGTTGAACTAAAATGATGGTTGGTGTGTTAAATATTGATGAATTGATGAATGTTGGATTGATTGTGATGAATTATAATGATAAGATGATGTTGAATGATTGTATGGATTAGAAGTTGATTTCTTATGATAATTGTAGTGTTATGATTTATGAATTGGTGGGTTTGATGGTGATTTTGATCATAAGTGTTATATAGTTGAGGTTGGAATTGAGAGTAATGAAATGAGAAGGAGAATGTGGCAAGGTTGGTGTATTATGATACAACAGGTACATTTTGATGAAAAATGGAGTTTTGGATGGTTTGGTATGATTTGGTATAGATATGGTAAGAAATTGTGTAAATGGTGAAGTTTAGTGAAATTGGGTTTTTGGTAAATTTTGTTTGATCATAATTTTTGCCTCGATTTTCAAAATTGATTGAAACGTGTTTAGAAATAAAGATCTTTGAAAACTCTTTAAATTGATATAAAGTTTGAAACATTTGAAATTTTGTAGAGGAAGTTATGATCATTCAAAGTTGGTGTTAAAAATCTGAAATTCTGCAAAGTTGCAAAATTTCATGATTTCTTATATGTGCTGGCGCACACTCTTGTGCAGACACAAAACCTGCAAAAATTTTGACCTGTGTGGATGCACACACCTGTGCGCATGCATAGGAAGGGAAGTGCATTCTGTTTACCGCGCTAGCACAGCTCGTGCGCATGCATATCTAAGGGAAAACTTCAATCTGTGCGGACGCACACGTTGGGAAGGCCAATCTGTTGGGGGCGCTGGCACCGGTTGTGCGAGTGAACAGATTCTGAAAGTTTTGTAACCTGTGCGTACGTGCATCCTTCTGCGTACGCACACATTTTAAAATTTTCTGGGCATGCGCACGCACAGACCCCTATGCGGCCACACACGTTCTGTTTCTCAAATTTACTTGTTTTCAACTATTTTACCTTCCCAACAAGGTTGTAAGCTTCTATAACACCATTATACGACTTTTGGGCTTAGTTTTGAGTATTAGCAAATGGAGGCCTAGGTTTCTGGCGGGCGGAGGATGGTTTGATGACACATGAAGGGTGTTGGATACAAGAGATGAAAAATTATGAATTGTTGATGTTCGGAAACTGAATTGTGAATGGACAGTGGTTGAGATGAGTCGGGGACTCAGATTGAGATGATGGATCTCTGTATACTGAAAATGCTTTTTGAAAACCACTGAAATAATGTTTTTACTGAGATTATGAGACGCTATGCGCCTGGCAGGGACGATGGTTAATCCCGCCTGTTGAGGTAGCGGTGGTAGTGTAAGAACGGTGGTTAATCCCACTTATGTTGAGATGTGAAGTCTGAGGTAGAGTATCCCGCTCGCATCCCTTCGGATCTATAGGGCGTGCAGGCGCTGGTACCTGGACAGTGATCCGGGCACTATATCTCGGGGATTCCCATATGAGAAATCCGAAGGGCGACGTCTCTATGGAGATGTGTCGGGTTGGCAGTTGAATTGACAATGTGATATCACAACCAGTAGGGCAGGCATTCATCATATGCATTTCTATCTATTTGTATGCTTTGTTTACTTGTAATGGCTTGCCTAATTGAATAACATGTTTACTTTCTATTTGAATTAATTGCCTTATATGCTTCTACTTGTGTTTTACTTGCATTGTATATTACTTGTGTTTTCTGCTGGGATTGAGGAGGTTCAGAAGGCAGTGGCGATGGGATCGCATGGAGGATCGGTTGGTGAAGGCTGTGGGACAGCGGTGTTTGATTAGAATAGAAATCCCTAAGATAGATAACCTGGTTTATTTAAGTCAAAGTTGGTATTTTATGCTTATCTATTTTAGAATGCTTTAAACTTGAATCTTGTGATGGATATGGAGTCTAGGATTGCCTTTGGCGTCCCGGGGTCTTATATCCTACATCACTGGACACTGTTACCATACTGAGAACTTCCGGTTTTCATACCATATCTTTGTTGTGTTTTTCAGATACTGGTCGCAACCCACCTCAATGAGTTGCTTTGGATGGTGACAGAAGCGGAGGATCTTGGATTCTTTTGGAGTCTTTTTGGCATATTTTGTTTATACATCTCTCCTTTTGTATTTTGTTTTGCCTAGAGGCATATATATGAGAGAACAAAACTTGTATAAACTCTGCGAGTCGAGGCTAGTTCCTTATGATATTATACTATTATATTATTATCCTGTTTATATTTCATCTATATATTGTACCTTATTCTAGTAGCTTCGTTAGTATGTTTTGCGCTTTTAAAATCCTGTTTTTGAGCTATATCCTTCATCGAGCTTCTAGATTATACTATTCTTTCTATATATATATATATATATATATATATATATATATATATATATATATATATATATATATATATCATGTATGAGTGGTGGACGAAATTGTGATCACTTGTTATGTATTTATAAAAGATGTATACTCTGAGGGCATTGTTTATTTCCTTCACAATCTCGTTCAACTAACCAGCAAGTGTACTGGGTCGTCCAAGTAATAACCTTACGTGAGTAAGGGTCGAATCCACAGAGATTGTTGGTATGAAGCAAGCTATGGTCACCTTGCAAATCTCAGTTAGGCAGATTAAAATAGTTTATGGGTTTTCGAAAATAGAAATAATAAAATAGAATATAATAAAAAGGATAGAACACTTATGCAGATTCATTGGTAGGATTTCAGATAAGCGGATGGAGATGCTGTAGAGCTCTTGGACGCCTGCTCTCCTACTCCTTCTACTCAATCCTTCTTACTCCTTTCCATGGCAAGCTTTGTATAGGGGTTCACCATCAACTGTGGCTACTTTCATTCCTCACGGGGAAATAACCTGTGCGGCTGTCACTCGCACAGCTAACCAGTCTGGAGGCATCACCCATGGCTGATGGCTACATCCCATCCTCGCAGTGAAAACTATGCAACGCACTCTGTCACAGTACGGCTAATCACCGGTTGGTTCCCGCTCCTACTGGAATAGAATCCCTCTTTTGCGTCTGTCACCAACGCCCAGCAGGTTAAAGTTTGAAGCACGTCACGGTCATTCATGATCGGAATCCTACTCGGAACACCACAGACAAGGTTGGACTTTCCGGACTCCCAGGATCCTACTCGGAACACCACAGACAAGGTTGGACTTTCCGGATCCAGATGAATGCCGCCAACTATCTAACTTATACCACGAAGATTCTGTTGGGGAATCTAAGAGATACGCATTCAAGCTCTGTTGCATGTAGAACGGACATGGTTGTCAATCACGCACATTCATAAGTGAGAATGATAATGAGGGTAATCTGACTCATCACATTCATCATGTTCTTGGGTACGAATGAATATCTTGGAATAAGAATAAAAGAGAATTGAATAAAAGAAGATAGAATTTCATTAATACTTGAGGTACAGCAGAGCTCCACACCCTTAATCTATGGTGTGCAGAAACTCCACCGTTGAAAATACATAAGCGAAGAGTTCAGGCATGGCCGAATGGCCAGCCCTCTCTAACGTGATCACAGGATCAAAATACAATCCAGGATGTCTAATACAATAGATAAATGTCCTATATATACTAGACTAGCTACTAGGGTTTACATGAGTAAGTAATTGATGCATAAATCCACTTCCGGGGCCCACTTGGTGTGTGCTTGGGCTGAGCTTGATGAATTCACGTGCTAAGGCATATCTTGGCGTCAAACTTCAGGTTATGACGTGTTTTGGGCGTTTGACTCCGGATCATGACGTTTTTCTGGCGTTTAACTCCAGACAGCAGCGTGTACTTGGCGTTCAACGCCAAGTTACGTCGTCATTCTTCGAATAAAGTATGGACTATTATATATTGCTGGAAAGCCCTGGATGTCTACTTTCCAACGCCGTTGAGAGCGCGCCAATTAGAGTTCTGTAGCTCCAGAAAATCCATTTCGAGTGCAGGGAGGTCAGAATCCAACAGCATCAGCAGTCCTTTTGTCAGCCTTCTTCAGAGTTTAGCTCAAATCCCTCAATTTCAGTCAGAATTTACCTGAAATCACAGAAAAGCACACAAACTCATAGTAAAGTCCAGAAATGTGAATTTAACATAAAAACTAATGAAAATATCCCTAAAAGTAGCTTAAACTTACTAAAAACTATATGAAAACAATGCCAAAAAGCGTATAAATTATCCGCTCATCACAACACCAAACTTAAATTGTTGCTTGTCCCCAAGCAACTGAAAATCAAGTAGGATAAAAAGAATAGAATATACTATAAAGTCCAAAATATCAATGAATATTAATTTAATTAGATGAGCGGGACCTGTAGCTTTTTGCTTCTGAACAGTTTTGGCATCTCACTTTTTCCTTTGAAGTTTAGAGTGATTGGCTTCTCTAGGAACTTAGAATTTCAGATAGTGTTATTGACTTTCCTAGTTAGGCATGTTGATTCTTGAACACAGCTACTTTATGAGTCTTGGCTGTGGCCCTAAGCACTTTGTCTTCCAGTATTACCACCGGATACACAAATGCCACAGACACATAACTGGGTGAACCTTTTCAGATTGTGACTCAGCTTTGCTAAAGTCCCCAGTTAGTGGTGTCCAGAGCTCTTAAGCACACTCTTTTGCTTTGGATCACGACTTTAACCACTCAGTCTCAAGCTTTTCACTTGGACCTTCATGACACAAGCACATGGTTAGGGACAGCTTGATTTAGCCGCTAAGGCCTGGATTTTAATTTCCTTGGGCCCTCCTATCCATTGATGCTCAAAGCCTTGGATCCTTGCTACCCTTGCCTTTTGGTTTTAAGGGCTATTGGCTTTTTCTGCTTGCTTTTTTCTTTTTCTTTCTCAATTTTTCGCCATTTTTTTTTCTTTTTTTTTTTTCACAAGCTTTTGCTTTTTCACTGCTTTTTCTTACTTCAAGAATCAATTTCATGATGTTTTTCAGATCATCAATAACATTTCTCCTTGTTCATCATTCTTTCAAGAATCAATAATTTTAACACTCATAAACAACAAGATCAAAAATATGCACTGTTCAAGCATTCATTCAGAAAACAAAAATTATTGCCACCACATCAATATAATTAAATTAAATTCACTAATAATTTCGAAAATTATGTACTTCTTGTTCTTTTGAATTAAAACATTTTTCTTTTAAGAGAGGTGAAAGACTAATGGATTTTATTCATAGCTTTAAGGCATGGTTTACACACTAATGATCATGAAGTAGAAACACAAAAACATCGATAAACATAACACTTAAAAACCGAAAACAGAAAGAAAATAAAGAACAAGGAATGAATCCACCTCTAGTGGCGTCTTCTTCTTGAAGGACCAATGATGTTCTTCAACTCTTCTATGTCCCTTCCTTGCCTTTGTTGCTCCTCTCTCATAGCTCTTTGATCTTCTCTTATTTCTTGGAGAGTGAGGGCGTGTTCATGGTGTTCCACCCTTAGTTGTTCCACGTTTTGGCTCAAGTCTTCTAAGGAGGTACTGAGTTGCTCCCAATAGTTGTTGGGAGGAAAGTGCATTCCATGAGGCATTTGTTGATGAACTTCCTCATGTTCTCCTTGGGGGCCGTGAGGAACTTCCCTTGTTTGCTCCATCCTTTTCTTGGTGATGGGCTTGTCTTCTTCAATGGAGACATCTCCATCTATGATAACTCCAGCTGAATAACATAGATGGCATATGAGGTGGGGGAAGGCTAGCCGTGCCATGTATGAAGGCTTGTCAGCTATTTTGTAGAGTTCATTGGCTATGACTTCATGAACCTCTACTTCCTCTCCAATCATGATGCTATGGATCATGATGGCCCGATCCACAGTAACTTCAGATCGGTTGCTTGTAGGGATGATGGATCTTTGGATGAACTCCAACCATCCTCTAGCTACAGGCTTGAGGTCCAGTCTTCTTAGTTGGACTGGTTTGCCCTTGGAGTCTACTCTCCATTGGGCGCCTTCCACACAAATGTCCATTAGGACTTGGTCCAACCTTTGATTGAAGTTGACCCTCCTTGTGTAGGGGCGTTCATCACCTTGCATCATGGGTAGATGAAACGCCAACCTCACATTTTCCGGACTGAAATCTAAGTATTTCCCCCGAACCATTGTGAGATAGTTCTTTGGATTCGGGTTCATACTTTGATCATGGTTCCTAGTGATCCATGCATTAGCATAGAACTCTTGAACCATCAATAATCCGACTTGTTGCATGGGGTTGGTTATGACTTCCCACCCTCTTCTTTGGATCTCATGTCGGATTTCCGGATACTCATTCTTTTTGAGCTTGAAGGGGACCTCAGGGATCACCCTCTTCTTTGCCACAACATCATAGAAGTGGTCTTGGTGGCTCTTGGAGATGAATTTCTCCTTTTCCCATGATTCGGAAGTGGAAGCTTTTTCCTTCCCTTTTCCTTTTCTTGAGGAAACTCCGGTCTTGGGTGCCATTGATGGTGAATGAAAAATAAAAAGCTAGGCTTTTTACCACACCAAACTTAAAATTTGCTCGTCCTCGAGCAAAAAGAAAAGAAGAGTAGAAGAAGAAGAAGAAGAAAATGTGAGTAGAGAGGGAGAAGGGGGGTTCGGCTATGTAGAGAAGAAGGGGTTATGTTGTGTGAAAATGAAGAAGAAAAGAGAGGTATTTATAGGGTGGGGGGGAGGGTTAGGTTTCGGCCAATTTGGGTGGGAATGGGTGGGAAATTGAATTTGAATGTAGTGGGGGTAGGTGGGGTTTATGGGGAAGAGGAGGTTGATGTGAGTGGTGCATGGGGTAACTGGGAAGAGAAATTGATGTGATTGGTGAAGGTTTTTGGGAAGGGTGACATTGAGAATGAGATTTGGATTAGGAGAGTGTGAATAGGATTAAAAGAAAAGGTAGGTGGGGATCCTGTGGGGTCCACAGATCCTGAGGTGGGAATCCTGTGGGGTCCACAGGTCCTGAGGTGAAAAGAAATACCATTCCTTCACCCTATAGGCGTGTAAATTGCCTTCATGCACCATTCTGGCGTTCAAACGCCCATTGGTGCATGTTCTGGGCGTTAAACGCCCATGTGATGCTTGTTTCTGGCGTTGAACGCCAGTTTCAAGCTTGTTTCTGGCGTTCAGCGCCAGATTGCCCTCTGTGTGCGCATCCTGGCGTTAAACGCCAGGATGTTGCTTGTTTTGGGCGTTCAGCGCCAGGAAGATGCTCTGTTCTGGCGTTGAACGCCCGCCAGATGCATCTTCTGGGCGCTGAACGCCGGCCCGTGCGTCCTCCAGGGTGAAAAATTTTTTTCTTCTATTTTTGACTCTGTTTTTAATTTTTTTGATTTTTTCGTGACTCCTCATGATCATGTACCTAATTAAACACAAAAATAACAATGAAACAAAATAAAATAAAATTAGATAAATAAAATTGGGTTGCCTCCCAACAAGCGCTTCTTTAATGTCAATAGCTTGACAGTGGCTCTCATGGAGCCACAGAGCAATCAAGTCAATGTTGTCTAGTCCCAACACCAAACTTAGAGTTTGGATATGGGGTTTGAACACCAAACTTAGAGTTTGGTTGTGGCTTCACAACACCAAACTTAGAGTTTGACTGTGTGGGCTCTTCTTGACCTTGAACTGAGAGAAGCTCTTCATGCTTACTCTCTTTTGTCACAGAGGGATTGCCATGTGCTTGAAACACAAGGTATTCTCCATTCAATTGAAGGACTAACTCTCCTCTGTTGACATCTATCACAGCTTCTGCTGTGGCTAGGAAAGGTCTTCCTAGGATGATGCATTCATCATCTTCCTTCCTAGTATCTAGGATTAGGAAATCAGCAGGGATGTAAAAGTCTTCAACTTTTACTAGCACGTCCTCTACTATCCCATGAGCTTCTCTCATGGATTTATCTGCCAATTGTATGAGAACAAGGCAGGTTGTACCTCAATGATTCCTAGCTTCTCTATTACAGAGAGTGGCATAAGGTTTATCCCTGACCCAAGATCACACAGAGCTTTTTCAAAGCTCATGGTGCCAATGGTGCAAGGTATCAAGAACTTGCCAGGATCTTGTCTCTTTTGAGGTAGAGTTTCCTGAATCCAAGTATCCAAATCACTAATGAGCAAGGGAGGTTCACTTTCCCAAGTCTCATTACCAAATAGCTTGGCATTCAGTTTCATGATAGCTCCTAAATATTGAGCAACTTGCTCTCCAGTCACATCTTCATCCTCTTCAGAGGATGAATAATAGTCAGAGCTCATGAATGGCAGAAAGAGATTGAATGGAATCTCTATGGTCTCTGTATGAGCCTCAGATTCCTCAGGATCCTTAATAGGAAGCTCCTTCTTGCTTGAAGGACGTCCCAGGAGGTCTTCCTCACTGGGATTTTCGTCCTTCTCCTCCTTGTTGCATTCGGCCATGTTGACTAAGTCAATGGCTTTGCACTCTCCTTTTGGATTTTCTTCTGTATTGCTTGGGAGAGTACTGGGAGGAGTTTCAATAACTTTCTTACTCAGCTGGCCTACTTGTGCCTCCAAATTTCTAATGGAGGATCTTGTTTCATTCATGAAACTGAAGGTGGCCTTTGACAGATCAGAGACTATATTAGCTAAATTAGAATTATTTTGTTCAGAGTTCTCTGTCTGTTGCTGAGAAGATGATGGATATGGCTTACTATTATTCAGCCTATTGCGTCCACCATTGTTAAAACCTTGTTGAGGTTTTTGTTGATCCTTCCAGGAGAAATTTGGATGATTTCTCCATGATGGGTTATAGGTATTTCCATATGGTTCACCCAGATAATTAACCTCTGCCATGGCAGGGTTCTCAGGATCATAAGCTTCTTCAGAAGCTACCTCTCTAGTACTGTTGGATGCATGTTGCAATCCATTCAGATTTTGAGAGATCATGTTGACCTGTTGAGTCAACACTTTGTTCTGAGCCAGTATGGCAGTCAGAGCATCAATTTCAAGAACTCCCTTCTTCTGAGGGACCCCATTATTCACGGGATTCCTCTCAGAGGTGTACATGAACTGGTTGTTAGCAACCATGTCAATGAGTTCTTAAGCCTCTTCAGGCGTTTTCTTCAGGTGGATAGATCCACCTGCAGAATGGTCCAGTGACATTTTCGAAAATTCAGAGAGACCATAATAGAATATATCTAATAGGGTCCATTCTGAGAACATGTCAGATGGACATCTCTTGGTCAGTTGCTTGTATCTTTCCCAAGCTTCATAGAGGGATTCACCATCTTTTTTGTTTGAAGGTTTGAACATCCACTCTCAACTTGCTCAGCTTTTGAGGAGGAAAGAATTTATCCAAGAAGGCAGTGACCAGCTTATCCCAAGAGTCCAGACTATCCTTAGGTTGTGAATCCAACCATATTCTAGCTCTGTCTCTTACAGCAAAAGGGAAAAGCATGAGTCTGTAGACTTCAGGATTAACTCCATTCGTCTTTACAGTATCACAGACCTGCAAGAACTCAGTTAAGAACTGATAAGGATCTTCAGATGGAAGTCCATAAAACTTGCAGTTTTGTTGCATTAATGCAACTAGTTGAGGCTTAAGCTCAAAGTTATTGGCTCCAATGGCAGGAATGGAGATGCTTCTTCCATCAAACTTGGATGTTGGCTTTGTGAAGTCACCAAGCATTCTCCTTGCATTATTATTATTATTTTCGGCCATCTCCTTCTCTTGTTCGAAGATTTCTTAAAGGTTATTTCTGGATTGTTGTAATTTAGCTTCTCTTAATTTTCTCTTCAGAGTCCTTTCAGGTTCTGGATCAGCTTCAACAAGAGTGCCTTTGTCCTTGTTCCTGCTCATAAGAAAGAGAAGAAAACAAGAAAAGAAAAAGGAATCCTCTATGTCACAGTATAGAGATTCCTTTATGTTAGTAGAAGAAGAAAGGGGTAGAAGAATGAAGAAGGAGATTCGGATTTTTGGATGAGGAGAGGTGAAGAGAAATGTTAGTAATTAAATAATTAAAATAGAAGAAGAAAAGAAAAGAAGATTTTCGAAAATAATTTTGAAAAAGAGGTTAGTAATTTTCGAAAATTAAAGATAAGATGAGATTAAAATTAAAATTTAAAACAAAAAGAATTTTTGAAAAAGAGAGGGAGAATTTTCGAAAATTAGAGAGGGAAGAGTAGTTAGGTGGTTTTGAAAAAGATAAGAAACAAACAAAAAGTTGGTTAGTTAATTGAAAAAGATTTTGAAATCAAATTTTGAAAGAGATAAGAAGATAAGAAGTTAGATAAGATATTTTGAAATCAAATTTTGAAAAAGATAAGATAAAAGATAAAAAGATATATTTGAAAAAGATATTTTGAAAAAGATTTAATTTTAAAATTGACTTAACTAACAAGAAACTACAAGATAAGATTCTAGAACTTAAAGATTGAACCTTTCTTAACAAGAAAGTAACAAACTTCAAATTTTTGAACCAATCACATTAATTGTTAGCTAATTTTTCGAAAATTGGATAAAAAGATAAGAAAAAGATTTTGAAAAATATTTTGAAAAATATTTTTGAAATTTTCGAAAATAAAAAAAATGAAAAAGATATGATTTTTGAAAAAGATTTTGAAAAGATAAGATTTTTAAAATTGAAATTTTGACTTGACTTGTAAGAAACAACTAATTTTAAAACTTTTTGACCAAGTCAACCCAAAATTTCGAAATTTTGGAGGGAAATAAGGAAAAGATATTTTTTGATTTTTGAATTTTTAAAGAAAAACACAAAAATGACCCAAAACATGAAAATTTTGGATCAAGACACAAGATGCATGCAAGAATGCTATGAATGTCAAGATGAACACCAAGAACACTATGAAGATCATGATGAACATCAAGAACATAATTTTGAAAAATTTTGATGCAAAGAAAACATGCAAGACACCAACTTAGAAATTTTTAATGCATGGAAAATATGAATGCAAAAATGCACATGAAAAACAACAAAAAACACAAAACAAGAAATTATCAAGATCAAACAAGAAGACTTATCAAGAACAACTTGAAGATCATGAAGAACACTATGAATGCATGGGATTTTCGAAAAAATGCAAGAAAAATTTTAAAAGCATGCAATTGACACCAAACTTAAAAATTAACACAAGACTCAAACAAGAAACACAAAATATTTTTGATTTTTATGATTTTCTAATTTTTTTGTATTTTTATTTAAATTTTTCGAAAAAGATTTTTGGAAAAACGTAAAATAAAAAGAAAAATTTTTGAAAAAGATTTTGAAAGGAAAATTACCTAATCTGAGCAACAAGATGAACCGTCAGTTGTCCATACTCGAACAATCCCCGGCAACGGCGCCAAAAACTTGGTGGACGAAATTGTGATCACTTGTTATGTATTTATAAAAGATGTATACTCTGAGGGCATTGTTTATTTCCTTCACAATCTCGTTCAACTAACCAGCAAGTGTACTGGGTCGTCCAAGTAATAACCTTACGTGAGTAAGGGTCGAATCCACAGAGATTGTTGGTATGAAGCAAGCTATGGTCACCTTGCAAATCTCAGTTAGGCAGATTAAAATAGTTTATGGGTTTTCGAAAATAGAAATAATAAAATAGAATATAATAAAAAGGATAGAACACTTATGCAGATTCATTGTTAGGATTTCAGATAAGCGGATGGAGATGCTGTAGAGCTCTTGGACGCCTGCTCTCCTACTCCTTCTACTCAATCCTTCTTACTCCTTTCCATGGCAAGCTTTGTATAGGGGTTCACCATCAACTGTGGCTACTTTCATTCCTCACGGGGAAATAACCTGTGCGGCTGTCACTCGCACAGCTAACCAGTCTGGAGGCATCACCCATGGCTGATGGCTACATCCCATCCTCGCAGTGAAAACTATGCAACGCACTCTGTCACAGTACGGCTAATCACCGGTTGGTTCCCGCTCCTACTGGAATAGAATCCCTCTTTTGCGTCTGTCACCAACGCCCAGCAGGTTAAAGTTTGAAGCACGTCACGGTCATTCATGATCGGAATCCTACTCGGAACACCACAGACAAGGTTGGACTTTCCGGACTCCCAGGATCCTACTCGGAACACCACAGACAAGGTTGGACTTTCCGGATCCAGATGAATGCCGCCAACTATCTAACTTATACCACGAAGATTCTGTTGGGGAATCTAAGAGATACGCATTCAAGCTCTGTTGCATGTAGAACGGACATGGTTGTCAATCACGCACATTCATAAGTGAGAATGATAATGAGGGTAATCTGACTCATCACATTCATCATGTTCTTGGGTACGAATGAATATCTTGGAATAAGAATAAAAGAGAATTGAATAAAAGAAGATAGAATTTCATTAATACTTGAGGTACAGCAGAGCTCCACACCCTTAATCTATGGTGTGCAGAAACTCCACCGTTGAAAATACATAAGCGAAGAGTTCAGGCATGGCCGAATGGCCAGCCCTCTCTAACGTGATCACAGGATCAAAATACAATCCAGGATGTCTAATACAATAGATAAATGTCCTATATATACTAGACTAGCTACTAGGGTTTACATGAGTAAGTAATTGATGCATAAATCCACTTCCGGGGCCCACTTGGTGTGTGCTTGGGCTGAGCTTGATGAATTCACGTGCTAAGGCATATCTTGGCGTCAAACTTCAGGTTATGACGTGTTTTGGGCGTTTGACTCCGGATCATGACGTTTTTCTGGCGTTTAACTCCAGACAGCAGCGTGTACTTGGCGTTCAACGCCAAGTTACGTCGTCATTCTTCGAAGTATGAACTATTATATATTGCTGGAAAGCCCTGGATGTCTACTTTCCAACGCCGTTGAGAGCGCGCCAATTAGAGTTCTGTAGCTCCAGAAAATCCATTTCGAGTGCAGGGAGGTCAGAATCCAACAGCATCAGCAGTCCTTTTGTCAGCCTTCTTCAGAGTTTAGCTCAAATCCCTCAATTTCAGTCAGAATTTACCTGAAATCACAGAAAAGCACACAAACTCATAGTAAAGTCCAGAAATGTGAATTTAACATAAAAACTAATGAAAATATCTCTAAAAGTAGCTTAAACTTACTAAAAACTATATGAAAACAATGCCAAAAAGCGTATAAATTATCCGCTCATCAATGAGCTTAGAACTGTCGTAATCTATGATTAATCTTTGCTTTACGACACGAGGTAAGGCTTAGGCTAATTAGGTTGTTACATTGGAGAGGTAGTATGAGGGGGTATTTATAAAGGTGGGATGGGGGTAGGGTTCGGTTGTGAAGGGAGGGAATTGGGTGGGAAATTTTTGAATTTGAAGTGGGTGGGGTTGGTGGGAGTTATGACGAATTTTGGAAAGAGATATGGATGTGATTGGTTTAGGGTTTATGGGGAAGAGTGTGTAGGGAAGAGTGAAAATAGAAGAGTGGAGAAGGTGGGATAGGTAGAGATTCTGTGGGACCCACTGATCCTGAGAGGCTAGGGAATCGAATTCCCTGCCCCTTTGTGGGCGTTGAACGCGTAGCCTCTGCTCCTAACTGGCGTTCGAACGCCAGCTTCATGCTCCTCATAAGGCGTTGGACACCCATTGGGGACCTCCTTCCAGGCGTTCAACGCCAGGTCTCTGCCTCCTTTGGGGTGTTGAATGCCCAGCCTCTATCCCCTAGCTGGCATTCAATGCCAACGATGCTGCTTTTCTTGGGCGTTGAATGCCTAGTTGGGACTCCTTTCTGGCATTAAATGCCTGCTTTCTTGTCCAATTTGGGTGTTGAACGCCCTTCTTTCCTTCTTGTCTAGCGTTCAACGCCAGCAAGGGGCCTACTCCAGGGTGTTCTATTTCCAGTTCTGACTGTCTCTACCTCTGTTCTAAACACTGCACATGATAACAAATATGAAAATTAAACTGATATAACTTAAAAAGACTTAAAGAAAAATAGAAATAACTCTAATTATTGATTGATTTCCTCCCAACAAGCACTTCTTTAATGTTGTTTAGCTGGACTTTACTATGCTCATGTCAGTAATAGGGTGGATTTCTCTTGCTCAACTTCACCACCCAAGTAATGTTTCACTCTCTGGCTATTAACAGTAAATATTTTATCTGAGTGGTTACTCTAGAGTTGTATATGACCATAAGGTGATACATTAGTGATCAGGAAAGGTGCTGTCCAACGTGACTTGAGTGTCCCAAAGAAGAGCTTCAGTCTAGATTTGAAAAGTAGAATCCTCTATTGAGGTTCAAAGACTCTGGAAGATATCTTTCTATCATGCCACTTCTTGGCCCTTTCTTTATAAATCTTTGCATTTTCAAATGCAGCAAGTCGGAATTCATCCAACCCATTTAGCTGGAGCAACCGTTTCTCTCCTGCTGCCTTTGCATTAAGGTTTAGGAGTTGGGTTGCACAGTCGGCCTTGTGTTCCAGCTCCACTGGCAGGTGACACACCTTCCCATGCACCAATTGATATGGTGACGTTCCTATAGGGCTCTTGAAAGCTGTTCTGTATGCCCAAAGAGCATCATCGAACTTTCTTGCCCAATCTTTTGTGGAGGTGCTCACTATCCTTTCTAGGATTCTCTTTAGTTCTCTATTTGAGACTTCAACTTGCCCATTTGTCTGTGGGTGATATGGGGTTGCTACCTTATGGCAAACTTCATAATAGTGCAGAATAGAGAGCCAAGCTGTCTATTGCAGAAATGAGTGCCTCCATCACTGATTAGTGTCTGAGGGACACCAAACCTACTAAAGATGTTCTTCTGGAGGAACTTCATTACTACTCTAGTGTCATTTGTGGGTGATGTAATTGCCTCAACCCATTTAGACACATAATCCACTGCCACGAGGATATAGGTGTTTGAGTATGAAGGTGGCAAAGGTCCCATGAAGTATATACCCCATACATCAAACAGCTTAATCTCTAGGATTCCTTACTGAGGCATGTCGTGACCTTGAGGGAGATTGCCAGCCCTTTGGCAATTGTCACAGTGATGGACAAACTCTCAGAAATCCTTAAAGAGTGTGGACCAGTAGAAACCACTTTGGAGAACCTTTGTGGCTGTTTGCTCACCTCCAAACTGTCCTCCATAATTAGAGCTATGGCAATGCCATAGGATTTTATGTGCCGCTTCTTCAGACACGCAGTGGCAGATTATTCCATCCGAGCATCTCTTAAAGAGATATGGTTCATCCCACAAGTAGTATCTTGCATCATGAATGAGTTTTCGAGCTTGCTTCCTACATTATTCTTTGGGGATGAACCTTATAGCCTTGCAATTTGCAATGTCTGCGAAATAGGGTGTCGTCCGAATGGCAAAGAGTTACTCATTCGGGAAGGTTTCAGACACCTTAGTAGAGGGAGGAGATGTCCCTGCTATTGGTTCAATCCAAGATAAGTGGTTAGCCACTTGATTTTCTGACCCTTTTCAGTCTCAAATTTCTATATCAAACTCTTGTAGGAGTAGTACCCATCTTATTAACCTGGGCTTAGAATCCTTCTTGGTGAGTAGATATTTGAGAGCAGTATGGTCAGTATAGATAATGACCTTAGATCCTATTAAATAGGATCGGAACTTGTCAATGGCATAAACCGCTGCAAGTAATTCCTTCTCTGTGGTAGTATAGTTCTTTTTTGCGTCATTTAGAATATGACTGACATAATAAATGACATGCAAAAGCTTGTCATATCTCTACCCCAGAACTATGCCAATGGCATGATCACTGGCATCACACATCAGTTCAAATGCTAAGTCCTAGTTAGGAGCAGAAATGACAGGTGCAGTAGTAAGCTTAGCCTTTAGAGTTTCAAAGGCATGCAGGCACTCTTGGTCAAAAACAAATGGAGTGTCAGTAGCTAGTAAGTTGCACAGGGGTTTCGCAATTTTGGAAAAATCCTTTATGAACCTCTTGTAAAACCCTGCATGTCCTAGGAAACTTCTGATTGCCTTAATATTAGTGGGTAGTGGTAATCGCTCAATTACCTCCACCTTAGCTTAATCCACTTCTATTCCCTTGTTCGAAATCTGATTCCCAAGAACAATTCCTTTAGTCATCATGAAGTAGCATTCTTCCTAGTTTAAAACCAAGTTTGTCTCTAGGCATCATTTGAGACTAGGGCTAGATGGTTAAGGCAGGAGTCAAATGAATTTCCAAAGATGGAGAAGTCATCCATGAACACTTCAAGAAATTTTTCCACCATATCAGAGAAAATGGAGAGCATACACCTCTGAAAGGTTGTAGGTGTATTGCATAGGCCAAATGACATTCTCCTATAAGAAAACACACCATATGGGCATGTAAATGCTATCTTTTCTTGGTCTTGAGGATCCATTGCAATTTGATTATAGCCTGAATAGCCATCTAAAAAGCAGTAGAATGCATGATCTGCCAGTCTCTCCAACATTTGACTATAAATGGCAAAGGAAAATGGTCCTTTCTAGTGGCGTTATTGAGTCTCCTACAGTCAATACACATATGCCACCCTGTAACTGCTCTTGTGGGAATCAATTCATTCATTTTATTATGAACCACTGTCATGTCTCCCTTTTTGGAAACAACTTGGACAGGGCTCACACAGGGGCTATCAGAAATGGGATAAATAATCCCCAGCCTCCCATAATTTTGTGACTTCTTTTTGCACCACTTCCTTCATGGCTGGATTCATTCACTTTTGTGGTTGCACCACTAGTTTGGGGTAATCTTCCAGTAGGATCTTGTGCATGCATCGGGTTGGACTAATGCCTTTAAGATCACTTATTGTCCACCGAAGAGCTATCTTGTATGTTTTTAGCACTTAGATTAGTGCCTTTTCTTCCTGTGATTCTAAGGCAAAGCTTATAATCACAGGATAAGTATCCCCATCTCCTAAAAATGCATATTTCAAGGATGATGGTAATGGCTTGAGCTCGAGTTTAGGATGCTTATCCTCTTCCTTAGGAGTGTTCAAAGGCTCCTTCATTTCTTCTGACTCTTGTAAATCAGGCTGGGCATCATAAAAGACGTCGTTCAGCTCTTCTTCGAGTCTCTCAACCATGTTCACTTGTTCCACCAAGGAATCAATAATATCAATACTCATGCACTCTTCTAGGCTATCTGGATGCTGCATAGCTTTGACAGCATTCAGCACAAACTCATCCTTATTGACTCTCAGGGTTACTTCTCCATTCTGAACGTCAATGAAAGTCCGTCCTGTAGCTAGGAAGAGTCTTCCAAGGATAAGGGATGCACTTTTGTGCTCGTCCATTTCTAGCACCACAAAATTCATATGGAAAGCAAAGGATCCAACCCTAACAATCATGTCCTCAATCATGCCTGATGGAAGCTTAACAAAGACATCAGCAAGTTGAAGGCATATAAGGGTCGGTTTAACTTCTTGAGTTAAACAGAGCCTTTTTATTAATGATGTAGGCATTAGGTCAATACTTGCTCCAAGATCACATAGGGCTGTCCTTGTGCAGGCATCCCCTAGGGTGCATGGTATCATAAAGCTCCCAAGGTCTTTGAGTTTCTCTAGTAAGCTCTTTTGGATCACTTCACTGCATTCTTTAGTAAGGAGGACTGTTTCTACCTCTCTCCAATCCTTCTTATGACTTAAGATATCTTTCATGAACTTAGCATAAGAAGGAATCTGTTCAAGAGACTTGATGAGTGGATATTTTATACGCTTTTTGGGGGTAATTTCATGTCGATTTTAGTATGTTTTAGTTAGTTTTTAGTATAATTTTATTTGTTTTTAGGCAAAATTCATATTTCTGGACTTTACTATGAGTTTGTGTGTTTTTCTGTAGTTTCAGTTATTTTCTGGCTGAAATAGAGGGAGCTGAGCAAAAATCTGATTTAGGCTGAAAAAGGATTGCTGATGTTGTTGGATTCTAACCTCCCTGCACTCGGAATGTATTTTTCGGAACTACAGGAGTCCAATTGGCGCACTCTCAATTGGGTTGGAAAGTAGACATCCAGGGCTTTCCAGCAATATATAATAGTCCATACTTTGCGTGAAGATAGATGACGTAAACTGGCGTTCAACGCCAGTTCCATGTTGCAGTCTGGCGTTCAGCGCCAGAAACAGGTTACAAGTTGGAGTTCAATGCCAGAAATAGGTTACAACCTGGCGTTCAACTCCAGAAACAGCCCAGGCAAGTGAGAAGCTTAAGTCTCAGCCCCAGCACACACCAGGTGGGCCCCAAAAATGGATTTCTGCACCAATTATCTTAGTTTACTCATTTTTTGTAAACCTAGGTTACTAGTTTAGTATTTAAACAACTTTTAGAGACTTATTTTGTATCTCATGACATTTTAAACCTGAATTATATACCTTGTGATGGCATGAGTCTCTAAACTCCATTGTTGGGGGTGAGGAGCTCTGCAGCGTCTCGATGAATTAATGCAATTATTTCTGTTTTCCATTCAAACACGCTTGTTCCTATCTAAGATGTTCATTCGCGCTTCACTATGAAGAAGGTGATGATCCGTGACACTCATCATCTTCCTCAATCCATGAACGTGTGCCTGACAACCACCTTCATTCTACGTTAGATTGAATGAGTATCTCTTAGATTCCTTAATCAGAATCTTTGTGGTATAAGCTAGAATTGATGGCAGCATCCTTGAGAATCCGGAAAGTCTAAACCTTATCTGTGGTATTCCGAGTAGGATTCTGGGATTGGATGACTGTGATGAGCTTCAAACTCGCGTGTGTTGGGCGTCGTGACAGACGCAAAAGGATCAATGGATCCTATTCCGACATGATCGAGAACCAACAGATGATTAGCCGTGCTATGACAGAACATTTGGACCATTTTCACTGAGAGGATGGGAGGTAGCCATTGACAACAGTGATGCCCTACATACAGCTTGCCATGGAAGGAGCCTTGCATGTTTGAAAGTGAGGAAGAATTATGTTACAGGAATTCAGAAGACAAAGCATCTCCAAAACTCCAACATATTCTCCATTATTGTGTAACAATTACTTATTTCAAACACTTTCACTTTTTACAATTAAATTCAAAGAGCCTTATTGGCATCCTGACTAAGATTAATAAGATAATCATAGCTTGCTTCATACCAACAATCTCCGTGGGATCGACCCTTACTCACGTAAGGTATTACTTGGACGACCCAGTGCACTTGCTGGTTAGTTGTGCGAATTTCAAAAGTGTGATTGCAATTTCGTGCACCAAGTTTTTGGCACCGTTGCCGGGGATTGTTCGAGTTTGAACAACTAAAGGTTTATTTTGTTTCTTAGATTAGGAATAATTTATTTTTATTGCTATAGAGTCATCAAAGATGAGTCCTTTATTTTTTTTCAAAAATTTTTCAAAAATATTATTTTTCTTTATAAATTTTTAATTTTTTTTCGTGAGTTTAGTGTCTTATTCTAAGTTTGGTGTCAATTGCATGCTTTTTTTTGTCTCTCAATTTTTGAAATTGCATGTTCTTTATTTTTCCTTGATCTTCAAGTTGTTCTTGTTAATTTTTCTTGTTTGATCTTTGGTTTGTCTTGTTCTGTGTGTTTTTGTGTTTTCCTTGTGCTTTTTTTTCAAAATTTTAATTTTCAAAAAAAAAAATAATATTATCATATTTTTATACCTCTTTAAAACACGTTACATTTATAAATCAGTTGGCTAGAGTGTTGGCTTATGTTCTTGGCAATTGGGTATCATCCTTTTAAATCTTGTGCCAAACTTTAAGTTTGGTATTTTCTTGTTAATTTTTCTTTAATTTTCGAAAATTTATTTTAGTTTTCCCAAAAATTTTAAGTTTGGTGTTCTTTCTTTTGATCTTGGTGTTCTTGTGAATCTTCAAGGTGCTCTTGAGTCTTCCTTGTGTTTTGATCTTAAAATCTTTAAGTTTGGTGTTCCTTGGTGTTTTCCCTCCAAAATTTTCGAAAACAAGGAGCATTAGATCTAAAAAATTTTAAGTCGTGTCTTTTGTGTGTTTCTCTCTTTCATCATAAAAATTCAAAATTCAAAAAAATATCTTTTCTAACTATTTTTAAGCCATATTTTCGAATTTTTTCTATAAAAATTCAGATTTCAATTTCAAAAATTTTCAAAATTTTATCCTTTTAAGATTTTTAAAAAAATTAATTATATCTTTTTCAAAAATATCCTAACCACTTTCTCTCTCCTCACTTTTTCGAAAATCTTCATAAAATATTTTTAAATTCTTTTTTATTTTATTTTTATTTTTATTTTTATTTTTAATTTTATTGTCGTCTTTATTTTATTTTACTTTATTTTATTATTTCGAAATTTCTTTTATATATAATAAAATAAATAAAATAAATTCACATCATCTCCCTTTCTCCATTATGGACTTAAGTGGAAATGAACAGTCCAGAAGGACTCTGTGGTCATATGCTAACCCCCTACTACTTCATATGGGAGTAGTATATGTATACCCTCCATTGGAGTTAGTAGTTTTGAGTTGAATCCTCAGCTCATTATCATGGTGCAACAAAGTTGCCAGTATTATGGTCTTCCACAAGAAGAACCTACAAAGTTTCTGGCACAATTTTTACAAATTGCTGACACAGTACATGATAAGGAGGTAGATCAGGATGTCTACAGGCTATTACTGTTCCCATTTGCTGTAAAAGACCAAGCTAAGAGGTGGTTAAATAACCAACCTAATGACAGCATAAAGACATGGAAACAGCTGTCAAAAAAATTCTTGAATCACTATTTTCCTCCAAAACGGATGACATAGCTTAGGCTGAGCATCCAAGGCTTCAAACAAGGGGATAATGAATCTCTTTATGATGCTTGGGAGAGATACAGAGAGATGCTAAGAAAATGCCCCTCTGAAATGTTTTCAGAGTGGGTGTAGTTAGACATCTTCTACTATGGGCTTACAGAAAGAGCTCAGATTTCTCTAGACCACTCCGCTGGTGGATCTATTGATGAGCGGTAATTTATATGCTTTTTGGCATTGTTTTTAGGTAGTTTTTAGTAAGTTTGAGCTACTTTTAGGGATGTTTTCATTAGTTTTTATGTTAAATTCACATTTCTGGACTTTACTATGAGTTTGTGTGTTTTTCTGTGATTTCAGGTAATTTCTGGCTGAAATTGAGGGACTTGAGCAAAACTCTGAAAAAGGCTGACAAAAGGACTACTGATGCTGTTGGAATCTGACCTCCCTGCACTCGAAATGGATTTTCTAGAGCTACAGAACTTCAAATGGCGCGCTCTCAACGGCTTTGGAAAGCAGACATCCAGAGCTTTCCAGCAATATATAATAGTCCATACTTTATTCGGAAATTGACGATGTAACTTGGCGTTGAACGCCAAGTACATGCTGCTGTCTGGAGTTAAACGCCAGAAAAACGTCATGATCCGGAGTTGAACGCCCAAAACACGTCATAACTTGGAGTTCAACTCCAAGAGAAGCCTCAGCTCGTGGATAGATCAAGCTCAGCCCAAGCATACACCAAGTGAGCCCCGGAAGTGGATTTATGCATCAATTACTTACTCATGTAAACCCTAGGAGCTAGTTTATTATAAATAGAACTTTTTACTATCATACTCTCATCCTGGATTGTATTTTGAATCCTATGATCACGTTTTGGGGGCTGGCCATTCGGCCATGCCTGAACCTTTTACTTATGTATTTTCAACAGTGGAGTTTCTGCACCCCATAGATTAAGGGTGTGGAGCTCTGCTGTACCTCAAGTTTCAATACAATTACTATTACTTTCTATTCAATTCTCTTTTATTCTTATTCCAAAGATATACGTTACACTTAACATTGATGAATGTGATGATCTGTGACACTCACCATCATTCTCACCTATGAACGCGCGTGACTGACAACCACTTCCGTTCTACTCTAGGCCGGGCGCATATCTCTTAGATTCCCCAACAGAATCTTCGTGGTATAAGCTAGATAGATGGCGGCATTCATGAGGATCCGGAAAGTCTAAACCTTGTCTATGGTATTCCGAGTAGGATTCTGGGATTGAATGACTGTGACGAGCTTCAAACTACTGAAGGCTGGGCGTGATGACAAACGCAAAAGAATCAAGGGATTCTATTCCAACCTGATTGAGAACCGACAGATGATTAGCCGTGCTGTGACAGAGCATAGGAACGTTTTCACTGAGAGAATGGGATGTAGCCATTGACAACGGTGATGCCCTACATACAGCTTGCCATAGAAAGGAGTAAGAAGGATTGGATGAATGTAATAGGAAAGTAGAGATTCAAGAGGAGCACAGCATCTCCACACACTTATCTGAAATTCCCACTATTGATTTACATAAGTATTTCTATCCCTTTTTATTTTCTATTTATTATAAATTTTCAAAACCTATAACCATTTAATCTGCCTAACTGAGATTTACAAGGTGACCATAGCTTGCTTCATACCAACAATCTCTATGGGATCGACCCTTACTCACGTAAGGTATTACTTGGACGACCCAGTACACTTGCTGGTTAGTTGTGCGAAGTTGTGAACCATGGCATTGACACCAAGTTTTTGGAGCCATTACCTGGGATTGTTGAAGTGAAAATAATGAATCACAATTTCGTCCACCAAGTTTTTGGCGCCGTTGCCGGAGATTGTTCGAGTATGGACAACTGACGGTTCATCTTGTTGCTCAGATTAGGTAATTTTCTTTTCAAAAACTTTTTCAAAATTTTTCTTTTTCGTTCTTCAAAAAAAAAATATTTTCGAAAAAATTAATAAAAATCCAAAAAAATTAGAAAATCATAAAAATCAAAAATATTTTATGTTTCTTGTTTGAGTCTTGAGTCAATTTTTAAGTTTGGTGTCAATTGCATGCTTTAAAAATTTTTCTTGCATTTTTCGAAAATCTCATGCATTCATAGTGTTCTTCATGATCTTCAAGTTGTTCTTGACAAGTCTTCTTGTTTGATCTTGATGATTTCTTGTTTTGTGTTGTTTGTTGTTTTTCATGTGCACTTTTGCATTCATATTTTCCATGCATTAAAGATTTCTAAGTTTGGTGTCTTGCATGTTTTCTTTGCATCAAAAATTTTTCAAAATCATGTTCTTGGTGTTCATCATGATCTTCAAAGTGTTCTTGGTGTTCATCTTGACATTCATAGCATTCTTGCATGCATTCATTGTTTTGATCTAAAAATTTCATGCATTGAGTATTTTTGTTGTTTTTCTCTCTCATCATTAAAAAATTCAAAAATCAAAAAAATATCTTTTCCTTATTTTTCTTATAATTTTCGAAAGTTTGAGTTGACTTAGTCAAAAATTTTTAAAAATTAGTTGTTTCTTACAAGTCGAGTCAAAATTTCAATTTTAAAAAAAATCTTATTTTTTCAAAATCTTTTTCAAAAATTATATCTTTTTCAATTTTTTTCTACTTTTCGAAAATTTCAAAAATCTTTTTCAAAATATTTTCAAAAATCTTTTTCTTATCTTTTCATCTAATTTTTGAAAATTAGCTAACAATTAATGTAATTGGTTCAAAAATTTGAAGTTTGTTACTTTCTTGTTAAGAAAGGTTCAATCTTTAAGTTCTAGAATCTTATCTTGTAATTTCTTGTTAGCTAAGTTAAAATTAAAAATTAAATCTTTTTATCTTTTATCTTATCTTTTTCAAAAATTTTATCTTTTTCAAAATTTTGATTTCAAATATCTTATATAACCTCTTATCTTCTTATCTTTTTAAAATTTGATTTTAATATCTTTTTCAACTAACTCTTTGACTTTTTGTTTATTTCTTATCTTTTTCAAAACCAACTAACTACTTTTCCCTCTCTAATTTTCGAAAATATCTCATCCCTTTTTCAAAATTTCTTTTTAATTAATTGTTTTAAATTTTAATTTAATCTTATCTTTAATTTTCGAAAATTACTAACTCTTTTTCAAAAATTATTTTTGAAATTTCCCCTCTCTTTTCTTCTTCTAATTAATTAATTAATTACTAACACTTCTCTTCACCCCTTTTCCACCTAAATATCCGAATCCCCTCTTCTACTTTCTTCCCCCTTTCTTTTTCTACTAACATAAAGGAATCTCTATACTGTGACATAGAGGATTCCTCTTTCTTCTCTTGTTTTCTTCTCTTTCATATGAGCAGGAACAGGGAAAAAGGCACTCTTGTTGAAATTGATCTAGAACCTGAAAGGACTCTAAAGAGAAAATTAAGAGAAGCTAAGTTACAACAATCTAAAGGTAACCTTTCAGAAATATTAGAACAAGAGAAGTAGATGGCAGCCGAAAATAATAATAATAATGTAAGGAGAATGCTTGGTGACTTCACACAGCCAACGTCCAAGTTTGATGGAAGAAGCATCTCCATTCCTGCCATTGGAGCCAATAATTTTGAGCTGAAACCTCAGCTAGTTGCCTTAATGCAACAAAACTGCAAGTTTTATGGACTTTCATCTGAAGATCCTTATCAGTTTTTAACTGAGTTCTTGCAGATCTGTGAGACTGTAAAGACGAATGGAGTTGATCCTGAAGTCTACAGACTCATGCTTTTCCCTTTTGCTGTAAGAGACAGAGCTAGAATATGGTTGGATTCACAACCTAAGGATAGCCTGGACTCTTGGGATAAGCTGGTCACTGCCTTCTTGGATAAATTCTTTCCTCCTCAAAAGCTGAGCAAGCTGAGAGTGGATGTTCAAACCTTCAAACAAAAAGATGGTGAATCCCTCTATGAAGCTTGGGAAAGATACAAGCAGCTGACCAAAAGATGTCCATCTGACATGTTTTCAGAATGGACCATATTAGATATATTCTATTATGGTCTATCTGAATTTTCGAAAATGTCATTGGACCATTCTGCAGGTGGATCTATTCACCTGAAGAAAACACCTGAAGAGGCTCAAGAACTCATTGACATGGTTGCAAACAACCAATTTATGTACACCTCTGAGAGGAATCCCGTGAATAATGGGATACCTCAGAAGAAAGGAGTTCTTGAAATTGATGCTCTGAATGCCATATTGGCTCAGAATAAAATGTTGACTCAGAAGGTCAACATGATCTCTCAAAGTCTGAATGGATGGCAACATGCATCCAACAGTACTAAAGAGGCAGCTTCTGAAGAAGCTTATGATCTTGAGAACCCTGCCATGGCAAAGGTTAATTACATGGGTGAACCTTATGGAAACACCTATAACTCATCATGGAGAAATCATCCAAACTTCTCATGGAAGGATCAACAAAAGCCTCAACAAGGCTTTAACAATGGTGGACGCAATAGGCTGAACAATAGCAAGCCATATCCATCATCTTCTCAGCAACAGACAGAGAATTCTGAACAAAACACTTCTAATTTAGCCAATCTAGTCTCTGATCTGTCAAAGGCCACTTTCAGTTTCATGAATGAAACAAGATCCTCCATCAGAAATCTGGAGGCACAAGTGGGCCAGCTGAGTAAGAAAGTCATTGAAACTCCTCCCAGTATTCTCCCAAGCAATACATAAGAGAATCCAAAAGGAGAGTGCAAGGCCATTGATTTAGTCAATATGGCCGAATGCACAAGGGAGGAGGACGACGAAAATCCTAGTGAGAAAGACCTCCTGGGACGTCCCTCAAGCAAGAAGGAGTTTCCTATTAAGGATCCAAAGGAATCTGAAGCTCATATAGAGACCATAGAGATTCCATTAAATCTCCTTCTGCCATTCATGAGCTCTGAAGACTATTCTTCCTCTGAAGAGGATGAAGATGTAACTGGAGAGCAAGTTGCTCAATACTTAGGAGCTATCATGAAGCTGAATGCCAAGTTGTTTGGTAAGATTCTACCTCAAAAGAAACAAGATCCTGGCAAGTTCTTAATACCTTGTACCATAGGCACCATGATCTTTGAAAAAGCTCTAGGTGATCTGGGGTCAGGGATAAATCTTATGCCACTCTCTGTAATGGAGAAGCTGGGGATCATTGAGGTACAACCTGCCTTGTTCTCATTACAATTGGCAGACAAGTCATTGAGACAAGCTTATGGAATAGTAGAGGACGTGTTAGTAAAGGTTGAAGGCCTTTACATCCCTGCTGATTTCATAATCTTAGACACTAGGAAGGAAAAGGATGATTGCATCATCCTTGGAAGACCTTTCCTAGCCACAGCAGAAGCTGTGATAGATGTCAACAGAGGTGAATTAGTCCTTCAATTGAATGGGGACTACCTTGTGTTTAAGGCACATGGCCATTCCTCTGTGACAAAAGAGAGTAAGTATGAAGAGCTTCTCTCAGTTCAGAGTCAAGAAGAGCCCCCACAGTCAAACTCTGAGTTTGGTGTTGGGAGGCCACAACCAAACTCTAAGTTTGGTGTCAAGACCCCATATCCAAACTCTAAGTTTGGTGTTGGGACTATACAACATTGACCTGATCACCTTGTGGCTCCATGAGAGCCACTGTCAAGCTATTGACATTAAAGAAGCGCTTGTTGGGAGGCAACCCAATTTTATTTATCTAATTTTTATTTTATTGTTATTTTGTGTTTTATTAGGTACATGATCATGAGGAGTCACGAAAAAATCATAAAAATTAAAACAGAATAAAAAACAGCAGAAGAAAAAAATTCACACCCTGGAGGACGCACAGGCTGGCGTTCAACGCCAGTAAGATGCATCTGGCCGGCGTTCAACGCAAAAACAGAGCACCATTCTGGTGCTGAACGCAAGAAACAAGCAACATTCTGGCGCTGAACGCCAGGAATGTGCCTAGAGAAGAAAAGCTGGCGCTGAACGCCAGTAACAAGCATGAAACTGGCGTTCAACGCCAGAAACATGCTTTACATGGGCGTTGAACGCCCAGAAGGTGCACCAATGGGCGTTTAAACGCCAAAATGGTGTGCAAAGGCATTCTACATGCCTATTTGGTGTAGGGATGGAATTCCTTGACACCTCAGGATCTTTGGACCCCATTGGATCACCTCAGGATCTGTGAACCTCACAGGACCCCCACCTACCTCGCCCTCTCTCTCTCCATTCATGGTCATCCCTTCTGTTTTTCATTCACCACTCACTTCTATCCACTCTTCCCCATAAACCCCACCCACCTTCAAAATTCAAAACTCTTTCCCACCCAAACCCACCCATATAGCCGAATACACACCTCCCTCCATCTCCTCCATATCTTCTTCTTCTTCTTCATCTCTTCTTTCTTCTCTTGCTCGAAGGCGAGCAATTTTTTAAGTTTGGTGTGGTAAAAGCATAGCTTTTTGCTTTTCCATAACCATTAATGGCACCTAAGGCCAGAGACATCCAAAAAAAAAAGGGGGAAGACAAAAGCTTCCACCTCTGAGTCATGGGAGATGGAAAGACTCATGTAAAGGGTTTATAGCTCAGTGGTAGAACATGTGGCTGCAAATCAAGAAATCCCTGAGATACCTCAGGGGATAAATTGTCCTCCATACAAATATTGGAAGCAACTAAGAAATCATTCAACAGAAGCAAGGAAGAGACATAGAGGAGCTCAAAGAACACCATTGGACCTTCAAGAAGGCGCCACCCTTACTCAGGTGGATTCATTCCTTGTTCTTATTTCTTTCTGCTTTTCGGTTTTTAATGTTGTGTTTATCTATGTTTTGTGTCTCAACTTCATGATCATTAGTAGTTAGTAACTATGTCTTAAAGCTATGAATAAATTCCATTAATCATTCACCTCTCTTAAAAGAAAAATGTTTTAATTCAAAAGAACAAGAAGTACATGAATTTCAAATTTATCCTTGAAATTAGTTTAATTATATTGATGTGGTGACAATACTTTTGTTTTCTGAATGAATGCTTGAACAGTGCATATGTCTTTTGATTTTGTTGTTTATGAATGTTAAAATTGTTGGCTCTTGAAAGAATGATGAACAAAGAGAAATGTTATTGAGGATCTGAAAAATCATGAAATTGATTCTTGAAGCAACAAAAAGCAGTGAAAAAGAAAGCTTGCGAAAAAAAATTGCGAAAAAAAATAGAAAGAAAAAGAAAAAGCAAGCAGAAAAAGCCAATAGCCCTTAAAACCAAAAGGCAAGGGTAAAAAGGATCCAAGGCTTTGAGCATCAATGGATAGGAGGGCCCAAGGAAATAAAATCTAGGCCTAAGCGGCTAAATCAAGCTGTCCCTAACCATGTGCTTGTGTCATGAAGGTCCAAGTGAAAAGCTTGAGACTGAGTGGTTAAAGTCGTGATCCAAAGCAAAAGAGTGTGCTTAAGAGCTCTGGACACCTCTAACTGGGGACTTTAGCAAAGCTACGTCACAATCTGAAAAGGTTCACCTAGTTATGTGTCTGTGGCATTTATGTATCCGGTGGTAATACTGGAAAACAAAGTGCTTATGGCCACGGCCAAGACTCATAAGTAGTTTTGTTCAAGAATCAACATGCTTAACTAGGAAAGTCAATAACACTATCCAAAATTCTAAGTTCTCAGAGACGCCAATCACTCTGAACTTCAAAGGAGAAAGTGAGATGCCAAAACTGTTCAGAAGCAAAAAGCTACAAGTCCCGCTCATCTAATTATAATTAATATTGATTGATATTCTAGAATTTATAGTATATTCTCTTCTTTTATCCTATTTGATTTTCAGTTGCTTGGGGACAAGCAACAATTTAAGTTTGGTGTTGAGATGAGCGGATAATTTATATGCTTTGTGGCATTGTTTTTAGGTAGTTTTTAGTAAGTTTGAGCTACTTTTAGGGATGTTTTCATTAGTTTTTATGTTAAATTCACATTTCTAGACTTTACAATAAGTTTGTGTGTTTTTCTATGATTTCAGGTAATTTCTGGCTGAAATTGAGGGACTTGAGCAAAACTCTGAAAAAGGCTGACAAAAGGACTGCTGATGCTATTGGAATCTGACCTCCCTGCACTCGAAATGGATTTTCTGGAGCTACAGAACTCCAAATGGCGCGCTCTCAACGGCTTTGGAAAGTAGACATCCAGAGCTTTCCAGCAATAGATAATAGTTCATACTTTATTCGGGAATTGACGACGTAACTTGGCGTTGAACGCCAAGTATATGCTGCTGTCTGGAGTTAAACGCCAGAAAAACGTCATGATCCGGAGTTGAACGCCCAAAACACGTCATAACTTGGAGTTCAACTCCAAGAGAAGCCTCAGCTCGTGGATAGATCAAGCTCAGCCCAAGCATACACCAAGTGGGCCCCGGAAGTGGATTTATGCATCAATTACTTACTCATGTAATCCCTAGGAGCTAGTTTATTATAAATAGAACTTTTTACTATCATACTCTCATCCTGGATTGTATTTTGAATCCTGTGATCACGTTTTGGGGGCTGGCCATTTGACCATGCCTGAACCTTTTACTTATGTATTTTCAATAGTGGAGTTTCTGCACACCATAGATTAAGGGTGTGGAGCTCTGCTGTACCTCAAGTTTCAATACAATTACTATTACTTTCTATTCAATTCTCTTTTATTCTTATTCCAAAGATATACGTTACACTTAACTTTGATGAATGTGATGATCCATGACACTCATCATCATTCTCACCTATGAACGCGCGTTATTGACAACCACTTCCGTTCTACTCTAGGCCGGGCACATATCTCTTAGATTCCCCAACAGAATCTTCGTGGTATAAGCTAGATAGATGGCGGCATTCATGAGGATCCGGAAAGTCTAAACCTTGTCTATGGTATTCCGAGTAGGATTCTGGGATTGAATGACTGTGACGAGCTTCAAACTCCTGAAGGCTGGGCGTGATGACAAACGCAAAAGAATCAATGGATTCTATTCCAACCTGATTGAGAACCGACAGATGATTAGCCGTGCTGTGACAGAGCATAGGAACATTTTCACTGAGAGGATGGGATGTAGCCATTGACAACAGTGATGCCCTACATACAGCTTGCCATGGAAAGGAGTAAGAAGGATTGGATGAATGTAATAGGAAAGTAGAGATTCAAGAGGAGCACAGCATCTCCACACACTTATCTGAAATTCCCACTATTGATTTACATAAGTATTTCTATCCCTTTTTATTTTCTATTTATTATTAATTTTCAAAACCTATAACCATTTAATCTGCCTAACTGAGATTTACAAGGTGACCATAGCTTGCTTCATACCAACAATCTCTGTGGGATCGACCCTTACTCTCGTAAGGTATTACTTGGACGACCCAGTACACTTGCTGGTTAGTTGTGCGAAGTTGTGAACCATGGCATTGACACTAAGTTTTTGGAGCCATTACCTGGGATTGTTGAAGTGAAAAGAATGAATCACAATTTCGTCCACCATCTATACAGATGAGAAAGACAACAGAAGAGGCTCAAGAGCTTATTGATACAGTTGCCAGAAATCAGCATCTGTACCTAAGCAGTGAACCTTCCATCAAAGAAGAGGCTAAAACAGTAACTGCTGAACTCAGTCCTACAGAGAAAGTTACTAAATTCAATCAGCAACTGGATTTTCTAACAAAACAGCTAGCCGAATTCAAGAAAATACTACAAGAATCAAGAATGGCTAATATGAATATGAAAGTACAATTGAAGCAAACAGAACAGCAGTTATCAAAACAAATAACAGAAGAGTGCCAAGCAGTTCAATTAAGAAGTGGGAAAACATTAAATACCTCACTTCAAGGTAGCAAGAAGCCAAGAAATGAGTAAACTACCCAAAATCTATCTGAGGACAGTAAGAGCCCAGAGAGGAATAATTCTGGCACTCAAACACCAGAAAATGGGTGGAAAGCTGGCGCTGAACGCCCAAACCATGCTCAGTCCTAGCGTTCAACGCCAGAAACAAGCAAGGATTTGGCTTTGAACGCCCAAAGGGAGCACAGTTCTGGCATTTAGACGCCAGAAACAAGTAAGGAGTTGGCGTCTAACGCCACTCCAGCTTTCACCCCTGGCATTCAAATGCCAGTGGGGGATCAGACACATAAAAGTGCTAATAATAACCCATCTAAAAAGGCTTCTCAACCCACATCTGTAGGCAATAAACCTGCAGCAACTAAGGTTGAGGAATACAAAGCCAAAATGCCTTATCCTCAGAAACTCCGCCAAGCAGAACATGATAAACAATTTGTCCGCTTTGCATACTATCTCAGGACTCTTGAAATAAAGATTCCGTTTGCAGAGGCACTTGAGAAAATACCCTCTTATGCTAAGTTCATGAAAGAGATCTTAAGTCATAAGAAGGATTGGAGGGAAACTAAAAAAGTTTACCTCACTGAAGAATGCAGTGCAGTCATTCTGAAAAGCTTACCTGAGAAGCTTAAAGATCCCGGAAGCTTTATGATACCATGCACATTAAAGGGTACTTGTACCAAGAAAGCTCTATGTGATCTTGGGGCAAGTATCAACCTGATACCTACATCTACTATCAAAAAGCTTGGTTTGACTGAAGAGGTCAAACCAACCCGGATATGTCTCCAACTTGCTGATGGCTCCATTAAATACCCATCAGGCGTGATTGAAGATATGATTGTCAAGGTTGGGCCATTTGCCTTTCCTACTGACTTTGTGGTGCTGGAAATGGAGGAGCACATGTGCAACTCTCATTCTAGGAAGACCTTTCCTAGCAACTGGCCGAACCCTCATTGACGTCCAAAAAGGGGAAGTAACCCTGAGAGTCAATGAAGATGAGTTCAAGTTGAATGTTGTCAAGGCTATGCAGCATCCAGACACCCTAAATGACTGCATGAGCATTGATATTATTGACTCTCTGGTAAAAGAAATCAATATGACTGAGAGTCTTGAATTAGAGCTGGAGGATATCTTTAAAGATGTTCAGCCTGATCTGGAGGAATCAGAGAGAATAATAGAACCTCTGAAAATCCCTCAGGAAGAGGAGAAACCTCCTAAACCCGAGCTCAAACCATTACCACCATCCCTGAAATATGCATTTCTAGGAGAAGGTGATACCTTTCCTGTAATCATAAGCTCTACCTTAGAGCCATAGGAAGAGGAAGCACTAATTCAAGTGCTAAAGACACACAAGACAGCTCTTGGGTGGTCCATCAGTGATCTTAAGGGTAATAGCCTAGCCATATGCATGCACAAAATCCTGTTGGAGTGTGACGCTAAGCCAGTGGTTCAACCACAAAGGCGGCTGAATCCGGCCATGAAGGAGGTGGCGCAAAAGGAGGTCACTAAATTACTAGAGGCTGGGATTATTTATCCTATTTCTGATAGCCCCTGGGTAAGCCCTGTCCAAGTCATTCCTAAGAAAGGCGGCATGACAGTGGTTCATAATGAAAAAAATGAACTGGTTCCTACAAGAACAGTTATAGGGTGGCGTATGTGTATTGATTACAGAAGGCTCAATACAGCTACCAGAAAAGATCATTTTTCTTTACCATTCATAGACCAGATGCTAGAAAGACTAGCAGGTCATGAATACTACTGCTTCCTGGATGGATATTCAAGTTATAATCAAATTGCAGTAGATCCCCAGGATCAAGAGAAAACAGCATTCACATGTCCATCTGGAGTATTTGCATACAGAAGGATGCCATTTGGTCTGTGCAATGCACCTGAAACCTTTCAAAGGTGCATGCTCTCAATTTTTTCTGATATGGTGGAAAAATTTCTGGAAGTCTTCATGGATGACTTTTCAGTATTTGGAGACTCATTCAGCTCCTGTCTTGACCATCTAGCACTTGTTCTAAAGAGGTGCCAAGAGACTAACCTGGTTTTAAACTGGGAGAAATGTCACTTTATGGTGACTGAAGGAATTGTCCTTGGGCACAAAATTTCGAACAAGGGAATAGAGGTGGATCAAGCTAAGGTAGAGGTAATTGAAAAATTACCACCACCTGCCAATGTTAAGTTAATCAGAAGCTTTCTGGGGCATGCAGGATTCTATAGGAGGTTTATAAAAGATTTTTCAAAAATTGCCAAACCTCTGAGTAATCTACTAGCTACTGACATGCCATTTATCTTTGATAAGGAGTGTCTGCAGGCATTTGAGATTCTGAAAGCTAAGCTGGTCACAGCACCAGTCATCTCTGTACCAGATTAGACATTACCATTTGAACTGATGTGTGATGCCGGTGACCATGCCATTGGTGCAGTGTTGGGACAAAGGCATGACAAGCTTCTACACGTCATTTACTATGCCAGTCGTGTTTTAAATGACGCACAGAAGAACTACACAACCACAGAAAAAGAGCTACTTGCAGTGGTTTATGCCATTGACAAGTTTAGATCCTATTTAGTAGGATCAAAAGTGATTGTGTACACTGACCATGCTGCTCTTAAATATCTACTCACAAAGTAGGATTCAAAACCCAGACTCATCAGATGGGTGCTGCTTCTGCAAGAGTTTGATATAGAAATAAGATACAGAAAAAGGACAGAGAACCAAGTAGCAGATCATCAGTCCCGAATAGAACCAGTAGAAGGGGCGTCCCTCCCTCTTACTGAGATCTATGAAAACTTTCAGGATGAGCAACTCTGCCATCCAGGAAGTGCCATGGTTTGCAGACATTACAAACTACAAGGCAATGAGGTTCATACCCAAAGAGTACAGTAGGCAGCAATCAAAGAAATTGATCACAGATGCAAAGTACTATCTTTGGGATGAACCATATCTCTTCAAGAGATGTGCAAACGGAGTAATCCACAGATGTGTGCTTAAAGAAGAAGTACAGAAGATCCTCTGGCACTGCCATGGATCACAGTATGGAGGACATTTTGGGAGTGAGTGAACAGCCACAAGAGTCCTTCAATGCGGCTTCTACTGGCCTACTCTCTATAAAAACTCCTGAGTGTTTGTACTTAACTGTGACAGTTGCAAAAGATCTGGCAATCTGCCTCACAGTTATGCCATGCCTCAACAAGGGATCTTGGAGATTGAGTTGTTTGATGTATGGGGTATTGACTTCATGGGGCCTTTCCCACCATCATACTCAAACACTTATATTCTGGTGGCAGTGGATTATGTATCCAAATGGGTGGAAGCTATTGCAACACCCACTAATGACACTAAGACAGTGCTAAAATTCCTCCAGAAACACATCTTCAGCAGATTTGGTACCCCTAGAGTATTAATCAGTGATGGGAGCACTCATTTCTGCAATAAACAGCTTTACTCTGCTTTGGTTCGTTATGGAGTTAGCCACAGGATAGCTGATGAGCGGATAATTTGTATGCTTTTTGGCATTGTTTTTAGTATGTTTTTAGTATGATATAGTTAGTTTTTAGTATATTTTTATTAGTTTTTAGTTAAAATTCACTTTTCTGGACTTTACTATGAGTTTGTGTGTTTTTCTGCGATTTCAGGTATTTTCTGGCTGAAATTGAGGGACCTGAGCAAAAATCTGATTCAGAGACTAAAAAGGACTTTGGTAGCTATCTTCATTTTTATGCTATCTTAGATCACTGGGAGGCTGGCCATTTGGCCATGCCTAGACCTTGTTCTTATGTATTTTCAACGGTGGAGTTTCTACACACCATAGATTAAGGTGTGGAGCTCTGCTGTACCTCGAGTATTAATGCAATTACTATTGTTCTTCCATTCAATTCCGCTTGTTCTTGTTCTAAGATATCACTTGTTCTTCAACTTGATGAATGTGATGATCCGTGACATTCATCATCATTCTCACCTATGAATGTGTGACTGACAACCACCTCCGTTCTACATTCGATTGGGTGAATATCTCTTGGATTCCTGATTGCACGATGCATGGTTGATCGCCTGACAACCGAGTGCTCGTCTAACAAATGAGCCAACCATTCCGTGAGATCAGAGTCTTCGTGGTATAGGCTAGAACTGATGGCGGCATTCAAGAGAATCCGGAAGGTCTAACCTTGTCTGTGGTATTCTGAGTAGGATTCAATGATTGAATGACTGTGACGTGCTTCAAACTCCTAGCAGGCGGGGCGTTAGTGACAGACGCAAAAGAATCGATGGATTCTATTCCGGCCTGACCGAGAACCGACAGCTGATTACCCATGCTGTGACAGAGCATAGGCGACGTTTTCACTGAGAGGATGGGAGGTAGCCACTGATAATGGTGAAACCCTACATGAGCTTGCCATGGAAAGGAGTAAGAAGGATTGGATGAAGACAGTAGGAAAGCAGAGAGACGGAAGGGAAGGCATCTTCATGCGCTTATCTGAAGTTCCTACCAATGAATTACATAAGTATCTCTATCTTTACCTTTATGTTTATTTCGTTCATCATCATACATCCATTTGAGTTTGCCTAACTAAGATTTACAAGATGACCATAGCTTGCTTCATACTAACAATCTCCGTGGGATCGACCCTTACTCGCGTAAGGTTTATTACTTGGACGACCCAGTGCACTTGCTGGTTAGTTGTGCGAAGTTGTGTAATGCCATGGTATTGAACACCAAGTTCTTGGGGTTCATGACCGGGGATTATGAGAGTTGTGAAAAGTATTGTTCACAATTTCGCGCACCAATAGCCACTCCATATCTTCCACAGACAAATGGGCAAGCTGAAGTCTCTAATAGAAAACTTAAAAGAATCCTGGAACGGACTGTAATTAACCGTAGAAGTGATTGGGCAAGAAGCTTGGATGATGCTCTGTGGGCATACAGAACAGCATTCAAGACTCCCATAGGAACTTCTCCATACCAGCTTGTGTATGGAAAAGCCTGTCACTTGCCAGTGGAACTGGAACATAAGTCCTACTGGGCAACCAGGTTCCTAAACCTTGATGCCAAGTTAGCTGGAGAAAAACGTTTGCTCCAGTTAAATGAGCTAGAGGAATTCAGACTCAATGCTTTCGAAAATGCAAAAATTTACAAGGAGAAAGCAAAAAGATGGCATGATAAGAAACTGTCATCCTGAGTCTTTGAGCCAGGGCAGAAAGTTCTGCTATTTAATTCTAGGCTCAGATTATTCCCCAGGAAATTAAAATCCCGGTGGAGATGACCATATGTGATTACAAGTGTGCACCATATGGATACGTAGAGCTTTAGGATAATGATTCTAACAAAAAGTTCATTGTTAATGGACAGAGAGTCAAACATTATCTTGAAAGTAATTTTGAGCAAGAATGCTCAAAACTGAGACTTGATTAAAGCTCAGTAATAGTCTAGTTAAAGACAATAAAAAAGCGCTTGCTGGGAGACAACCCAGCCATTTACAAAGCTTATTTGTTAATTAATTGATCTTTACAGGTATATGTCAATTATCTTCAAGGTAAAATAGCAATTGCTTAAGTTTACAGAGTTACAGAAGTATCCAGAGGATAAAACAGCAAAAAGGAAGCTCACTGGTGCGAAAAAGCCAGTAAAAGCTGTTTTGGGCGTTGAACGCCTAAAAGAAGCACCTACTGGGCATTCAACGCCAGTAAGGATAGCCATCTGGGCGTTAAACACCAGAAAGGAGCATCTTCTGGGCGTTGAACGCCAGAAAGAATCACCTTCTGGGCGTTCAACGCCAGATTTACAGCGTCTTGGGCGTTCAGAAAAACGCCCAGTGACAAAGGAGTTCCTGGCGTTCAACGCCAAAAAGAAGCAACAGTTGGGCATTGAACGCCCAGGAGAAGCTGCACATGGGCGTTAAACGCCCAAAACATGCAGCGTTTGGGCGTTTAACGCCAGGATAGTGGGGAGGAGGACAAGCAAACCTCTAAGTTTGGTGTGATTTGCCATGATCACTGAGCTAAAACTCATCAAGATCATGGCACCTAAGGGGACAGGAAGAGAAAGGATGTGACTTGAAGGAACTGAAGCATTTGAAATTATCCCTTGAAGCATCAAGCACCCCACAGACTAGAGGAACACCCACTTCCCAAAATAAAGGTTGTTGAGTCCTAATCTTTGCCTTAACTCTGTGATAACTGTTCTTATTATGAATTTACCTTAGAAGTTATATATTAGTATTAGTAATTAATATCTCTATTTTGATTTTATCTCCAATTAAGCTATAATTTATTTTTCTCATCATCATCAAACATGAATAAAATAGTAGATTTTTAGAATAAAGAGGCAATATTTTTTTTCGAGTTCTTAATAAGGAAAATTCTAATTATTTATATGTGGTGGCAATACTTTTTTGTCTTCTGAATGAATGCCTGAACAGTGCATATTTTTTATATTGAATTTTATGAATGTTAAAATTGTTGGCTCCTGTAAGAATGATGAACAAGAGAAATGTTATTGATAATCTGAAAAATCATGAAATTGATTCTTGAAGCAAGAAAAAGTAGTGAAAAACAAGCTTGCGAAAAAAAAAACAAAAGAGGTAGAAAAAGCTATTAGCCCTTTAAACCAAAAGGCAAGGGTGAAAAGGATCCAAGGCTTTGAGCATCAATGGATAGGAGGGCCCAAGGAAATAAATCTAGGCCTAAGCGGCTAAATCAAGTTGTCCCTAACCATGTGCTTGTGGCATGCAGGTCTAAGTGAAAGGCTTGAGACTGAGTGGTTAAAGTCATGATCCAAAGCAAAAGAGTGTGCTTAAGAAATCTGGACACCTCTAATTGGGGACTCTAGAAAATCTAAGTCACAATCTAAAAAGGTTCACCTAATTATGTGTCTGTGGCATTTATGTATCCGGTGGTAATACTGGAAAACAAAGTGCTTAGGGCCACGGCCAAGACTCATAAAGTAGTTGTGTTCAAGAATCAGCATACTAAACTAGGAGAATCAATAATACTATCTGAATTCTGAGTTCCTATGGATGCCAATCATCCTGAAATTCAAAGGATAAAGTGAGATGCCAAAACTATTCAGAACCAAAAAGCTACTAGCCCCGCTCATCTAATTAGAATCTGAGCTTCACTTGAAACTCTGAGATATTATTGTTTCTTAATTTTTTTATCCTATTTTATTTATTTAGTTGCTTGAGGACAAGTAACAGTCTAAGTTTGGTGTTGTGATGAGCGGATATTTTATACACTTTTTGGGGGTAATTTCATGTAGATTTTAGTATGTTTTAGTTAGTTTTTAGTATAATTTTATTAGTTTTTAGGCAAAATTCATATTTCTGGATTTTACTATGAGTTTTTGATTTTTTCTGTAATTTTAGGTATTTTCTGGCTGAAATTGAGGGAGCTGAGCAAAAATCTGATTTAGGCTAAAAAAGGACTGCTGATGTTGTTGGATTCTGACCTCCCTGCACTCGGAATAATTTTTTGGAGCTACAGAAGTCCAATTGGCGCGCTCTAAATTGTGTTGGAAAGTAGACATCTAGGGCTTTCCAGCAATATATAATAGTTCATACTTTACGCGAAGATAAAGGACGTAAACTGGCATTCAACGCCAATTCCATGTTGCAGTCTGGCGTTCAGCGCCAGAAATAGGTTACAAGTTGGAGTTCAACGCCAGAAACAGGTTACAACCCGGCATTCAACTCCAAAAACAGCCCAGGCACGTGAGAAGCTTAAGTCTCAGCCCCAGCACACACCAAGTGGGTCCCAAAAGTGGATTTCTGCACCAATTATCTTAGTTTACTCATTTTTTGTAAACCTAGGTTACTAGTTTAGTATTTAAACAACTTTTAGAGACTTATTTTGTATCTCATGACATTTTAGATCTGAATTATATACCTTGTGACGGCATGAGTCTCTAAACTCCATTGTTGGGGGTGTTGAGCTCTGTAGCGTCTCGATGAATTAATGCAATTATTTCTGTTTTTCATTCAAACACGCTTGTTCCTATCTAAGATGTTCATTCGCGCTTCACTATGAAGAAGGTGATGATCCGTGACACTCATCATCTTCCTCAATCCATGAACGTGTGCCTGATAACCACCTCCATTCTACATTAGATTGAATGAGTATCTCTTAGATTCCTTAATCAGAATCTTCGTGCTATAAGCTAGAATTGATGGCAGCATTCTTGAGAATCCGAAAAGTCTAAACCTTGTCTGTGGTATTCTGAGTAGGATTCTGGGATTGGATGACTGTGACGAGCTTCAAAATCGCGATTGTTGGGCGTAGTGACAGACGCAAAAGGATCAATGGATCCTATTCCGACATGATCGAGAACCAACAGATGATTAGTCGTGCTGTGACAGAGCATTTGGACCATTTTCACTGAGAGGATGGGAGGTAGCCATTGACAACGGTAACGCCCTATGGTGGATGAAATTGTGATCAAAGAGTTCCAGGCACTGTTAGAGAAGCTCACAACTCCGTTCAACTTAACCAGCAAGTGTACTGGGTCATCCAAGTAATACCTTACGTGAGTAAGGGTCGATCCCACAGAGATTGTTGGTATGAAGCAAGCTATGGTCACCTTGTAAATCTCAGTTAGGCAGATTAAATGGTTATGGTTTTCAAAAATTAATAATAAATAGAAAATAAAAAGGGATAGAAATACTTATGTAAATCAATAGTGGAAATTTCAGATAGGCGTGTGCAGATGCTAGAATCCTTTCGAATCTCTACTTTCTTATTGCTTTCATCCAATTCTTCTTACTCCTTTCCATGGCAAGCTGTATGTAGGGCATCACCACCATCAATGGCTACTTTTAATCCTCTCAGGAAAATGGTCCTATGCGCTGTCACTGCATGGCTAACCGTCTGGAGGCATCACCCTTGTTGATAGCTACATCCAATCCTCTCAGTGAAAATGGTCCAAATGCTTTGTCACAGCACGGCTAATCATCTGTCGGTTCTCAATCAGGTTGGAGTAGAATCCCTTGATTCTTTTGCGTTCGTCATCATGCCCAGCCTTCAGGAGTTTGAAGCTCGTCACAGTCATTCAATACCGGAATCCTACTCGGAATACCACAGACAAGGTTAGACCTTCCAGATTTCCAGGATCCTACTCGTAATAACACAGACAAGGTTAGACTTTCTGGATCCCCGTGAATGCCGCCATCTATCTAGCTTATACAACGAAGATTCTGTTGGGGAATCTAAGAGATATGCGCCCGGCCTAAAGTAGAACGGAAGTGGTTGTCAGTCACGCGCGTTCATAGGTGAGAATGATGATGAGTGTCACGGATCATCACATTCATCAAGTTGAAGTGCAACGTATATCTTGGAATAAGAATAAAAGAGAATTAAATAAAAAGTAATAGTAATTATATTGAAACTTGAGGTACAGCAGAGCTCCACACCCTTAATCTATGGTGTGCAGAAACTCCAATGTTGAAAATACATAAGTGAAAGGTTCAGGCATGGCCGAATGGCCAGCCCCCTAAAACGTGATCAATAGCCTCCTAAGATGAAGAATAAAACAAAACTGAGACCAAAGATGTCTAATACAATAGTAAATTATCCTATTTATACTAGACTAGCTACTAGGGTTTACATGAGTAAGTAATTGATGCATAAATTCACTTCTGGGGCCCACCTGGTGTATGTTTGGGCTGAGCTTGATCTATCCACGAGCTGAGGCTTCTCTTAGAGTTGAACACCAAGTTATAACGTGTTTTGGGCGTTCAACTCCGGATCATGACGTGTTTCTGGCGTTTAACTCCAGATAGCAGCATGTACTTGGCGTTCAATGCCAAGTTACGTCGTCCATTTCAGAATAAAGTATGGACTATTATATATTGCCGAAAAGCTCTGGATGTCTACTTTTCAACGCCGTTGAGAGCGCGCCATTTGGAGTTCTGTAGCTCCAGGAAATCCATTTCGAGTGCAGGGAGGTTAGATTCCAACAGCATCAGCAGTCCTTTTGTCAGCCTTTTCCAGAGTTTTGCTCAAGTCCCTCAATTTCAGCCAGAAATTACCTGAAATCACAGAAAAACACACAAACTTATAGTAAAGTCTAGAAATGTGAATTTAACATAAAAACTAATGAAAACATCCCTAAAAGTAGCTCAAACTTACTAAAAACTACCTAAAAACAATGCCAAATAACGTATAAATTATCCGCTCATCACAACACCAAACTTAAATTGTTGCTTGTCCCCAAGCAACTGAAAATCAAATAGGATAAAAGAAGAGAATATACTATAAATTCCAGAATATCAATCAATATTAATTATAATTAGATGAGCGGGACTTGTAGCTTTTTGCTTCTGAACAGTTTTGGCATCTCACTTTCTCCTTTGAAGTTCAGAGTGATTGGCGTTTCTGAGAACTTAGAATTTTGGATAGTGTTATTGACTTTCCTAGTTAAGCATGTTGATTCTTGAACACAGCTACTTATGAGTCTTGGCCGTGGCCCTAAGCACTTTGTTTTCCAGTATTACCACCAGATACATAAATGCCACAGACACATGACTGGGTGAACTTTTTCAGATTGTGACTCAGCTTTGCTAGAGTCCCCAGTTAGAGGTGTCCAGAGCTCTTAAGCACACTCTTTTGCTTTGGATCACGACTTTAACCACTCAGTCTAAAGCTTTTCACTTGGACCTGCATGACACAAGCACATGGTTAGGGACAGCTTGATTTAGCCGCTTAGGCCTGGATTTTATTTCCTTGGGCCCTCCTATCCATTGATGCTCAAAGCCTTGGATCCTTTTTACCCTTGCCTTTTGGTTTTAAGGGCTATTGGCTATTTCAGCTTGCTTTTTCTTTTTCTTTTCTATTTTTTTTTGCCAATTATTTTTTTTCGCAAGCTTTTTACTTTTCACTGCTTTTTCTTGCTTCAAGAATCAATTTCATGATTTTTCAGATCACCAATAACATTTCTCTTTGTTCATCATTCTTTAAAGAGCCAACAGTTTTAACATTCATAAACAACAAGATCAAAAAATATGCACTGTTTAAGCATTCATTCAGAAAACAAAAAGTATTGTCACCACATCAATATAATTAAACTAAATTCAAGGATAAATTCGAAATTCATTTACTTCTTGTTCCTTTGAATTAAAACATTTTTCTTTTAAGAAAGGTGAAGGATTAATGGAATTATTCATAACTTTAAGGCATAGCTACTAACTACTAATGATCATGAAGTAGAGACACAAAACATAGATAAACACAACATAAAAACCGAAAAGTAGAAAGAAATAAGAACAAGGAATGAATCCACCTTAGTGGCGTCTTCTTCTTGAAGGACCAACAATGTCCTTAAGCTCTTCTATGTCCCTTCCCTGCCTTTGTTGCTCCTCCCTCATTGCTCTTTGATCTTCTCTTATTTCATGGAGAATGATGGAGTGCTCATGATGTTCCACCCTTAATTGTTCAACATTGTGGCTCAAATCTTCTAAGGAGGTGTTGAGTTGTTCCCAATAGTTGTTGGGAGGAAAGTGCATCCCTTGAGGCATCTCAGGGATTTCTTGATGATGAGCTTCCTCATGCATCTCTTGAGAACCGTGAAGGGTCTCTCTTGCTTGCTCCATCCTCTTCTTGGTGATGGGCTTATCCTCTTCAATGGAGATGTCTCCTTCTATGATAACTCCAGCTGAGTAACATAGATGGCAAATAAGGTGAGGAAAAGCTAGCCTTGCCATGGTGGAGGGCTTGTCGGCTATTTTGTAGATTTCATTGGAGATGACCTCATGAACTTCTACTTCCTCTCCAATCATGATGCTATGAATCATGATGGCCCGATCCACAGTAACTTCAGATCGATTGCTAGTAGGAATGATGGAGCGTTGAATGAACTCCAACCATCCTCTAGCTACAGGCTTGAGGTCCAGTCTTCTTAGTTGGACTGGCTTGCCTTTGGAGTCTCTTTTCCATTGAGCTCCTTCCACACATATGTCCATAAGGACTTGGTCCAACCTTTGATTAAAGTTGACCCTTCTAGTGTAGGGGCGTTCATCTCCTTGCATCATGGGCAAGTGGAATGCCAACCTTACATTTTCCGGACTAAAATCTAAGTATTTCCCCCGAACCATTGTGAGATAATTCTTTGGACTTGGGTTCATACTTTGATCATGGTTCCTAGTGATCCATGCATTGGCATAGAACTCTTGAACCATTAAGATTCCGACTTGTTGCATGGGGTTGGTTAGGACTTCCTAACTGGTGCGCGAAATTGTGATCACTACAAGTCCGCACAACTAACCAGCAAGTGTACTGGGTCATCCAAGTAATAAACCTTACGCGAGTAAGGGTCGATCCCACAGAGATTGTTGGTATGAAGCAAGCTATGTTCACCTTGTAAATCTTAGTCAGGCAAACTCAATTGGTAATGGGTGATATATGAATAAAAACATAAAGATAAAGATAGAGATACTTATGTAATTCATTGGTGGGAATTTCAGATAAGCGCATGAAGATGCTGTGTCCCTTCCGTCTCTCTCTGCTTTCCTACTGTCTTCATCCAATCCTTCTTACTCCTTTCCATGGCAAGCTTATGCAAGGGTTTCACCGTTGTCAGTGGCTACCTCCCATCCTCTCAGTGGAAATGTTCAACGCACCCTGTCACGGCACGGCTATCCATCTGTCGGTTCTCAATCAGGCCAGAATAGAATCCAATGATTCTTTTGCGTCTGTCACTAACGCCCCGCCCTCAGGAGTTTGAAGCACGTCACAGTCATTCAATCATTGAATCCTACTCAGAATACCACAGACAAGGTTAAACCTTCCGGATTCTCTTGAATGCCGCCATCAGTTCTAGCCTATACCACGAAGACTCTGATCTCACGGAATGGCTGGCTCGGTTGTCAGGCGAGCACTCGGTTGTCAAGCGATCAACCATGCATCGTGTATCAGGAATCCAAGAGATATTCACCCAATCTAAGGTAGAACGGAGGTGGTTGTCAGTCACACGTTCATAGGTGAGAATGATGATGAGTGTCACGGATCATCACATTCATCAAGTTGAAGAACAAGTGATATCTTAGAACAAGAACAAGCGGAATTGAATAGAAGAACAATAGTAATTGCATTAATACTCGAGGTACAGCAGAGCTCCACACCTTAATCTATGGTGTGTAGAAACTCCACCGTTGAAAATACATAAGAACAAGGTCTAGGCATGGCCGTGCGGCCAGCCTCCCAATGATCTAAGATAGCATCAAAACAAGAATAGCTACCAAGATATCTAAATACAATAGTAAAAGGTCCTACTTATAGAAAACTAGTAGCCTAAGGTTTACAGAGATGAGTAAATGACATAAAAATCCACTTCCGGGCCCACTTGGTGTGTGCTTGGGCTGAGCAATGAAGCATTTTCGTGTAGAGACTCTTCTTGGAGTTAAATGCCAGCTTTGGTGCCAGTTTGGGCGTTTAACTCCCATTCTTGTGCCAGTTCCGGCGTTTAACGCTAGAAAATCTGAAGGTGACTTTGAACGCCGGTTTGGGCCATCAAATCTTGGGCAAAGTATGGACTATAATATATTGCTGGAAAGCCCAGAATGTCTACTTTCCAACGCCGTTGAGAGCGTGCCAATTGGGCTTCTGTAGCTCCAGAAAATCCACTTCGAGTGCAGGGAGGTCAGAATCCAACAGCATCCGCAGTCCTTTTCAATCTCTGAATCAGATTTTTGCTCAGGTCCCTCAATTTCAGCCAGAAAATACCTGAAATCACAGAAAAACACAGAAAATCATAGTAAAGTCCAGAAAAGTGAATTTTAACTAAAAACTAATAAAAATATACTAAAAACTAACTAGATCATACTAAAAACATACTAAAAACAATGCCAAAAAGCGTACAAATTATCCGCTCATCACAACACCAAACTTAAATTGTTGCTTGCCCTCAAGCAACTGAAAATCAAATAAGATAAAAAGAAGAGAATATGCAATGAATTCCAAAAACATCTATGAAGATCAGTATTAATTAGATGAGCGGGGCTTTTAGCTTTTTGCCTCTGAACAGTTTTGGCATCTCACTCTATCCTTTGAAATTCAAAATGATTGGCTTCTTTAGGAACTCAGAGTCCAGATAGTGTTATTGATTCTCCTAGTTAAGTATGATGATTCTTGAACACAGTTACTTATGAGTCTTGGCTGTGGCCCAAAGCACTCTGTCTTCCAGTATTACCACCGGATACATACATGCCACAGACACATAATTGGGTGAACCTTTTCAGATTGTGACTCAGCTTTGCTAGAGTCCCCAATTAGAGGTGTCCAGGGTTCTTAAGCACACTCTTTTTGCCTTGGATCACAACTTTATTTCTTTCTTTTTCTTTCTCTTCCTTTCTTTTTCTCTCTTTTTTTTCGAAATATTTTTTTTTGAATCATTACTTTTTCTTGCTTCAAGAATCATTTTAATGATTTTTCAGATCCTCAGTAACATGTCTCCTTTTTCATCATTCTTTCAAGAGCCAACATTCATGAACCACAAATTCAAAAGACATATGAACTGTTTAAGCATACATTCAGAAAACAAAAGTATTGCCACCACATCAACATAATCAAACTGTTATAAAATTCAAAATTCATGCAATTCTTTTCTTTTTCAATTAAGCACATTTTTCATTTAAGAAAGATGATGGATTCATAGGACATTCATAACTTTAAGGCACAGACACTAAGACACTAATGATCACAAGACACAAACATAGAGAAACATAAGCATAAATTTTCGAAAAAAAAACAGAAAAATAAAGAACAAGGAAATTAAAGAACGGGTCCACCTTAGTGATGGCGGCTTGTTCTTCCTCTTGAAGATCCTATGGAGCGCTTGAGCTCCTCAATGTCTCTTCCTTGTCTTTGTTGCTCCTCTCTCATGATTCTTTGATCTTCTCTAATTTCATGGAGGAGAATGGAATGTTCTTGGTGCTCCACCCTTAGTTGTCCCATGTTGGAACTCAATTCTCTTAGGGAGGTGTTTAGTTGCTCCCAATAGTTTTGTGGAGGAAAGTGCATCCCTTGAGGAATCTCAGGGATCTCATGATGAGAGGGATCTCTTGTTTGCTCCATCCTCTTCTTAGTAATGGGCTTGTCCTCATCAATGGGGATGTCTCCCTCTATGTCAACTCCAACTGAATAACAGAGGTGACAAATGAGATGAGGAAAGGCTAACCTTGCCAAGGTAGAGGACTTGTCCGCCACCTTATAGAGTTCTTGAGCTATAACCTCATGAACTTCTATTTCTTCTCCAATTATGATGCTATGAATCATGATAGCCCGGTCTATAGTAACTTCGGACCGGTTGCTAGTGGGAATGATTGAGCGTTGGATAAACTCCAACCATCCTCTAGCCACGGGTTTGAGGTCATGCCTTCTCAATTGAACCGGCTTTCCTCTTGAATCTCTCTTCCATTGGGCGCCCTCTTCACAAATGTCTGTGAGGACTTGGTCCAACCTTTGATCAAAGTTGACCCTTCTAGTGTAAGGATGTTCATCTCCTTGCATCATGGGCAAGTTGAATGCCAACCTTACATTTTCCGGACTAAAATCCAAGTATTTCCCCCGAACCATAGTAAGCCAATTCTTTGGGTCCGGGTTCACACTTTTAACATGGTTCTTGGTGATCCATGCATTGGCATAGAACTCTTGAACCATTAAGATTCCGACTTGTTGAATGGGGTTGGTAAGAACTTCCCAACCTCTTCTTCGGATCTCATGTCGGATCTCCGGATATTCACTCTTTTTGAGTTTAAAAGGGGCCTTGGGGATCACCTTCTTCAAGGCCACAACTTCATAGAAGTGGTCTTGATGCACCCTTGAGATGAATCTCTCCATCTCCCATGACTCGGAGGTAGAAGCTTTTGCTTTCCCTTTCCTCTTTCTAGAGGTTTCTCCGGCCTTGGATGCCATAAATGGTTATGGAAAAACAAAAAGCAATGCTTTTACCACACCAAACTTAAAAGGTTTGCTCGTTCTCGAGCAAAACAAGAAAGAAGAGAGTAGAAGAAGAAGAAATGAGAAAGAAGGGAATGGCTTTTGTGTTCGGCCAAAAAGGGGAAGAAGTGGTGTTTAGGTTGTGTGAAAATGAAGGAGTGAACATGGGTTTATATAGGGGTGGGGGGTATGGTTTGGTCATGTATGGGTGGGTTTGGGAGGGAAAGTGGTTTGAATTTGAATGGTGGGGTAGGTGGAGTTTTATGAAGGATGGATGTGAGTGGTGAAGAGAAAGATGGGATTTGATAGGTGAAGGGTTTTTGGGGAAGAGGTGTTGAGGTGATTGGTGAATGGGTGAAGAAGAGAGAGAGTGGTAGGGTAGGTGGGGATCCTGTGGGGTCCACAGATCCTGAGGTGTCAAAGAAAAGTCATCCCTGCACCAAATGGCATGCAAAAATGCGTTTTGAGCCAATTCTGGCGTTAAACGCCGGGCTGGTGCCCATTTCTGGCGTTTAACGCCAAGTGCTTGCCCTTTTTCTGGCGTTTAACGCCAGTCTGGTGCCCCTTTCTGGCGTTAAACGCCCAGAATGGTGCCAGACTGGGCGTTAAACGCCCATCTGCTAGCCTTACTGGCGTTTAAACGCCAGCAGGTTCTTCCTCCAGAGTGTGCTATTTTTCTTTCTGTTTTTCATTCTGTTTTTGCTTTTTCAATTATTTTTGTGACTTCTCATTATCATCAACCTACAGAAAACATAAAATAACAAAGAAAAATATATAAAATATAACATTGGGTTGCCTCCCAACAAGCGCTTCTTTAATGTCAGTAGCTTGACAGAGGGCTCTCATGGAGCCTCAGAGATGCTCAGAGCAATGTTGGAACCTCCCAACACCAAACTTAGAGTTTGAATGTGGGGGTTCAACACCAAACTTAGAAGTTGGTTGTGGCCTCCCAACACCAAACTTAGAGTTTGACTGTGGGGGCTCTGTTGGGCTCTGTTTTGAGAGGAGCTCTTCATGCTTCCTCTCCATGATGACAGAGGGGTATCCTTGAGCCTTAAACACAAAGGATTCTTCATTCACTTGAATGATCAATTCTCCTCTATCAACATCAATCACAGCCTTTGCTGTGGCTAGGAAGGGTCTGCCTAGGATGATGGATTCATCCATGCACTTCCCAGTCTCTAGGACTATGAAATCAGCAGGGATGTAATGGTCTTCAACTTTTACCAAAACATCCTCTACAAGTCCATAAGCTTGTTTTCTTGAGTTGTCTGCCATCTCTAGTGAAATTTTTGCAGCTTGCACCTCACAGATCCCTAACTTCTCCATTACAGAGAGAGGCATGAGGTTTGCACTTGACCCTAGGTCACACAAGGCCTTCTTGAAGGTCATGGTGCCTATGGTACAAGGTATTAAAAACTTCCCAGGATCCTGTCTCTTTTGAGGTAATTTCTGCCTAGATAAGTCATCCAGTTCTTTGGTGAGCAAAGGGGGTTCATCCTCCCAAGTCTCATTTCCAAATAACTTGTCATTTAGCTTCATGATTGCTCCAAGGTATTTAGCAACTTGCTCTTTAGTGACATACTCCTCCTCTTCAGAGGAAGAATACTCATCAGAGCTCATGAATGGCAGAAGTAAGTACAATGGAATCTCTATGGTCTCATTTTGAGCCTCAGATTCCCATGGTTCCTCATTGGGGAACTCATTGGAGGCTAGTGGACGTCCATTGAGGTCTTCCTCAGTGGCGTTCACGGCCTCTCCCTCCTCTCCAAATTCGGCCATGTTGATGGCCTTGCACTCTCCTTTTGGATTTTCTTCTGTATTGCTTGGAAGAGTACTAGGAGGGAGTTCAGTAATTTTCTTGCTCAGCTGACCCACTTGTGCCTCCAAATTTCTAATGGAGGACCTTGTTTCAGTCATGAAACTTTGAGTGGTTTTGATTAGATCAGAGACCATGGTTGCTAAGTCAGAGTTACTCTGCTTAGAACTCTCTGTCTGTTGCTGAGAAGATGATGGAAAAGGCTTGGCATTGCTAAACCTGTTTCTTCCACCATTATTGTTGTTGAAACCTTGTTGAGGTCTCTGTTGATCCTTCCATAAGAAATTTGGATGATTTCTCCATGAAGGGTTATAGGTGTTTCCATAGGGTTCTCCCAGGTAATTCACCTCTTCCATTGAAGGGTTCTCAGGATCATAAGCTTCTTCCTCAGATGAAGCTTCCTTAGTACTGCTTGGTGCATTTTGCATTCCAGACAGACTTTGAGAAATCATATTGACTTGCTGAGTCAATATTTTGTTCTGAGCCAGTATAGCATTCAGAGTATCAATCTCAAGAACTCCTTTCTTCTGATTAGTCCCATTGTTCACAGGATTCCTTTCAGAAGTGTACATGAATTGGTTATTTGCAACCATTTCAATCAGCTCTTGAGCTTCTGTAGGCGTCTTCTTCAGATGAAGAGATCCTCCAGCAGAGCTATCCAAAGACATCTTGGATAGTTCAGAGAGACCATCATAGAAAATACCTATGATGCTCCATTCAGAAAGCATATCAGAAGGACACTTTCTGATCAATTGTTTGTATCTTTCCCAAGCTTCATAGAGGGATTCTCCTTCCTTCTGTCTGAAGGTTTGGACTTCCACTCTAAGCTTACTCAATTTTTGAGGTGGAAAGAACTTTGCCAAGAAGGCATTGACTAGCTTTTCCCAAGAGTTCAGGCTTTCTTTAGGTTGTGAATCCAACCATGTTCTAGCTCTGTCTCTTACAGCAAAAGGGAATAGCATAAGTCTGTAGACCTCAGGGTCAACCCCATTGGTCTTGACAGTGTTACAGATTTGCAAGAACTCAGCCAAGAACTGATGAGGATCTTCCAATGGAAGTCCATGGAACTTGCAATTCTGTTGCATCAGAGAAACTAATTGAGGCTTAAGCTCAAAGTTGTTTGCTCCAATGGCAGGGATAGAGATGCTTCTCCCATAAAAGTCGGGAGTAGGTGCAGTAAAGTCACCCAGCACCTTCCTTGCATTGTTGGCATTGTTGTTGTTTTCGGCTGCCATGGTTTCTTCTTCTTTGAAGATTTCTGTTTGGTCCTCTACAGAGAATTGTGCCTTAGCTTCTGTTAGCTTTCGCTTCATGGTCCTTTCAGGTTCAGGATCAGCCTCAACAAGAATGCTTTTGTCTTTGCTCCTGCTCATATGAAAGAGAAGAGAACAAGAAAATGTGGAATCCTCTAGTCACAGTATAGAGATTCCTTGAGGTGTCAGAGGAAAAGAAAAATAGAAGGCAGAAGTAGAAGAATTCGAACTTTATCAAGAAAGATGGAGTTCGAATTGTGCATTAAGGAATAGTGTTAGTCCATAAATAGAAGGATGTGAGAAGATGGGAAGACATTTTCGAAAATTAAGTAAAATATTTTAAAAACATTTTGAAAAATACTAATTGATTTTCGAAAACCAAGAGTGGAAAAGAAATCAAGTGATTTTTGAAAAAGATTTTGAAATTAGAAATAAAAAGATTTGATTGAAAACTATTTTGAAGAAGATGTGGTTAAGAAGATATGATTAGTTTTTTAAAAAAAAAGATGTGATTGAGAAGATATGATTTGAAAAAAAAACATTTTAAAAAAGATTTGATTTTTTAAAAATTAATGACTTGGCTAACAAGAAAAGATATGATTCAAACATTAAACCTTTCTCAACAGAAAAGGCAACAAACTTGAAATGTTGAATCAAATCATTAATTGATAGCAAGTATTTTTGAAAATGGAAAGAAATTGATTTTGAAAAAGATTTGATTGAAGAGATATGATTTGAAAAAGATTTGATTTTGAAAAATTTTGAAAACTTGAAAAAAAAATTGCATTAAAAACAAAATCTCCCCTCTTGTGCCATCCTGGCGTTAAACGCCCAGAATGGTGCACATTCTAGCGTTTAACGCCCAAAACTATACCCTTTTGGGCGTTAAACGCCCAGCCAGGTACCCTGGCTGGCGTTTAAGCGCCAGTCTGTCTTCTTCACTGGGCATTTTGAACGCCTAGCTTTTTCTGTGTGATTCCTCTGCAGTGTGTTCTGAATCTTCAATTCTCTGTATTATTGACTTGAAAAGACTCAAATTAAAAATATTTTTGGATTTTTAATAATAAGGAATAATCAAAATGCAACCATAATCAAATAACAATGCATGCAAGACACCAAACTTAGCAGTTTGTATACTACTGACACTAACAAAATGAGAATGCATATGAGACACATAAACACTCAAGTCAATAGAATTCAAAGATCAGAGCAATGAAATCATCAAGAACAACTTGAAGATTACTTAAGACACATGAATGAATGCAAGAAGAACAGAAACATGCAATTGACACCAAACTTAATATGAGACTCTAGACTCAAACAAGAAATATTTTTGGATTTTATGATTTTGTAATTTTTTTTTTTTGTGATTTTTTTTTCGAAAATTAGAAAAGAAAATAAAGGTATCAAAATTCTTAATGAGAATTCCAGGAATCATGCAATGTTAGTCTAAAGCTTTAGTCTAAAGAAATTAGACATGGCTAGCCAAGCTTCAGCAGAACATTGCATTCAAGAGCTAAATTGATGAAGATCAATCAGCTTTAGTGATGATAAGAACATCACCTTGAAACACTAGAATTCATTCTTAAGAACTCTGAAGAAAAACACCTAATCTAAGCAACAAGATGAACCGTCAGTTGTCCATACTCGAACAATCCCCGGCAACGGCGCCAAAAGCTTGGTGCGCGAAATTGTGATCACTACAAGTCCGCACAACTAACCAGCAAGTGTACTGGGTCGTCCAAGTAATAAACCTTACGCAAGTAAGGGTCGATCCCATAGAGATTGTTGGTATGAAGCAAGCTATGGTCACCTTGTAAATCTTAGTCAGGCAAACTCAATTGGTAATGGGTGATATATGAATAAAAACATAAAGATAAAGATAGAGATACTTATGTAATTCATTGGTGGGAATTTCACATAAGCGCATGAAGATGCTGTGTCCCTTCCGTCTCTCTCTGCTTTCCTACTGTCTTCATCCAATCCTTCTTACTCCTTTCCATGGCAAGCTTATGCAAGGGTTTCACCGTTGTCAGTGGCTACCTCCCATCCTCTCAGTGGAAATGTTCAACGCACCCTGTCACGGCACGGCTATCCATCTGTCGGTTCTCAATCAGGCCGGAATAGAATCCAGTGATTCTTTTGCGTCTGTCACTAACGCCCCGCCCTCAGGAGTTTGAAGCACGTCACAGTCATTCAATCATTGAATCCTACTCAGAATACCACAGACAAGGTTAAACCTTCCGGATTCTCTCGAATGCCGCCATCAGTTCTAGCCTATACCATGAAGACTCTGATCTCACGGAATGGCTGGCTCGGTTGTCAGGCGAGCACTCGGTTGTCAGGCGATCAACCATGCATCGTGTATCAGGAATCCAAGAGATATTCACCCAATCTAAGGTAGAACGGAGGTGGTTGTCAGTCACACGTTCATAGGTGAGAATGATGATGAGTGTCACGGATCATCACATTCATCAAGTTGAAGAACAAGTGATATCTTAGAACAAGAACAAGCGGAATTGAATAGAAGAACAATAGTAATTGCATTAATACTCGAGGTACAGTAGAGCTCCACACCTTAATCTATGGTGTGTAGAAACTCCACCGTTGAAAATACATAAGAACAAGGTCTAGGCATGGCCGTGAGGCCAGCCTCCCAATGATCTAAGATAGCATCAAAACAAGGATAGCTACCAAGATATCTAAATACAATAGTAAAAGGTCCTACTTATAGAAAACTAGTAGCCTAAGGTTTACAGAGATGAGTAAATGACATAAAAATCCACTTCCGGGCCAACTTGGTGTGTGCTTAGACTGAGCAATGAAGCATTTTCGTGTAGAGACTCTTCTTGGAGTTAAACGCCAGCTTTGGTGCCAGTTTGGGCGTTTAACTCCCATTCTTGTGCCAGTTCCGGCGTTTAACGCTGGAAATTCTGAAGGTGACTTTGAACACCGGTTTGGGCCATCAAATATTGGGCAAAGTATGGACTATCATATATTGATGGAAAGCCCAGAATGTCTACTTTCCAACGCCGTTAAGAGCGTGCCAATTGGGCTTCTGTAGCTCCAGAAAATCCACTTCGAGTGCAGGGAGATCAGAATCCAACAGCATCCGCAGTCCTTTTCAGTCTCTGAATCAGATTTTTGCTCAGGTCCCTCAATTTCGGCCAGAAAATACCTGAAATCACAGAAAAACACACAAACTCATAGTAAAGTCCAGAAAAGTGAATTTTAACTAAAAACTAATAAAAATATACTAAAAACTAACTACATCATACTAAAAACATACTAAAAATAATGCCAAAAAGCGTACAAATTATCCGCTCATCACAAACCTCTTCTTCGGATTTCATGTCGGATCTCTGGGTACTCATTTTTCTTGAGCTTGAAAGGGACCTCAGGGATCACCTTCTTCTTTGCCACAACATCATAGAAGTGGTCTTGATGGCTCTTGGAGATGAATCTTTCCATCTCCCATGACTCGAAGGTGGAAGCTTTTGTCTTCCTTTTTCCTTTTCTAGAGGATTCTCCGGCCTTAGGTGCCATTGATGGTAATAGAAAAACAAAAAGCTTATGCTTTTACCACACCAAACTTAAAATATTGCTCGCCCGCGAGCAAAAGAAGAAAGAAGAGAAGAAGAAGAAGAAGAAATTGGAGGATAGTGAGGGGAGATGGATTCGGCCAAGGTATAGTAGAGGGGGTAGTGTTGTGTGAAAATGAAGTAGAATGGAAGGGTATATATAGGGAGAGGGGAGAGTGAAGTTTCGGCCATATAGGGTGGGATTGGGTGGGAAAGAGAATTTGAATTTTGAAGGTAGGTGGGGTTTTTGGGGAAGAGTGGATGGATGTGGTGGTGAAGGGGGTAATTGGGAAGAGAGATTGAAGTTGATGGGAAGTGTGACATGGGGAAGAGTGAAATAGGATTAGGAGGTAAGGTGGGAATATGTTAGGTGGGGATCCTGTGGGGTCCACAGATCCTGAGGTGGTCCTGTGGGGTCCACAGATCCTGTGGTGGCAAAGAATTCCATCCCTGCACCAAATAAGCATGTAAAATGCCTTTGCACACCATTCTGGCATTTAAACGCCGAGTGATGCACATTCTGGGCGTTCAACGCCCACATGTAACATGTTTCTGGCGTTGAACGCCAGTTTCATGCTTGTTACTGGCGTTCAGCGCCAGCTTTTCCTCTAGGCACATTTCTGGCATTCAAATGCCAGAATGTTGCTTGTTTCTGGCATTCAGCACCAGATTCATGCTTTGTTCTGGCGTTGAACGCCAGCCAGATGCTTCTTACTGGCGTTGAACGCCAGTCTGTGCTTCCTCCAGGGTGTGATTTTTCTTCTGCTGTTTTTGATTCTGTTTTTACTTTTTATATTTTTTCGTGACTCCACATGATCATGTACCTAATAAAACACAAAATAACAATAGAATAAAATAAAATAAAAATTAGATAAATAAAATTGGGTTGCCTCCCAACAAGCGCTTCTTTAATGTCAATAGCTTGACAGTGGCTCTCATGGAGCCACAAAGGTGATCAGGTCAATGTTGTATAGTCCCAATACCAAACTTAGAGTTTGGATATGGGGTCTTAACACCAAACTTAGAGTTTGGTTGTGGCCTCCCAACACCAAACTTAGAGTTTGACTATGGGGGCTCTTCTTGACTCTGAACTGAGAAAAGCTCTTCATGCTTACTCTCTTTTGTCACAGAGGGATGGCCATGTGCCTTAAACATAAGGTAGTCCCCATTCAATTGAAGGACTAGTTCACCTCTGTTGACATCTATCACAGCTTCTGTTGTGGCTAGGAAAGGTCTTCCAAGGACAATGCATTCATCCTCTTCCTTCCTAGTGTCTAAGATTATGAAATCAGCAGGGATGTAAAGGCCTTCAACCTTTACTAACACGTCCTCCACTATTCCATAAGCTTGTCTCAATGACTTTTCTGCCAATTGTAATAAGAACAAGGCAGGTTGTACCTCAATGATCCCCAGCTTCTCCATTACAGAGAGTGGCATAAGATTTATCCCTGACCCTAGATCACATAGAGCCTTTTCAAAGGTCTTGGTGCCTATGGTACAAGGTATTAAGAACTTGCCAGGATCTTGTCTTTTTTGAGGTAAAATTTGCTGAATCCAGGTATCTAGTTCATTAATGAGCAAGGAAGGTTCACTTTCCCAAGTCTCATTACCAAACAACTTGGCATTCAGCTTCATGATAGCTCCTAAATATTGAGCAACTTGCTCTCCAGTCACATCTTCATCCTCTTCAGAGGAAGAATAGTCTTCAGAGCTCATGAATGGCAGAAGGAGATTTAATAGAATCTCTATAGTCTCTGTATGAGTCTCAGATTCCTTTGGATCCTTAATAGGAAACTCCTTCTTGCTTGAAGGACGTCCCAGGAGGTCTTCCTCACTAGGATTTTCGTCCTCCTCCTCCCTTGTGCATTCGACCATATTGATTATATCAATGGCCTCGCACTCTCCTTTTGGATTCTCTTCTGTATTGCTTGGGAGAATACTAGAAGGAGTTTCAATGACATTCTTACTCAGCTGGCCCACTTGTGCCTCCAGATTTCTAATGGAGGACCTTGTTTCACTCATGAAACTGAAAGTGGCCTTTGACAGATCAGAGACTAGATTGGCTAAATTAGAAGTGTTTTGTTCAGAATTCTCTGTCTGTTGCTGAGAAGATGATGGAAAAGGCTTGCTATTGCTTAGCCTATTACGTCCACCATTGTTAAAGCCTTGTTGAGGCTTTTGTTGATCCTTCCATGAGAAATTTGGATGATTTCTCCATGATGAATTATAGGTGTTTCCATAAGGTTCACCCATGTAATTGACCTCTGCCATTGCAGGGTTCTCATGATCATAAGCTTCTTCAGAAGCTGCCTCTTTACTACTGTTGGATGCATTTTGCCATCCATTCAGATTTTGAGAAATCATGTTGACTTGCTGAGTCAACACTTTGTTCTGAGCCAATATGGCATTCAGAGCATCAATTTCAAGAACTCCCTTCCTCTGAGGCATCCCATTATTCACGGAATTCCTCTCAGAAGTATACATGAATTGGTTATTTGCAACCATGTCAATGATTTCTTGAGCCTCTTCAGGCGTTTTCTTTAGGTGAATAGATCCACCTGCAGAATGGTCCAATGATATTTTCGAAAATTCAGATAGACCATAATAGAATATATCTAATATGGTCCATTCTAAAAACATGTCAGATGGACACCTTTTGGTCAGCTGCTTGTATCTTTCCCAAGCTTCATAGAGGGATTCACCATCTTTTTGCTTGAAGGTCTGAACATCCACTCTCAGCTTGCTCAGCTTTTGAGGAGGAAAGAATTTATCCAAGAAGGCAGTGACCAGCTTATCCCAGGAGTCCAGGCTATCCTTGGGTTGTGAATCCAACCATATTCTAGCTCTGTCTCTTACAGCAAAAGGGAAAAGCATGAGTCTGTAGACTTCAGGATCAACTCCATTCGTCTTTATAGTCTCACAAATCTGCAAGAACTCAGTTAAAAACTGGTAAGGATCTTCAGATGGAAGTCCATAAAACTTGCAGTTTTGTTGCATTAAGGCAACTAGCTGAGGTTTCAGCTCAAAATTATTGGCTCCAATGGCAGGAATGGAGATGCTTCTTCCATCAAATTTGGACGTTGGCTTTGTGAAGTCACCAAGCATTCTCCTTGCATTATTATTATTTTTGGTTGCCATCTCCTTCTCTTGTTCTAATGTTTCTGAAAGGTTACCTTTAGATTGTTGTAACTTAGCTTCTCTTAATTTTCTCTTCAGAGTCCTTTCAGGTTCTGGATCAATTTCAACAAGAGTGCCTTTATCCTTGTTCCTGCTCATATGAAAGAGAAGAAAACAAGAAAAGAAAGAGGAATCCTCTATCTCACAGTATAGAGATTCCTTTATGAAAGTAGAAGAAGAAAGAGGAGAAGAATGAAGAAGAGCGGGTTCGGATATTTAGATGGAGAGAGGTGAAGAGAAGTGTTAGTAATTGAATAATTAAATAGAATAAGAGAGAAGAGATAGAAAATTCGAAAATAATTTTAAAAAAAAAGTTAGTAATTTTCGAAAATTAGAAATAAGATAAGATTAAAATTAAAATTTAAAACAAAAAGAATTTTAGAAAAAGAGATGAGATATTTTCGAAAATTAGAGAGGGAAAAGTAGTTAGGTGGTTTTGAAAAAGATAAGAAACAAACAAAAAGTCAACGAGTTAGTTGAAAAAGATATTAAAATCAAATTTGAAAAGATAAGAAGATAAGAGGTTAGATAAGATATTTTGAAATCAAATTTTGAAAAAGATAAAATTTTTGAAAAAGATAAGATAAAAGATAAAAAGATATGTTTGAAAAAAATTTAATTTTTAAAATTACTTAACTAACAAGAAACTAAGAGATAAGATTCTAGAACTTAAAGATTGAACCTTTCTTAACAAGAAGGTAACAAACTTCAAATTTTTGAATCAATCACATTAATTGTTAGTGTAATTTCAAAAATATGATATAAAGATAAGAAAAAGATTTTGAAAATAATTTGAAAAATATTTTTGAAATTTTTCGAAAAAAGGCAAAAGAAATGGAAAAGATATGTTTTTTTTTTGAAAAAGATTTTGAAAAGATAAGATTTTTAAAATTGAAAATTTGACTTGACTTGTAAGAAACAACTAATTTTAAAAATTTTTGACTAAGTCAACTCAAATTTTCGAAAATTATGAGAAAAATAAGGAAAAGATATATTTTTTTATTTTTTAATATTTTAATAATGAGAGAGAAAAACACAAACATGACCCAAAACATGAAAATTTTGGATCAAAACACAAGATGCATGCAAGAACACTATGAATGTCAAGATGAACACCAAGAATACTTTGAAGATCATGATGAACATCAAAAACATAATTTTGAAAAATATTTTATGCAAAGAAAACATGCAAGACACCAAACTTAGAAATTTTTAATGCTTGGACTCTAACAAACAAAAAATGCATATGAAAAACAACAAACAACACAAAACAAGAAAATATCAAGATCAAACAAGAAGACTTGTCAAGAACAACTTGAAGATCATGAAGAACACTATGAATGCATGGAATTTTCGAAAAATGCAAGAAAAAATTTTTAAAGCATGCAATTGACACCAAACTTAAAAATTGACTCAAGACTCAAACAAGAAACACCAAATATTTTTTATTTTTATGATTTTCTAATTTTTTTTGGATTCTTATTAATTTTTTTCGAAAATAAATTTTGGAAAAATGAAAAAGAAAAAAAAGAAAAAAAATAAATTTTGAAAAAGATTTTTGAAAAGAAAATTACCTAATCTGAGCAACAAGATGAACCGTCAGTTGTCCAAACTCGAACAATCCTCGGCAACGGCGCCAAAAACTTGGTGGACGAAATTGTGATCAAAGAGTTCCAGGCACTATTAGAGAAGCTCACAACTCCATTTAACTTAACCAGCAAGTGTACTGGGTCATCCAAGTAATACCTTACGTGAGTAAGGGTCGATCCCACAGAGATTGTTGGTATGAAGCAAGCTATGGTCACCTTGTAAATCTCAGTTAGGCAGATTAAATGGTTATGGTTTTTGAAAATTAATAATAAATAGAAAATAAAAAGGGATAGAAATACTTATGTAAATCAATAGTGGGAATTTCAGATAGGCGTGTGGAGATGCTAGAATCCTTTCGAATCTCTACTTTCTTATTACTTTCATCCAATTCTTCTTACTCCTTTCCATGGCAAGCTGTATGTAGGGCATCACCACCATCAATGGCTACTTTTAATCCTCTCGGGAAAATGGTCCTATGCGTTGTCACTGCACGGCTAATCGTCTGGAGGCATCACCCTTGTTGATAGCTACATCCCATCCTCTCAGTGAAAATGGTCCAAATGCTCTGTCACAGCACGGCTAATCATCTGTCGGTTCTCAATCAGGTTGGAGTAGATTCCCTTGATTCTTTTGCGTTTGTCATCACGCCCAGCCTTCAGGAGTTTGAAGCTCGTCACAGTCATTCAATACCAGAATCCTACTCGGAATACCACAGACAAGGTTAGACTTTCCGGATTCCCAGGATCCTATAGGAATACCACAGACAAGGTTAGACTTTTCGGATCCCCGTGAATGCTGCCATTTATCTAGCTTATACCACGAAGATTCTGTTGGGGAATCTAAGAGATATGCGCCCGGCCTAAAGTAGAACGGAAGTGGTTGTCAGTCACGCGCGTTCATAAGTGAGAATGATGATGAGTGTCACGGATCATCACATTCATCAAGTTGAAGTGCAACGTATATCTTGGAATAAGAATAAAAGAGAATTGAATAGAAAGTAATAGTAATTGTATTGAAACTTGAGGTACAGCAGAGCTCCACACCCTTAATCTATGGTGTGCAGAAACTCCACTGTTGAAAATACATAAGTGAAAGGTTCAGGCATGGCCGAATGGCCAGCCCCCTAAAACGTGATCAATAGCCTCCTAAGATGAAGAATAAAACGAAACTGAGACCAAAGATGTCTAATACAATAGTAAATTATCCTATTTATACTAGACTAGCTACTAGGGTTTACATGAGTAAGTAATTGATGCATAAATTCACTTCTGGGGCCCACTTGGTGTATGTTTGGGCTGAGCTTGATCTATCCACGAGCTGAGGCTTCTCTTGGAGTTGAACGCCAAGTTATAACGTGTTTTGGGCGTTCAACTCCGGATCATGACGTGTTTCTGGCGTTTAACTCCAGATAGCAGCATGTACTTGGCGTTCAACGCCAAGTTACGTCGTCAATTTCCGAATAAAGTATGGACTATTATATATTGTTGGAAAGCTCTAGATGTCTACTTTCCAACGCCATTGAGAGCGCGCCAATTGGAGTTCTGTAGCTCCAGAAAATCCATTTCGAGTTCCGGGAGGTCAGATTCCAACAGCATCAGTAGTCCTTTTGTCAGCCTTTTTCAGAGTTTTGCTCAAGTCCCTCAATTTCAGCCAGAAATTACCTGAAATCACAGAAAAACACACAAACTCATAGTAAATTCTAGAAATGTGAATTTAACATAAAAACTAATGAAAACATCCCTAAAAGTAGCTTGAACTTACTAAAAACTACCTAAAAACAATGCCAAAAAGCGTATAAATTATCCGCTCATCACCCTACATACATCTTGCCATGGAAGGAGCCTTGCATGTTTGAAAGTGAGGAAGCATTATGTTACAGGAATTCAGTAGACAAAGCATCTCCAAAACTCCAACATATTCTCCATTATTGAGTAACAATTACTTATTCCAAACTCTTTCACTTTTTACAATTAAATTCAAAGAGCCTTATTGGTATCCTGACTAAGATTAATAAGATAACCATAGCTTACTTTATACCAACAATCTCCGTGGGATCGACCCTTACTCACGTAAGGTATTACTAGGACGACCCAGTGCACTTGCTGGTTAGTTGTGCGGATTGCAAAAGTGTGATTGCAATTTCGTGCACCAAGACTCTACAAAAGATATCTTGATCTCTAGTGTCTTGAGATAGTCCGTAAAGTGGACAAACTGTTTATCTTTTTCTGCTTGACGGAGTTTCTGAGGAAACGGCATCCTTGCCCTGTATTCATCAACCTTAGTTGACGTAGGTTGAATGCCAACAGAAATGGAAGTAGGGTTAGTGGCTTGCTTAGGAGGGTTTTATCAGCACTTGTTTGTGTCTGACTATCCCTGCTTGGGCGTTCAACGCCCTTGTTGCACCTTTCCTGGCATTCAACGCCAGGAGTGCTGCCCCCTTCTTGGCGTTGAATGCCAATGACATTCCTCTCTGGGCGTTTAACACCCTTAGAGGTGTCTTGGACTGCAATCTGGTTATCCTCTGTTAGCTTTTCCTCTCATGGTCTCTTGTTGTTCTAAGGTTGGGTGTTTAATGTTTTCCCACTCCTCAATTGAATAGCCTGACAGTCCTCTTTTATCTGTTTCGATAATTGCTACCTCATTTGACTCAGTTGTGCTTTTACATTCCTGTTGGAAATCTGAGTTTCTCGCAAAGCCTCTTGCAATTCCAACAACTGCTGTGCAAGGGCATGTAGTTGCTGAGTCAATAAGCCATTTTGTTTTAGAGGATTAGATTCAGTAGATACTGCCTTAACTTCTCCTTTTATGGAAGTCTCATCAACCGAGTACAGATGCTGGTTTGTGGCAACTGTCTCAATAAATTTGTGAGCCTCTTCAATTATTTTTTTCATATGTAGAGAACCACCAGCAGAGTGGTCTAGAGACATCCTAGCCATGTCTGTTAGGCCGTAATAAAATATGTCTAATTGAACCCATTCTGAAAATATTTCAGTGGGCCATTTCCGTAGTATTCTTCTATACCTCCCCCAGGCATCATGAAGAGACTCATTATTCTCTTGCTTGAAGCCTTGGATGTCTAGGCTTAATTGGGTTAACTTCCTTGGGGGAAAGTATTGATTCAAAAACTTGTCTACTTGAATTTGGGTTGGTTATCTAACCACCTCTTTGCTTGATCTCTTACAGCAAAGGGAAAGAGTAGCAGTTTGTAGACATCCTGATCCACCCCCTCAGTGTGTACTATGTTAGCAATTTCTAAGAAATTTGCCAGGAACTCAGTAGGCTCTTCCTGTGGAAGTCCAGAGTATTGGTAGTTTTGCTGTACCAGAGTAATGAGATGAGGGTTTAGCATAAAATTACTTGCTCTAATGGGGGGTATAATGATACTTCTTCCATAGAAGTCAGGAGTGGGGGCCGTATAGGACCCCAAAGTTCTTCTGAACTGCTCATTCCCATTTGGGTCCATGGTGAAGGAAGGAAGGAAAATTCGAATAATAAGAAATAAAAAGTGAAATTAAAATTAAAATAATTTTGTTTTTATTTTATTTTATTTATTTAATTCAAAAAACAAGAAGGAAATTAAAAGGGAAGATTAGAAACTTTAGCTGTCTTAGCTTTTAATTAACTAAAACGAATTGAAAATTAATTGAGATTTTAAAAGTGGTTTTTGAAAAATAGAAGAGACAGAAATTAGTTAAGAAGTTTTGACAAAGAGGGAAGAGAAAAGAGGGTATTAAATCGATACCAAACTTTTAAAATTAAAATAAGATAAAGCAAGTAACTAATTAAGAAAGTTTTGAAAATAAGATAAGATAGTAGAATTGAAAAAGACTTGATTAAAAATTTTGAAATTTAAAATTGGAAAGAAAAAGTCAACAAGATAAGATAAGAATTGAAAAGATTTGAAAAAGATTTGATTTTGAATTTTGAGGTTGAAACAAGATAAGATAAAGATTTGAAAATAAGTTGAAAAGATAAGATATGGTGAAGATTTAAAAAAGATTTGAAAAGATAAGATTCAAAATTTAAAATTTAAACTTTACTAACAAGAAAACAATTAAACTTAAAATTTTTTAAATCAAGATAAGAAAAGAAACAAAATTTTCGAAAATTTGAATAAAGATAGAAAAGATAATTTTTTTATTTTTCGAATTAATGAAGAAAGAGAAAAATAACCAAAAGACACCAAACTTAAAATTTTTTTATCAAAGACACTATTTAAAGAAAAACAACTAAAAGACACCAAACTTAAAAATTTTAAGATCCAACCAAGAAAAGAAACAAGAACAACTTGAATACCAAGAAGAACACTTAAGAGCAATTTTCGAAAATTTTAAAGAAAAGATAAACACACAAGAGACACCAAACTTAAAAATTGACAATAGATTCAACCAAAAGACAAAGAAAACATGGATTTTGAAAAAGTTTTTCAAAAAGAAATCAAAAGACAGAATTAAAAGAACTATTAAACCTTAAAGTACCTAATCTAAGCAAGAAGATAGTCTGGTAGTTTGTCAAACTCGAACAATCCCTAGCAACAGCTTCAAAAACTTTGTGCACAAAATTGACTCTGCAATATTCCCACAAATAGACCGGCAAGTGCACCGGGTCATCCAAGTAATACCTCAGGTGAGTGAGGGTCGATCCCACGGAGATTGTCGGATTGAGTAAGTAATGGCTATCTTGTAGATCTTAATCAGACAGATAGAAAATATAGTTGTTGTGGAAAAATGCATAAAAACAGAATAAAGATAGAATTACGTAATTGGTGTGAAATCAGTGATAAGAGAATGGTTGAAGCTTCGGAGATGCTTCCTCCTTCTGGATCAACTTTTCTCACTGTCTACTTCAACTTCTGATAATTCATTCTATGGCAGGCTGTAAGTGACTAACGCCAGGTCAGTGGTCATCCAATCTGAACGGGGTGAAGCCACGAGTTGGTATCCATAGCCGTTGAGAAGGCGCCATTTGGACTTCTTTAGCTCCATAAATGCTCCTTTGAGTGCATGGAGGTCAGAATCTAACAGCATCTACATTCCTTTTTCTGTCTCTGAATCAAACTTTTCCAAAGTTCCTTAATTTCAGTCAGAATTTACCTAAAATTATATGAAAACACACAACCTATGAAAATATAATAAAACTTAAATGTGAATTTTCCAAAGTTCCAAAGTTCCATAAATGTGAATTTTGCACTAAAACCTATGAAAATATAATAAAACATAAACAAAACATAACAAAAACTATCTGAAAATGATGCCAAAAAGCATATAAAATATTCGCTCATCAGGAGGCAACCCAACCATAAATATCATACAGTATTTTCCCCTTTTCTTTTTTTATTTCTATTTTTTTAGTTTGATTTCATATTATTTTATTTTCTATTGTTTTTTATAATCTTCTAACGTTTGTGATCATGTGTAGCCATTAGAACAGAAACAGGAATGCATAGCAGAGAAACAGAACACCCTGGAGGGTGCCCCTTAATGGCATTCAACGTTCAACGTCCATAAGGGAGGCAGTCCTGGCATTCAACGCCAAGAAGGGACCAAGTTTTCTTTGCTTGGGGACAAGCAAAATTTTTAAGTTTGGTGTTGCAGAGCGAGCTCCAGGTGTATAATATCATCAACAACACCAAAAGGAGGTGAATCATTTTCATAAAAGAGCATAGCCTGAGCAACCATCAGCACTAAGGTGGTTGAGTTTCATTCCCCCTTTCTTTCTATTTTTCAGTATTTCATTCTATTTTTTGTTTTCTATTATAACTTTTGCATGATATTTTTTCAAAAATTTGGCTTTAGTAGTTTATTTTCAAATTTTTTTTGGGTCTAAGATATCCTCTGTATCCCACAACAAGCTTAAAAAAACCTTTTTGAAAAAGAAGTAGTAAAATGCATAAGATTTTGAGTTATATCATGAGTTATTCCAATTACTTAAGATGTGGTAGCCTTATCTTTATTTTTTGAATGTATGAATTAACTTTGCATAATTGATAATAAAGTTGAGCATGTTGGCTCTTGAAAGAATGATAAATCTAGAGAAGTATTATTGGTTCTTTGAAAAATAAAAAAAATATTGATTCTTGAAGCAAAAAAAAAGCAGCTAAAAAAAGAAAAAGAGAGAGAGAGAGAGAGAAAGAAAAGATAAAAAAAAATTCAAAAGAGCAAGAATCCAAGGCTTTGAGTATCAATGGTTAGGAGGGTCACAAATTGGTCTAAAAATCTCAAATGAGTTGCTATCCCTAACTAAATGCTTGTGGTATAAAGCTGTCAAGTAAAAAGCTTGAAACTGAGCAGTTAAAGTCGTGCTCCCAAGGCTGAAGAGTACGCTTAAGAACTCTGGACACCACTGTCTGGGACTTTAAGCAAAGCTAAAGTCGAATCCAAAGGGTTCCCTTAGTTAAGTGTCTGTGGAGTTTATGTATCCGATGATAATACAAGAAAACAAAACGCTTAAAGTCACGGCTAGGTTCAAAAGGTGCAAAGCACCAAAAGAAGCTGTGTTCAAGAATCAAGAAGAGCCAAAAGATGAGAATCAATAATATTATCCGGATTCTAGTTCCAAGGGATGCCAATACTTCTGAGCTTCAAAGAAAAGTGAGATGCCAAAACTGTTCAGAAGTAAAGAGCTAATAGTCCCATTCAATAATTGGAACTGAGCTTCATTGACAACTCGGAGACCTAATGTATTTTTCTCTTCCATTTGTCCTACATTGTTTTTGGCTGCTTGAGGACAAGCAATAGTTTAAGTTTGGTGTTATAATGAGCAGATATTTTATACGTTTTTTTGTGCTATTTTCCTATTGTTTTCAGTATATTTTATTAAGTTTTACTATGTTTTAATAGGTTTTTGTGCAAAAATCACTTTTTGAATCCTACTTTGAGTTTTTGTGGGTTTTCTATGATTTTAGGTGATTTTTGGCTGAAATTCGCAAGTTTTGGCAAACTCTGATTTAGAGGCAAAGAAAGGAGTCTATATGTTGTCAAATACTGACGTCCATGCAATCAAACGAGCATTTTTGGAGCTACAGAGATCCAATTGACGTGCTCTTAACAATGTTGGAAAGCTAACTTCTAGGTCTTTCCGGCAATATATAATGGTTTATACTTTTCTTTGGAGACGACTGCCCAAAATGGGCGTTCACACCCTTTCTGATGTTCAATGCCCAAATAGGACCAACCTCTCAAGTTGAACGCCCAAACTAGCGTTCAACGCCAACTAGGGAGCAGGAAACGCCCAGAACGTGATTTGAATGCCAGGCATAAGCCCAAACACTCACCAAGTGGGCCCCAAAGTGGATTTTAGCACTTTTTAACTTATTTTATTTCCCTTTTTGTAATTTTTAATTAAAAACAATATCTTTTAGGTTTAGTCTTAGAGTTTTTATTATGAATAAGGGACTTCCTTCTTCTTGAGGACTATGCCTCCCAGGAGGAGAGAAGCTCAGACATATTACATTACACCTTCTTAATGTGTTCTTTGAAAAGTATGAGTAACTAAACCTCCTAGGTTAAGGTTAGGAGCTCTGCTGATTCTCATGGATTAATAATATTATTGTTTCTATTTCAACATATGTTTGATTCCATTCTAAGATGCATTCTCGTTCTTCATCTTTATGAATTTTGGGTGGAACGGAAGTATGACCCCTTGTTCTACATGAGTTCTTGCAAGTCTCGGAAGGGATAGCATCGAACTACAAGCTTGAGGTGACATCTCTTCGACGGCTAATCCACAATCTTGCTGGGGATATGGGAACATCTGTTCAGTCGAGTTCTGGGGCGATTAGGGTCTTTGTGGTATAATCTAGAATCATAAAGCTTCATTCTCCGATCGGAAAGATCTAACTTTGTTTGTAGCATTTTGAGTATGATCACCAGAGATTGAATTGCTAGAGTTTCACCCTCGTTCAGATTGAATGACCATTGACGTGGCATTTGATGTGGATCAGAGGAGATTGATGACCATTGACGTGGCGTTAATCACTTAAAGCTTACCATGGAATGAATCCTCCATTGTTGGAATAGACAGTAAGAAAAGTTGATTCGGAAAGATAAAGCATCTCCAAAACCTTAACCAATTTCTCACTATTGTTTCTTCGCTATTTCTTTATTGCTTTCCTATTTTGTTTATGCGCATTCAACAACAAACAATCATCTCTCTATTTGCCTGACTAAGATCTTCAGGATAACCACTGCTTGCTCAGTCCAACAATTTTCGTGGGATCGACCCTCATTCACTTGAAGTATTACTTATTACTTGGATGACTCGGTGCACTTGCCGGTTAAGTTGTGCGGAGTTCTAAATCTCGCACACGAACGATCAAAAGGAATTTATACGTATAAAAGTATTAAGGGTAAAAAAGAAAAAAAATGTTCACATCAATTTAATTAATTCGATATTAAATATATTCTTGAAATCAATTTATCATAAAGCAGTATCACACAATTATCTATTTTAATATTTTTCATTTAGTATCCATATTTAATTATTTATACTTTGTAGAGTATCAATATGTGTTATTATAATATATTTATCACATTTTATAGTTGCTAAATTTGGATAAATGTTTTTTGCAAGGTAACTTTTTCTGTTATCTAATAATTATACAAAAAATACGATCAAGTTCAATTTAATTGTCTTTTGATTGAATAATAATTCTCTTATTTTTTATCTAAAGTAATTCTCATAGTTTTTTTTTTTTGGTGTAAAGAAAGTGAAAAAAAAAATAAAAACATAAACGAACAGGAAAAAATCCCCTAATACAGATTCATATGTAACAGCGAAAATACTATCACTCTTGACATATAATGGTCAATTGATAAATTTCAATTAATTGATTTATTATGTAACAAACAAATTTAAATTTTTTTATTATGCTTATATATAAAAACAATAAAATAATCAAATTAAAAGAAACTTGATAAAATGATGTTCATTAAAAGATTTTAAAATAATCGAAAGAATTTACAAATATAACATTAATAGATCTCTACCGTTAATATTTTTAAGAACTAGAAAAGAATTGAAAAAAAATAGAAATAAACTATTACTTCAACAAAAAAAAAAAAAAACAGATTGTAGGCCATTAAAATATTCTTTTCTTGTATGATTTTATATCCGTGAGTTTTTGAGTCAGAAATGATACATTTATATATCACTCAGTGATTTTAGTCTTTTCTTACATTTGTAATTCTATTTTGTCTCATTCTTTGATTTTAATTGTCATTGCATGTATATATTTAAAATAATTGAGCCTTATTTGTTTTGGAGCCACTGACCATATAGCCTACCCTTACATCAACTTTAGTTAGCGACTTTGAACTTCTCATCCCTTTTCATTGAAACATAGCACAATACAAGTTTAATACAAAAAAATTAATAAATTACCTTGAATTTAACTCTCTAGATAAATTAGGATGTTATGTGTACTTAGACATAAGATAAAAGTGTTGTATGAGGACATATATATACAATAGTCAAAATGTGGGAGAATGTATATAAAAAGAAAGAAAAAAATGTGTATATACAAAAAAAAGGGAGACAAAAGAAAAAAAATATATATATATATATTATAATATTTTTTATCTAAAATAACTCTCAAAGTAATATTTAATAAAAGTTGTCTTAGATATGTAAAGATAACAAAATTTTTGGCCACCTATAAAAATAATTGTCCTTGATATTTTATTTTTGTGATTAGTTGTCTTTGATATTTAAAATAACATTTACAAAATGTTACAATATAAAAACTATAAGACAGTATTTTTAAATAAAAATATAATATTTTATAAGAGTTATCAAAAAAACTGAAGAAATAATATTTATAAAAGGTGGCCTAAAATTGTTCATAGTTAAAAATTTTAGAGAAAAACTTTTAATCATATTCCCACCAATTATTTTTCCAATCAAATAACTTAAAAAATAAAAAGAACAATGCTTCAGTTCATTATACTACCCTAAACCATAACATATATAACCCAGTAACTCACTACTACACACCCCTTTTCTCTTGCCAATCGAAAAATTCTTAACGGCGACAGTAGTTTGATCGCGGTGTTCTCTCCTCCATAGACGACAATAATGCAGTCATCTTTTCCATATACGCTTCTCCACAGCGACAGTGCGTGCGCTCCTCGTTCTACGCTGAACCACCGCCGGTAAGAAACCTCTTTCCCTTCTCTTCTTCTTCTCCTTCTTCCTTTTCTTCCCTTGTCTCGCCTCCTCGTCTTGATGAACCAAAGATGCAGAACCGTAGCAACCTCTATTCTACTATTGAGCTCTGACGCAACACGACGACCACCCCTCCACTGCTCTATTACTCTAGCAACACTACACGCAGTTGCAACATCCTCACCTTGGTCTTCTTATTCCTCTGTTCTTCTGTTTTCAGGTTTTTGAAAAAACTAGTTTTACTATTCTCTGATTTAATTCATTATAGTTTAGTTATATTTTAATTTTATTTGGTAAATTATTTTGTTATTTTCTAATTTACTGTTCTTTGAAAAACTTGAGTTGCTATTCTCTAAAACTATTTTAACTCATTAATTTATAGGCAACAAGATGCATCTTTTTATAGCATGAAAAAACATATTAGCTTAGCTTGCATCAATCGATATACACCAAATTAGCTGCATTCTGCCTTCTCAATGTAAATAGGTATAAGTTCTAAGTTATAAACTAGAGATAGCCTTTTAATTTGGTATATGATAGCTTAAATTTTGCTGTTTTCTGAAAGTAACAATGACAATTAAAAATTTCTTTTTCTTCAGTTTAAATAAAATATTATTTCATTAATATAAGTGAAAAATGTGATTATAATGTCAAAATATTTATTTATTATTTTTCAATTAATTTAGTTGATGAGTGCAAAAGATAAAAGAAGAAGTGACTTGGTAATAAAATTTCAGTGAAGTGAATTTCTTAAAATATAAATTAAAATTTTATCATATACTTCAAAAAGAAATAAACCTCTAGAGAGCATTTGTAAACAACTTCATTTGGTGAATCTATATGGTTTATTGACAGCAATGATATTAAATAACCTTAATTAATCGAATTACTAATTCAATGACAATTTCCATGCAACCTTTTAAGTTTTATCTATTGTGAAATATTCACTAATTAATAATTTTGTAAAAGAACAGCACTCATGATTATTATGTTTTTAATAGTATTGCACATGCATAGGTTTATGGTTCAATGTGATTTCTCAACTAAATGATTTTCAGAGTTAATAATAAAATAATTGACCTAAAGGATCTTATTGATGAAATAGTCTATGAGTTTGAAATTTTAGTATGTTTGGACTGACTTAATTGATTTTTTTGTTGAATTTTAGATTTTCTACCATTTTTTTACTGAGGTACGATTCTCTACACTAGTTGTTACTGATCTAACCATTTTTGGTTCTTCACATTGATTTTGGTATTTTTTCCTTTGATTTCTTTATTTTTAATATAAATTATAGAATGATTAATTTTTGTAATTCGTTGAGTTAACTAGTTCATATAAATATTTTTTGTTTGTTTATTCTATTGGCCACATTGACTGATTTAAATAGTTCATAGAAAATAATGTAAATTTTATTCTTTACTCTTTTATAGAGAAAGATTGCTTCAGAGGAGTTTGAGGAACATTAGCAGATATTCTAGTTGAAGATTACAATTTGTTGAGCCATAATTCTGTAAGTTTTTTATCTTGCTTATACTTATATGCTTTCATATGTATATTATGTATCTTTATGCAATCTTTTTTTCATATTGAATGTCTTTTGATATTTAGTCTACTTTTGGATAAGGAATATAATTTTTTCTTAATTTTAATAATAATATTGTTGTGTGTCATTTGATGATTTATATACTTAATATGCATGAACATTATTATTTACATGCTTAGTTAAATACTAGTAACATTATTATTAATAAGAGTCTGTCACTAACCAATGAATTACTACACACATAAGGTGGGATTCAAATTTCTGATACTTACTTAAGTAGACAAATGTTATGTAAACTAGCCTGTAACATCCTTATTATCAGAATGTCACGCTTTCGGCTGCGCCACTCTGATAGCAAGGACATTACGATGACTTTTATATAATTAACAATAAAATAAAAGCCTTTAACTCGAACTGTATCGCTGTTTTCTTGAAAAACCAAAAGTTCTTTTTCACTTTTACAAAAATGCATATTCATATATATATAACTTCTTACACAAGCAACTCATAAATATTATATGCATACATTTTATTAGAATTTCAACTTCTATCCCTTTTACAAGAATGTAATAATAATAATAATAAGGGCGAGAAAAATTAATAACTAAAAATACAAAGAATAAATGTCCAAATGCTTAATAGAATCAATAGATCCTTCCTCTTCCGGTTACTAAAAATATTGGATGTAGGAGGGTGAGAACCTAACCACACGGTCTCTCCATAAGAGTTTTAGAATTGTCATAAAAAGATATTTAAAAGAAAACTGTTTTCAAACACAGTAATTATCACTTATCTTATGAATCTTTTTAAAAACCAATGGTTAATTCCGGAGTACCATACTAACCAAACTTATCACTGATTTATCAAATCATGACCTCCGGCCCAAACATAACCAAATCACGACCTCCGGCCCAACACAAATTAACTCACGGCCTTCAACTCAACATAAAATCAAATCATGGCCTCCAGCCTAAAGCACAATCAAATCACTACTCAAACCACCATCGTCCGAACCAACCAATCACAATCATAAGTAATAAAGTTCAAACACAATCAAGAATAATTATAACAAGTATGGCAATTAGCAATTAAACAGAAACATTCACATAGGCAGACCAAATACAATATGCACACCCAAGAGGTATTCACTTCTCTTAGAAGAATTATCCGACAAGGTCTAAGTGTCCGGCCACATCTTGCGATGGAAGGTCAACAGAGTCTCAAATCTCAACTCGAAGTAAGTGGGGAGAACCACTTTCATCTACCCAGTGAGTTTCAATTCTCAATCCAAAGCAAGTGGGGTGAACAATAACCTTTGCATCTACTCAGAGAGTTATCACATCAAATCTCTCTAATAAAACTTATTTTTACCGAATCAAAAGTCCTGAATTAACTTCAAAATTATTTCTCTTTTAAAAACTCATTTTCAAGTAACCAAAATCACTTTTTATCCAAAAACTTAGCGCATTCAAAAATAGATCATTTCTAAGTTCATCCTTTTGAAAAACAAGTTAAATTCTCGTCTTTACTCAATCAAAAATTCCAAACTAACTTCAAAACTTTTTCAAGTTTAAACCTCCTCCAAAAGACTAAAAAAACCATCCTATTTGCAAATCAAATTTTAACTGAAACAACATAACTATTTGTTCTTTAATAATCACTATAAAGTTCACCAAAAAATCCCCAAATCATACTCTTTTCTTTAGTTAAATCAAAATCAAATAAAATTATTCTTCAATCAAATTAACCAAAATAAAACTTCCAAATTCTCATAAAAATTTCGACAACATCTCCACTAAAATTTGGACTTTGCCACCCTTATCAGGTCCCAACAAAATTATTTCTCAAGTTTTTCTCAAATCATTTCCAATAAATCATACTAATTCCAATATCAAATTATATTCAAATGACAAATCATTTCCAATAAATCAAACCAATTTCAATATCAAAATCATTTCTAAATCTCAAATCATTGCCAACCTTAAATCATTTTTTAATATCAAATTATTTCTAATATCCAATCATTTTCAACGTTGAATCATTTTCAATATCAAGAGAACCAATTCAACCAAGTCATAACCAATAAATCAGAATACCCAGCCCTCTCAAAAGGTCAATAAATCAACCAGGCAAATATTTGCAATCATCCAAAGCAACTCAGTTCAATCCATAATTCTCACAAAATCACAAAAATATATTTCTTGCATGAATATCAATTTATAACAATTATCTAATATAAAATAAGTTTTCAGAAAATTTTCTACCTCGAATAGTCAAAATCCAAAATCCATAAAACACTTTTTCTCCTGGCCCACAACAGCGGCAGTCGTAATCACAGCTCTATAACGCTTCCGCAACAATAACAACAACTCCAAACGCGAAATACAAGAACCGAAACTCAACGCATCAACGTCGCACATATCTTAGTAACTTAAAACAAAATAACAATGGTAAGGATTTTGGGACAAGAAAACTCATTGTACCAGAAGAAATTCAAAGGATAGAGCAACGATAGTTCCGGTGACGATGCAGCAGCTAGGGCAAGCTAGCAGAGGTTCCAGTGGCTAATATCCGGCAATGTTAGCATTGCTCCTCCCCACAGAGGATCCAAATGGTGATGGCGGTGGCTTCTGTCCACAACGACGATGACCTAGCGCGTCGGTGGAGTGCAACGACGACGGCAGAAGCGGGACATAGCTCCTCCTTTCCTTATTGCATTTTCTTCCTTTTGAAGCCCATGCCTACAGCCGTGATGGTGACAGTTCCCTCGATGGCGACCTGACGCGACAAAGCTAGCGGCAGCAAGGCAGCTCAGCAGTTCCCTCGCACGATTCTTCCGTCCTCCCTGAACAGCGTCGACGGCATCCCTTTCTCTTGGCAATAATGATGGCGGCTCAATGATAGACCGGCAGGCATGAATGGACACGCAGATAGCACGTGACGATGGCGGTGGCGAGACGGGTTAGACGATGGCAGGGCGCGGCTCCCTCTCTCCCATCCCAGGTCTCTTTTGCTCTCTCCTCTCCATGGGGGGTGCGTTTAGGAAGAAAGGGGAGGGTGTGGCAGTTGAAGAGAATGAAAATGTTAGGGTTAGGATTTTGGGGAGTGTTTATTAAATTAGGATTTTTTTTTAGGGAAAATAATAATATAATTAGGGTATAGAATCATAATTGAAAACCAATTTTAATCTAACAATAATTATATATAAAAATACTATTTATTCATCAATCTACAAATTATTTTTAAATAAATACTCTAATTCAAGAATTAGAGATAATCAAACCAATTTTCTTTTATTCATAAAATAAAGATCGAAATCTAAATATTCAAATTAAAGCATATATAAAATCCTGATTATTTAATTTTTTAATTACTAAAGTTTTAAATAATAAATAAAAAAATATCCAATTAATATTAAAATATCCAAAAATAAAATCTTGAATAAATAAAATAAATCAAAAATAATTTATTATTTAATTTTTAGAAAATCTCTATCTAAATTAGTTGAAACAAATACTAATTATTTTTAATATTTTTAATATTTAAATTATTAAATTTTATTTTATATTTTTGTTTAATTGTCTTTAATAAAAAAACTTTATGTATTTTTATGTATTATGTCGTGTATAGTACAGGAATATATACTAATAGTTTAAATAATAATTGGTCTAGTTATCATTTTTATTTAATTCAATTATTATATTTAAATTTTTAATTTATTTTTATTATTTTTATTATTTTTATTGTTTATTGATATTTGTTTATTTTATTATTGTCATTATTTATTTAATTTATCTATTATTTATTGAAATACTTTCTGTTTATACTATGTTAAACTTAATTTGACTAAATTATGTAATTTTTAAAGATTAATTTATTCCATATAAAAATATGTAAATTATTTACGAAGAACAACTATGCTGACTAATTAACTATTGACTTATTGAGCACTGAATGTTTATACTTTACAGTTTACATTCATCGTATGCGTGAGTGAGACACACGATTCTTTTTGACCAACCACCTCGGCGGCTCTCCCTCTAGTAGTGGAGGTTCAAACTTCAAAGATCAATTTGTCAACATAACATACAGTTTTTTCTTTTTATTTTATTTTATTAAAAGAACAAAGGAATAAACGCATCTGGTACCTACTATAAAAAGATTTGACTTAATTATATGAAATCCTACTAAAATAATTACTATTTCCCAGTCGTTTTTTTATTTTTATAAGAATTTAATTTTTATATACAATATAACACGTTTTACATAATTATTTATTTGAATTTATGCATTTAAATTTTTTAGGTAGTACTACATGTCTATTTAAAACATGAAAATTAAATTCTTCTCATAATTCAAACTCAAAATATGTAATTGAAAAATAAATTCCAAGTATTCTATATTATTTAAATGTTATACTAAGTCCTAATCGGAGGTCGAGGCACAATAAAATAAAGAAAGTGGGAGCCAATCCTGTATATGGAAACTGTAAGGAGATTTTACCAAGCTCGCCAGAACTGGACTGGTCAATAAATTGGTAAGGTTACTGGTTCAATGATTTACTGGTTCGATCGGAGTTTAACTGAGGTTTAACCGGTTTAATAAAATATTAAATAAAATTATTAAAAATCTAAAAATAATTTTAAATATATAAATTCAATAATTTCTAACATAATAAAATTTAAAATTTCACATAATAAATTATCCATAACTTAATATTAGAAGTTCACAAACAACTTCAAACATCAAAGTTTATAACTAAAAAAAATACATATAATGACAAATCCATAATGTATAAAATGTATCATAAGCTGTCACTAAACAGTTTAAGATTTTGACATAATATTAGACCTTTTGTCACCAAATGATCAAGGTACATCCTTGCTAACCCCTTTCTTCAAAGCAAAGTTGAATTTTAGCACAATAGTATGCATCAAGCTCATGATTATTTCAGGCATATATATCTGTACCTCCTTGTTGCCTTTCTTTTAATAATCCTTTCCAATCCATCAATCCCAAATGTTACAAGTTCATAGGCTATATAACCAACCAAAGAATTGCAGCTCTTTAAGGCACAAAATTTATATTTGATCTGTTGTAAATATCTTGAATTTTGCAGTTCTTGAATATTGTCCTATTTCAGCAACAATAGTATTTCATATAGCACAGTTTACCAGCATTGCAAGAAGAGACATGCAATTAATGTAGCCACCTACTTTTAATGCTAAACATTAAAGGAATTTTATGGAAACACAATCTCAGACACTCAGCAGAATTAATTCAATATGAACAAACTGAATTCAAATAAAAATTCAAAACATTAATATCTCAAAATTTAGCAGAATCATCAATAATACATCATATGCATGTTCAGAATAAATTTTAAATTTCAGAGGGATAGAGTCAGGAAAATAGAATCAGGGAGTGTTAGAGACTAAAACTTGAGACCAGAGAGGGTTGAAGGCTTGAATCAGAGAAGAAGAAACTTGAGAACTGAGAACTGAGATATGAGACCTGAGAGGGTTAAAGCAGAGACTAAGACATGAGACACGATGAAAGGTAGTCGCTTTGACTTCGAGACTCTACCCGAAGAAGAGAAGCAACGACGGTGAGACACGGTTCGGAGCATAGAAGCAGAAACAACGCCAACGAGGAAGGGCGAAGGAGGAACGACGAGGAGGGGAGAGCGACGACGACCCACGGCGAGGAGCAGTGAAGTGGCGAGGACCCATGGCAAGGAGTAGCGAAGCGGCGCAACCCACGGCGAGGAGCAGTGAAGCGGCGCGACTCACGGCGACAAAGCGAGCTCGGACAGAGAGGGCGACAAGTAGAGAAGGGGTCGGCGATGAGTTTAAGCTCTGAAATGGGATGGTGGGTGGTGGCGATTGGGGCCTTTCTTTTGGTTCTTGTTTACGTTCGTTTGGCCCTTTTTTTTTTTACCTTCAAAACGATGCCGTTTAGTAGTTTAATTTTCAAACAAAAACCGCTAAAAAATCGGACGGTTCTCCCGATTCACCGGTTAACCATCGGTTCGACCGGTTTTTTCACCGGTTTTTTGCCAGATGGTTTCTCACCTTACCCGGACCGGCTAGGTGACCGGTTCCCAGTTTTTTTGGTTGAACCGGCCAGTCCGGTTCAATTTTCAAAACCATGGATTTTACATAAAATATTTCTGTCATCTTTAATTTATCAACCCTACAACTTCACACGAATTTAATTTTCTAGGCTCTCAAAATAAGAAAATTATGATTCACATTTTTTAACATTTTATCACATAAAATTTTACACTATAATCATAAATTAAAAGTGATAAAGCATTATTACGATACCTAAAAAAATACATATATAATAATATACAAATAAGCATCCTATCTCCTTAAATAAAAACTTCTAAAAAATATTTATAGAATATACAATAAAGTATTAAAAGTGGAGAGAATTCTAATACCAAAATAAATCTCAAAAAATCTTCGATTCACCAATCAAAATCCCGTACTTTCCACGAGGTGTGTCACGCTCTGTATCTGAAAAATAAAAAAATTCACGACAGATGAGAATTCAAAGATTTTCAATATGGTAATAGTTCCAAATAAAGACTATATAAAGAAATATGAACTCACTAGACAATCCTAATCTCCAACTTCACAAAGTTCAAGCCTAGGGTCTTAACTTATCCCAACAAGGTTAATTCACTAAATTTTCAATTCTGTAACTACCTCTAGTCTCAATCATTTCCAATACATCATCATCTCTTCTCCTCAATATTACAATTGTTCAGTTCAATATTCAATTCAATAGGATCAATCACAAACACAAAACAAATACAAAGCAAATACAAAGCAAATACAAAGCAAGCACAATGAGAACAAATAGTACAACTAATAGTTAAGCAAGATAACCAGTTAGACAAACCAAAACAATTATGCACACTCAAACAATAATAAACAAATGCACATGACGCACGCCTGTCCTACTAACTGTGAGCTCATGTGTTGGTTAAACTGCCAGACCCGAAACATCCGGTAGCTAAGGCAGACATTGTCTCTCTGTTGCGCATCCTCAAGAGGAAAAATATCTAGGCTTATCACAAGCCGATCTTAGAGGTAGAGTGCCCTATCTCCTTTTCCCTAGAGGTATCATTCTATCTCAGAGGGAAAGTGTCCTGTCACTTGTCTTAGAAGGAGAGTGCTCTGTCACCTTACAATCAGAGAGAACGTGGGCAAAATAACCTACCACATCCCCAAAAGAAACATTCTAAACTTATCACAAGTTGGTCTCAGGAGGAGGATGTCCCGTCACTTGTCTCAGAGGGAGAATGTCCCATCATTGCCTTATAGGGAGAGTACCCTATCACGCTTCACAATCAGAAATTGAATCGAAAGAAATTCTCAACCTTCTATACAATTCCCATCAATTAACCATTTCTAATTCACATCAATTCCATTCAAAAACAAAAACTAACCAATTCTTATTAACTAACCACTTTTAATTTATATCAATTCCAAGCTCAACATCATACCACAACAAAATCGATGCATACAACTCAACCATCTTATACCACAACACAATCCAGGCATATCCACAAAATAACATTTCACTCAATCAATCCTCATTAAACTTACCAACATTCATTCAATCACATCCTCTGGCTCAATTATCATTCAATAACCATTAATTAATCAAATTCACACACTTCTACGATTCATATGATTCAAATTGTAAAACCTGCAAAATTAGTAAATAATTAATCAATAAATTAATTATTATTTAAAGAAATAAAAAAATTAAATTTTATAGTTTAATGAAGTAGAAATAATTTAAATATGAATTTTAACACTAATTTTAAAGAATTTATCTCAAAACCAGATCAACGGACCAGACCCAAGCCGGACCCATAGCCCAACACAGAAACCACAACTCAGCTTTCTTCTTCCTCTTATCACATGCAAAACTCTAAAAGGGAGCCAAGAGAAGGAAAGAAACTCCAAACCCTAATCTCTCATTCAACCTCACATAACTTTCAATCTGGAGTTCCGATCGCCGCAAGTAAACAATTTGGCAAGTACATCACTGTTTCTTTCTCAGCCACTATCTCCTAAACTTTCAAATTTGAAGTTTTAATTTTGAGAGATTTTGTGATTTCAATGTTTAGGATCGAACTAGCTTTATGGACTTGTCGGGTCTTGTCCCAAATTTCTGTTGGTAAAGTGAAAAATCTCTAACTTTTATGAATCACAAGTAATTATGAGCCCTAAGTTGATTTTGAGAAATATTGTTGGTATTAGATTAAATTGTGATTCTTTGGATCAAATTAGTGTTGTTGGAAAGCGGAAATTTGAGTCTTGGTGGTTGGGAGTTCGCGTTTGGAGAAGAGTTAAAATATTGAACCTTGAAGAACGGTGAAATTGAAGTGTCTTGGGCTTTAACGAGGAATTGGCCAAGGTATGGTTTTGGTTTCTCATAGGTAATATATAATGTAACATGAAAACTTAGGTTAGATGACCTAGGATAAGTTGAATTATGTCTTTGGTACATACTTAGTGGTTTTAGTCGATACAATATGTGTTGAATTGATGTGGCATGGTGATGAGCGGATAATTTATACGCTTTTTGACATTGTTTTTAGTATGTTTTTAGTATATTTTAGTTAATTTTTAGTATATTTTTATTACTTTTTAGTTAAAAATTCACTTTTCTGGACTTTACTATGATTTTTTGTGTTTTTCTGTGATTTCAAATATTTTCTGGCAGAAATTGAGGGACCTGAGCAAAAATCTGATTCAGAGGCTGAAAAGGACTGCAAATGCTGTTGGATTCTGACCTCCCCGCACTCGAAGTAGATTTTCTGGAGCTATAGAAGTCCAATTGGCGCACTTTTAACTGCGTTAGAAAGTAGACATCCTGGGCTTTCCAGCAATATATAATAGTCTATACTTTTCCCGAGATTTGATGGCCCAAACCGGCGTTCCAAATCAGCTCAAAACTGTCCGGTGTTAAACGCCGGAACTGGCACAAGAATGGGAGTTAAACGCCCAAACTGGCACAAAAGCTGGCGTTTAACTCCAAGAGAAGTCTCTACACGAAAATGCTTCAATGCTCAGCCCAAGCACACACCAAGTGGGCCCGGAAGTGGATTTTTATGTCATTTACTCATCCTTGTAAACCCTAGGCTACTAGTTCTCTACAAATAGGACCTTTTACTATTGTATTCTCATCGGGGTAGCTATCTTTAGTCTTATGCTATCTTAGATCATGGAGGCTGGCCTCACGGCCATGCCTAGACCTTGTTCTTATGTATTTTTAACGGTGGAGTTTCTACACACCATAGATTAAGGTGTGGAGCTCTGCTGTACCTCGAGTATTAATGCAATTACTATTGTTCTTCTATTCAATTTAGCTTGTTCTTGTTCTAAGATATCACTTGTTCTTCAACTTGATGAATGTGATGATCCGTGACACTCATCATCATTCTCACCTATGAACGTGTGCCTGACAACCACTTCCGTTCTACCTTAGATTGAGTGGATATCTCTTGGATCCCTTAATCGGAATCTTCGTGATATTAGCTAGAATTTATGGCGGCATTCAAGAGAATCCGGAAGGTCTAAACCTTGTCTGTGGTATTCTGAGTAGGATTCAATGATTGAATGAATGTGACGAGCTTCAAACTCCTGAAGGCTGGGCGTTAGTGACAGACGCAAAAGAATCACTGGATTCTATTCCGACATGATCGAGAACCGACAGCTGAATAGCCATGCCGTGACAGGGTGCATTGAACATTTTCACTGAGAGGATGGGAGGTAGCCACTGACAACGGTGAAACCCTACATACAGCTTGCCATGGAAAGGAGTAAGAAGGATTGGATGAAGATAGTAGGAAAGCAGAGAGACGGAAGGGACAAAGCATCTCCATACGCTTATCTGAAATTCTCACCAATGAATTACATAAGTATCTCTATCTCTATCTTTATGTTTTATTCATACATCATCCATAACCATTTGAGTTTGCCTGACTAAGATTTACAAGGTGACCATAGCTTGCTTCATACCAACAATCTCCGTGGGATCGACCCTTACTCGCGTAAGGTTTATTACTTGGATGACCCAGTGCACTTGCTGGTTAGTTGTGCGAAGTTGTGATAAATAGTTGAGATTACAATTGTGCGTACCATGTTGATGGCGCCATTGATGATCACAATTTCGTGCACCAAGTTTTTGGCGCCGTTGCCGGGGATTGTTCGAGTTTGGACAACTGACGGTTCATCTTATTGCTTAGATTAGGTATTTTTCTTCAGAGTTCTTAAGAATGAATTCTAGTGTTTCAAGGTGATGTTCTTATCATCACCAAAGATGATTGATTTTCATCAATTTAGCTCTTGAATGCAATGTCCTGCTGAAGCTTGGCTAGCCATGTCTAATTCCTTTAGACTGAAGCTTTAGACTAACATTGCATGATTCCTGGAATTCTCATTAAGAATTTTGATATCTTTATTTTCTTTTCCACTTAATTTTCGAAAAAACCAAAAAAATTACAAAATCATAAAAAAAACCAAAAATATTTTATGTTTCTTATTGAGATACTAGTCTCATTTTAAGTTTGGTGTCAATTGCATGTTTCTGTTCTTCTTGCATTCATGCATGTGTCTTCATTAATCTTCAAGTTGTTCTTGATGATTTCCTTGTTTTGATCTTTAAATTCTCTTGTCTTGAGTGTTTTGTTGTTTTTCATATGCATTCTCAACTTGTTAGTGTCAGTAGTATACAAACTTCTAAGTTTGGTGTCTTGCATGCATTGTCTATTTGATTTTAGTTGCATTTTGATTATTCCTCATTATTAAAAATCCAAAAAAATTTTAATTTGTGTCTTTTCAAGTCAATAATACAGAGAATTGAAGATTCAGAACATACAGCAGAGGAATTACACAGAAAAAACTGGGCGTTAAACGCCAGAATGTGCACCATTCTGGGCGTTTAACGCCAGGATGGCACAAGAGGGAAGATTTTGTTTTTAATGCCAATTTTTTTCAAGTTTTCAAAATTTTTCAAAATCAAATCTTTTTCAAATCAAATCTTTTCAATCAAATCTTTTTCAAAATCAATTTCTTTCCATTTTCAAAAATACTTGCTAACAATTAATGATTTGATTCAACATTTCAAGTATGTTGCCTTTTCTGTTGAGAAAGGTTTAATGTTTGAATCATATCTTTTCTTGTTAGCCAAGTCATTAATTTTCAAAATCAAATCTTTTTAAATTGTGTTTTTCAAATCATATCTTCTCAATCACATCTTTTTAAAAAAAACCATAACTTTTAAATCATATCTTTTTAATCACATCTTTTTCAAAATAGTTTTCAATCATATCTTTTTAATTTCTTATTTCAAAATCTTTTTCAAAAATCACTTGATTTCTTTTCCACTCTTAGTTTTCGAAAATCAATTAATCTTTTTCAAAATGTTTTTAAAATCTTTTTAATTTATTTTCAAAAATTTCTTCCCCTCTTCTCACATCCTTCTATTTATGGACTAACACTCTTCCTTAATGCACAATTCGAACTCCATCTTTCCTTGATAAGTTCGAATTTTCTACCTCTTCCTTCTATTTTTCGTTTCCTCTGACACATCAAGGAATCTCTATATTGTGACATAGAGGATTCCATATTTTTTTGTTTTCTTCTCTTTCATATGAGCAGGAGCAAAGACAAAAGCATTCTTGTTGAGGTTGACACTGAACCTGAAAGGACCTTGAAGCGAAAGCTAAGAGAAGCTAAAGCACAATTCTCTGTAGAGGACCTAACAGAAATCCTCAAAGAAGAAGACATGGCAGCCGAAAACAACAACAATGCCAACAATGCAAGGAAGGTGTTGGGTGACTTTACTACACCTACTCCCGACTTCTATGGGAGAAGCATCTCTATCCCTGCCATTGGAGCAAACAACTTTGAGCTTAAGCCTCAATTAGTTTTTCTAATGCAACAGAATTGCAAGTTTCATGGACTTCCATTGGAAGATCCTCATCAGTTTCTAGCTGAGTTCTTGCAAATCTGTGACACTGTCAAAACCAATGGGGTTGACCCTGAGGTCTACAGACTTATGCTATTCCCTTTTGCTGTAAGAGACAGAGCTAGGATATGGTTGGACTCACAACCTAAAGAAAGCCTGAACTCTTAGGAAAAGCTAGTCAATGCCTACTTGGCAAAGTTCTTTCTACCTCAAAAATTGAGTAAGCTTAGAGTGGAAGTCCAAACCTTCAGACAAAAGGAAGTAGAATCCCTCTATGAAGCTTGGGAAAGATACAAACAATTGATCAGAAAATGTCCTTATGACATGCTTTCTGAATGGAGCATCATAGGCATCTTCTATGATGGTCTATCTGAACTGTCCAAGATGTCATTGGATAGTTCTGCTGGAGGCTCTCTTCATCTGAAGAAGACGCCTGCAGAAGCTCAAGAACTCATTGAAATTGTTGCAAATAACCAATTCATGTACACTTCTGAAAGGAATCCTGTGAACAATGGGACGAATCAGAAGAAAGGAGTTCTTGAGATTGATACTCTAAATGCCATATTGGCTCAGAACAAAATATTGACTTAGCAAGTCAATATGATTTCTCAAAGTTTGTCTGGAATGCAAGCTGTACCAGGCAGTACTAAGGACGCTTCATCTGAAGAAGAAGCTTATGATCCTGAGAACCCTTCAATGGAAGAGGTGAACTACATGGGAGAACCCTATGGAAACACCTATAATCCTTCATGGAGAAATCATCCAAATCTCTCATGGAAGGATCAATAGAGACCTCAACAAGGTTTCAACAATAATAATGGTGGAAGAAACAGGTTTAGCAATGGCAAGCCTTTTCCATCATCTTCTCAGCAACAGACAGAGAATTCTAAGCAGAGCCACTCTGACTTAGCAACCATGGTCTCTGATCTAATCAAAACCACTCAAAGTTTCATGACTGAAACAAGGTCCTCCATTAGAAACTTGGAGGCACAAGTGGGTCAGCTGAGTAAGAAAATTACTGAACTCCCTCCTAGCACTCTTCCAAGCAATACAGAAGAGAATCCAAAAGGAGAGTGCAAGGCCATTAACATGACCTACATGTCCGAATTTGGAGAGGAGGAAGAGGCAGTGAGCACCACTGAGGAATGCCTCAATGGACGTTCACTGGCCTCCAATGAGTTCCCTAATGAGGAACTATGGGAATCTGAGGCTCACACTAAGACCATAAAGATTCCATTGAATTTACTTCTGCCATTCATGAGCTCTGATGAGTATTCTTCCTCTGAAGAGGATGAAGATGTCACTGAAGAGCAAGTTGCCAAGTACCTTGGAGCAATCATGAAGCTAAATGACAAGTTATTTAATAATGAGACTTGGGAGGATGAACCCCCTTTGCTCACCAAAGAGCTGGATAACTTGACTAGGCAGAGATTACCTCAAAAGAGACAGGACCCTGGGAAGTTCTCAACACCTTGTACAGTAGGCACCATGACCTTCAAGAAGGCTCTGTGTGACCTAGGGTCAAGCATAAACCTCATGCCTCTCTCTGTAATGGAGAAGCTAGGGATCTTTGAGGTGCAAGCTGCAAAAATCTCACTAGAGATGGCAGACAATTCAAGAAAACAAGCTTATGGACTTGTAGAGGATGTTCTGGTAAAAGTTGAAGACCATTACATCCTTGCTGATTTCATAGTCCTAGAGACTGGGAAGTGCATGGATGAATCCATCATCCTTGGCAGACCCTTCCTAGCCACAGCAAAGGCTGTGATTGATGTTGACAGAGGAGAATTGATCATTCAAGTGAATGAAGAATTCCTTATGTTTAAGGCTCAAGGATATCCCTCTGTAACCATGGAGAGGAAGCATGAAGAGCTTCTCTCAAAACAGAGCCAAACAGAGCCCCCACAGTTAAACTCTAAGTTTGGTGTTGGGAGGCCACAACCAACTTCTAAGTTTGGTGTTGAACCCCCACATTCAAACTCTAAGTTTGGTGTTGGGAGGTTCCAACATTGCTCTGAGCATCTGTAAGGCTCCATAAGAGCCCACTGTCAAGCTACTGACATTAAAGAAGCGCTTGTTGGGAGGCAACCCAATGTTATATTTATCTATTTTTCCTTTGTTATTTTATGTTTTCTCTAGGTTGATGATCATGGGAAGTCACAAAATCAATTTAAAAAGCAAAAACAGGATGAAAATCAGAAAGAAAAATAGCACACCCTGGAGGAAGAACTTGTTGGCGTTTAAACGCCAGTAAGGGCAGCAAATGGGCGTTTAACGCCCAGTCTGGCACCATTCTGGGCGTTTAACGCCAGAAAGGGGCACCAGACTGGCGTTAAATGCCAGGAAAGGGTAAGGATCTGGCGTTAAACGCCAAAAATGGGCACCAGCCCAGCGTTTAACGCCAGAATTGGCATAAAGAGCATTTTTGCTCGCCACTTGGTACAGGGATGAATTTTCCTTGACACCTCAGGATCTATGGACCCCACAGGATCCCCACCTACCCCACCACTCTCTCTCTTCTTCACCCATTCACCAATCACCTCAATACCTCTTCCCCAAAAACCCCTCACCTATCAAATCCCATCTTTTCTCTTCACCACTCACATCCATCCTTCATAAAACCCCACCTACCTCACCATTCAAATTCAAAACACTTTCCCTCCCAAACCCACCCTCACATAGCCGAACCTTACCTCTCTCTCCACTCCTATATAAACCCATCTTCACTCCTTCATTTTCACACAACCTAAACACTACTTCTTCCCCTTAGCCGAACCACAAAGCCTCCTCCATCTCCTTCATTTCTTCTTCTTCTACTCTCTTCTTTCTTCTTTTGCTCGAGGACGAGCAAACCTTTTAAGTTTGGTGTGGTAAAAGCATTGATTTTTTTTCCATAACCATTTATGGCATCCAAGGCCGGAGAAACCTCTAGAAAGAGGAAAGGGAAGGCAAAAGCTTCCACCTCCGAGTCATGGGAGATGGAGAGATTCATCTCAAGGGTGCATCAAGACCACTTCTATGAAGTTGTGGCCATGAAGAGGGTGATCCCCGAGGTCCCTTTTAAACTCAAAAAGAGTGAATATTCGGAGATCCGACATGAGATCCGAAGAAGAGGTTGGAAAGTTCTTACCAACCCCATTCAACAAGTCAGAATCTTAATGGTTCAAGAGTTCTATGCTAATGCATGGATCACCAAGAACCATGATCAAAGTGTGAACCCGGACCCAAAGAATTGGCTTACAATGGTTCGGGGAAAATACTTAGATTTTAGTCCGGAAAATGTAAGGTTGGCATTCAACTTGCCCATGATGCAAGGAGATGAACACCCTTACACTAGAAGGGTCAACTTTGATCAAAGGTTGGACCAAGTCCTCATAGACATTTGTGAATAGGGCACTCAATGGAAGAGAGATTCAAGAGGAAAGCCGGTTCAACTGAGAAGGCATGACCTCAAGCCCGTGGCTAGAGGATGGTTGGAGTTTATCCAACGCTCAATCATTCCGACTAGCAACCGGTTCGAAGTTACTATAGACCGGGCTATCATGATTCATAGCATCATGATTGGAGAGGAAGTAAAAGTTCATGAGGTTATATCCCAAGAACTTTATAAGGTAGCGGACAAGTCCTCTACCTTGGCAAGGTTAGCCTTTCCTCATCTCATTTGTCACCTCTGTTATTCAGTTGGAGTTGACATAGAGGGAGACACCCTCATTGATGAGGACAAGCCCATCACTAAGAAAAGGATGGAGCAAACAAGAGACCCCTCTCATCATGAAATCCCTGAGATGCCTCAAGGGATGCACTTTCCTCCACAAAACTATTGGGAGCAAATCAATACCTCCCTAGGAGAATTGAGTTCCAACATGGGACAACTAAGGGTGGAGCACCAAGAACATTCCATCCTCCTCCATGAAATTAGAGAAGGTCAAAGAATCATGAGAGAGGAGCAACAAAGGCAAGGAAGAGACATTGAAGAGCTCAAGCACTCCATAAGATCTTCAAAAGGAAGAACAAGCCGCCATCACTAAGGTGGACCCGTTCTTTAATTTCCTTGTTCTTTATTTCCTGTTTTTCAAATTTCCATGCTTATGTTATCTATGTCTATGTCTTATGATCATTAGTGTCTTAGTGTCTATGCCTTAAAGTTATGAATGTCCTATGAATCCATCACCTTTCTTGAATGAAAAATATTCTTAATAGAAAAAGAGAAGAATTGCATGAATTTTAAATTTTATAACAGATTAATTATTTTGATGTGGTGGCAATATTTTGGTTTATGAATTCATGCTTGAACAGTGCATATGTCTTTTGAATTTGTTGTTCATGAATGTTGGCTCTTGAAAGAATGATGAAAAAGGAGACATGTTACTGAGGATCTGAAAAAATCATAAAAATGATTCTTGAAGCAAGAAAAAGCAGTGAATACAAAAAAAAATAATTTCGAAAAAAAAAGAGAAAGAAATAAAGTTGTGATCCAAAGCAAAAAGAGTGTGCTTAAGAACCCTGGACACCTCTAATTGGGGACTCTAGCAAAGCTGAGTCACAATCTGAAAAGGTTTACCCAGTTATTTGTCTGTGGCATGTATGTATCCGGTGGTAATACTGGAAGACAGAGTGCTTTGGGCCACGGCCAAGACTCATAAAGTAGCTGTGTTCAAGAATCATCATACTTAACTAGGAGAATCAATAACACTATCTGGATTCTGAGTTCCTATAGAAGCCAATCATTCTGAATTTCAAAGGATAGAGTGAGATGCCAAAACTATTCAGAGGCAAAAAGCTAAAGCCCCGCTCATCTAATTAATACTAATCTTCATAGATGTTTCTGGAGTTCATTGCATATTCTCTTCTTTTTATCTTATTTGATTTTCAGTTGCTTGGGGACAAGCAACAATTTAAATTTCGTGTTGTAATGAGCGGATAATTTATACGCTTTTTGGCATTATTTTTAGTATGTTTTTAGTATATTTTAGTTAGTTTTTAGTATATTTTTATTAGTTTTTAGTTAAAAATTCACTTTTCTGGACTTTACTATGAGTTTGTGTGTTTTTCTGTGATTTCAGGTATTTTCTGGCTGAAATTGAGGGACCTGAGCAAAAATCTGATTTAGAGGCTGAAAAGGACTGCAGATGCTGTTGGATTCTGACCTCCCTACACTCGAAGTGGATTTTCTGGAGCTACAGAAGTCCAATTGGCGCGCTCTTAAATGCGTTGGAAAGTAGACATCCTGGGCTTTCCAGAAATATATAATAGTCCATACTTTGCTCGAGATTTGATAGCCCAAACCGGCGTTCCAAATCAGCTCAAAACTGCCCGGCGTTAAACGCCGGAACTGGCACAAGAATGGGAGTTAAACGCCCAAACTGGCACAAAAGCTGGCGTTTAACTCCAAGAAAAGTCTCTACACAAAAATGCTTCAATTCTCAGCCCAAGAACACACCAAGTGGGCCCGGAAGTGGATTTTTATGTCATTTACTCATCCTTGTAAACCCTAGGCTACTAGTTCTCTACAAATAGGACCTTTTGCTATTGTATTCTCATCGGGGTAGCTATCTTTAGTCTTATGCTATCTTAGATCATGGGGGCTGGCCTCACGGCCATGCCTAGACCTTGTTCTTATGTATTTTCAACAGTGGAGTTTCTACACACCATAGATTAAGGTGTGGAGCTCTGCTGTACCTCGAGTATTAATGCAATTACTATTGTTCTTCTATTCAATTTAGCTTGTTCTTGTTCTAAGATATCACTTGTTCTTCAACTTGATGAATGTGATGATCCGTGACACTCATCATCATTCTCACCTATGAATGTGTGCCTGACAACCACCTCTGTTCTACCTTAGATTGAGTGGATATCTCTTGGATCCCTTAATCGGAATCTTCGTGGTATCAGCAAGAATTGATGGCGGCATTCAAGAGAATCCGGAAGGTCTAAACCTTGTTTGTGGTATTTTGAGTAGAATTCAATGATTGAATGACTGTGACGAGCTTCAAACGCCTGAAGGCTGGGCGTTAGTGACAGACGCAAAAGAATCACTGGATTCTATTCCAACCTGATTGAGAACCGACAAATGATTAGCCGTGCCGTGACAGGGTGCGTAGAACATTTTCACTGAGAGGATGGGAGGTAGCCACTGACAACAGTGAAACCCTACATACAGCTTGCCATGGAAAGGAGTAAGAAGGATTGGATGAAGACAGTAGAAAAGCAGAGAGACGGAAGGGACAAAGCATCTCTATACGCTTGTCTGAAATTCTTACCAATGAATTACATAAGTATCTCTATCTTTATCTTTATGCTTTATTCATAAATCATCCATAACCATTTGACTCTTCCTGACTGAGATTTACAAGATGACCATAGCTTGCTTCATACCAACAATCTCCGTGTGATCGACCCTTACTCGCGTAAGGTTTATTACTTGGACGACCCAGTGCACTTGCTGGTTAGTTGTGCGAAGTTGTGATAAAGAGTTGAGATTACAATTGTGCGTACCATGTTGATGGCGCCATTGATGATCACAATTTCGTGCACCACATGGTTAGAGTAATGATTATTGATATGAGTGTGGTTGATGTTGGTGAAATGATAATTTTGATGATTGATAATGATATATTCATGGTTATGTATGAAGTTGTCCTGGATACAGATTATTGGGTCGAACTTGATGAAATTATGCATTGGTGTATTACGGAGTAAATGAGAAGTGTTGTGATATAGTTTGGTTTGTTTTGGTGTCGTTTTAAAGCTTGGAATATTGGTATTGAGTTGAGAAATTGATAAAATAAGAGGTTTTGAGTTTTTGGTAAAAAGTGATATTTAACCAACTTCAGCGAATCATAATTTGAGCCTCGGATTTTGGATTTGAATGAAATTTATTTCAAATTAAAGATAATTTCTAGAGCTTTAAAATGGTTTAAAGTTATGAAAATTAAAGTTGGACGCTCGCGTATGCGAGCAGTATACGCAACGCCAGAGTCCCCTTGTTTTGAAATCTCGCGTATGCGAGCCCCCTGTTTTAACCAAAAATGAGATTTTTGAATTTTTAACTAATCCTTTAACTTTCCAAACCTTTATAACTACCTTCCCAGACCTAATACCTAGTTTTTAAACATAAAATGGAGAGGGGACTTCTAGTGAAAGGTTGTGAAGTGGAAGAACTTGGATCGAGGACTTTAAAAGAAGTTAAACATGGTATAAATGATGAGAAAACTAATGTTGGTTGATTGAGGAAATACAGAATATTGAGATTATGATGAACGAAGGTTAACTTGATGATAATTAATTGAAAATGAATGAATATTTTAAATGAGGCATGATTGAGGATGATTGATAATGAGTATGTCTGTGTTTTCTCTCTGGTTGTAAGTGTGACAGGGCACATATTCCCTCTAATGGTGACAGGGCACTTTTCCTCTAACTGTCAACTGATGTGTTGAGATATTTGTGCACAACAGAGAGATAATGCCCAGGTTAGCTACTGGACATGTTGGGTTGGCTGTATAACTGACAAATGAGCTCATTAGCCATAGGATAGACATGCATCATGTGAACTTGTATGACTTGGTTGTGTATGCATTTGTTTTGGCTTGCCTTATTGCTTATCTATGACTAGCTACTATCTGATTTTCTTGTTGTAATTGCATCCTATCTTTGTTTTCTTTACTTGTCTTGTATGTCTTTGCAACTAAGAGATTCCTCATTTGGAGGACGAGTGACGAAGGTAGTTCTACTGGAGTTTTGTAGAGTTGGATGAGAGTGAGAATTATGGGGAATAAGTTAAAATCAGACTAGAACCTAGGTACCATAGATAGTTCACCTAGTTTTTAGTTTAAAGTATAACTCTAAGATTTTAATTTGAGTGTCAGAGTTCTAGGATTGCCTATGGCTTTCCCGGGGCCTTATATATTATTTATGTGAGCACCATTACCATGTTGAGAACCCCCGGTTCTCATTCCATACATATGTTGTCATTTTCAAATGCAGGTCGAGAGGCACCTCACTAGGTGTTTGGAGTTTTCTTTGGAAAGCGAAGATAGGACATTGTCTCTTGTATTTTGCAATGCACATAGATATGTGTATAGACTTCTCCTTTAGATATGCTTTACTTTTGTTCCTCCTAGAGGTTTCATGGAGATATAGGAGTTTATGTCATGTATTTTGAGTGCTTTTGGGATGTATATGTATATATATGTATGTCGTTTTCTCCGGCCAGCCTTGGCTTTGCAAGTTAAGCCTGGAGCTTGATATTCTATGTCTCTTGACATTCAGCTCTTATTATATATATGTGCCTTTACTTTTCTTCGTACGCAAGTTTCTGTTACGTGAGCATTGCACTTTTCTTTTTACGATTTTGTTTAAACTTTCTTTCAAGACTCCTCGATTATTAAATTCTTTCAACTATTATTATGTATAAATTTTATTTTAGAGGTTGTAATACTACACCACCTTTGTTTTACAGCTTAAGCGTAAAGCACTGTATGGTAAGGTGTTATTGATGAGTGGATATTTTATACTCTTTTTGGCATCATTTTCATAATGTTTCAGTTATGTTTTATATAAGTTTCATTATATTTTCATAGATTTTAGTGTAAAATTCACATTTTTGGATTCTACTTTGACTTGTTGTATTTTTTGAAGATTTTAGGTCATTTCTGGCTAAAATTGAGGAGTTTTGGCAGAGTCCAATTCAAAGACAAGGAAAGCATAGCAGATGCTGTCAGATTTTGACCTCTACGCACTCAAACGAGCATTTCTGGAGCTACAGAGGTCCAATTGACGCGCTCTCAACGGTGTTGTAAAACTAACTTCTAGATCTTTCTAGCAATTTATAATGGTTTATACTTATTTTCAAAGAGGCCTGCTCATATTGGGCATTGAACGCCAAAGAACTATTCCCCTTTATGGCGTTTAACGCACCAAAGGAACTCAAGCCAGCGTTGAATGCCCAATCACCCACTTTGGGGAGTTCAACTCCCACCAAGAAGCATAAAGAAGCGTAGATCCATGATGAGCGGATAATTTATACGCTTTTTGGCATTATTTTTAGTATGTTTTTAGTATGATCTAGTTAGTTTTTAGTATATTTTTATTAGTTTTTAGTTAAAATTCACTTTTCTGGACTTTACTATGAGTTTGTGTGTTTTTCTGTGATTTCAGGTATTTTCTGGCTGAAATTGAGGGTTCTGAGCAGAAATCTGATTCAGAGACTGAAAAGGACTGCAGATGCTGTTGGATTCTGACCTCCCTGCACTCGAAGTGGATTTTCTGGAGCTACAGAAGCCCAATTGGCGCGCTCTTAACGGCGTTGGAAAGTAGACATCCTGGGTTTTCCAGCAATATATGATAGTCCATCCTTTGCCCAAGATTTGATGGCCCAAACCGGCGTGGCAAATCAGCCTCAGAAATTCCAGCGTTTAACGCTGGAACTGGCATAAAACTTGGAGTTAAACGCCCAAACTGGCATGAAAGTTGGCATTTAACTCCAGAAAAGGTCTCTACACGAAAATGCTTCATTGCTCAGCCCAAGCACACACCAAGCGGGCCCGGAAGTGGATTTTTAAGTCATTTACTCATCTCTGTACACCCTAGGCTACGAGTTTACTATTAATAGGATCTTTTGACATTGTATCTGTACCTCATGACACTTTACACGTTTTCTTTGTGTATCTTCCACAGCATGAGTCTCTAAATCCCATGGTTGGGGGTGAGGAGCTCTACTGTGTCTTGATGGATTAATGCAATTACTACTGTTTCTCATTCAATCATGCTTGCTTCCATTCTAAGATAATACTTGTTCTTAACCCGAATGAATGTGATGATCCGTGACAATCATCATCATTCTCAACTATGAACGTGTGCCTGACAACCACCTCCGTTCTACCTTAGATTAAGTAGTTATCTCTTGGATTCTTTAACCGGAATCTTCGTGGTATAAGCTAGAACTGATGGCGGCATTCAAGAGAATCTGGAAGGTCTAAACCTTGTCTGTGGTATTCTGAGTAGGATTCGATGATTGGATGACTGTGACGTGCTTCAAACTCCTAGCAGGCGGGGCGTTAGTGACAGACGCAAAAGAATCATTGGATTCTATTCCGGCCTGACCGAGAATCGACAGATGATTAGCCATGCTGTGACAGAGCATAGGAACATTTTCACTGAGAGGATGGGAGGTAGCCATTGACAACGGTGAAACCCTACATACAGCTTGCCATGGAAGGAGCCTTGCGTGTTTGAAGAAGAAGACAGTAGGAAAGCAGAGATTCAGAAGATGGAGCATCTCCAAAACCTCAACCTATTCTCCATCACTGCAATTCAAGTACCTGTTTTATGTTCTTTTGCTTTTTACAATCAATCCTGATAATTTCTGATATCCTGACTAAGATTTACAAGATAACCATAGCTTGCTTCAAGCCGACAATCTCCGTGGGATCGACCCTTACTCACGTAAGGTATTACTTGGACGACCCAGTGCACTTGCTGGTTAGTTGTGCGGAGTTGCAAAAGTGTGATTACAATTTCGTGCACCAAGTTTTTGGCGCCGTTGCCGGGGATTGTTCGAGTTTGGACAACTGACGGCTTATCTTGTTGCTTAGATTAGGACTGTTTTGTTTTTGTTGGTTTAGAGTCTTTTAGTTGAGTCTAGTTTCATATTTTAAGTTTGGTGTCAATTGTATGCTTTCACTTTTCTTTTAGTTTTTCGATTTTGCATGTCCTTAGTCTCTTTTTGATCTATAAAAATTCTAAGTTTGGTGTCCTCTTTGTGTTTTTCCCTTAAAAATTTTTGAAAATTAGTGTTTGATTTTCTAAAAGTTTTAAGTTTGGTGTCATTTTGTTGTTTTTCTCTTTCCTCTTTTCAAAAATCAAATCTTTTTCATAAAATTTTTTCAATCATATCTTTTTAATTGCTCTTTTCAAAATCTTTTTAATTAACTAATTGATTCAGTTCTCAATTTGCTTTGATCTTATTTTCTTTTTGATTTTCGAATTTTTATCTTAATTTCCTTTTATTTTATTTTATTTTTTTCGTTTAATTCAAAAAAAAAAAAACAAACAAAAGTTATCTATTTGCAATCCATATCATTTCCCTTTATCCATTATGGACCTAAGTGGGATTGATCAGTCCAGAAGGACTCTGGGGTCATATGCTAACCCCATTACAGCTGCGTATGGGAGTAGCATCTGTACACCTCCCATCAAAGCAAGCAGCTTTGAGCTAAATCCTCAACTCATTATCATAGTGCAGCAAAATTGCCAGTATTCCGGTCTTCCACAGGAAGAGCCTACTGAGTTTCTGGCACAGTTCTTACAAATTGCTGACACAGTACATGATAAAGAGGTGGATCAGGATGTCTACAGACTATTACTGTTTCCATTTGCTGTAAAAGATCAAGCTAAAAGGTGGTTAAATAACCAACCTACAGCAAGCATAAAGACATGGAAACAGTTATCAGACAAATTCCTGAATCACTTTTACCCTCCAAAGAGGATGACACAGCTAAGGCTGGACATCCAAGGCTTTAAACAAGAGGATAATGAATCCCTTTACAATGCCTAGGAGAGGTATAGAGGTATGCTAAGAAAATGCCCCTCTGAAATGTTTTCAGAGTGGGTACAATTAGACATCTACTATGGGCTTACAGAAAAAGCTCAGATGTCTTTAGACCACTCAGCTGGTGGATCTATACACATGAGGAAGACAATTGAAGAAGCTCAAGAACTCATAGACACTGTTGCTAGAAACCAATATTTGTACTCTAGCAATGAGTTCTCTCCAAGAGAGGAAGTCATGGCAGTAGTCACTGACCCTAGTCCTCAAGAACAAATAATTGAGCTTAATCAACAATTGCTCCTGATGACAGAACAGTTAGCAGACTTTAAAGAGATGCTCCATGAAACTAAAGTTGCTAACAAGAGCATAGAACTGCAGTTGAAGCAAGCAAAACAACAAATATCCAAACAGATAACAGAGGAATGTCAAGCAGTTCAACTGAGGAGTGGGAAGACACTGAATAACACTGCTCAGAAGAGCAAAAAGCCAAACAGGGAACAATTGACAGAGGACAACCAAACCACTGTGCAAAATCCCTCTGAGGACAGTAAGAGCCCAGAGAGGAATGTTATTGGCGTTCGAACGCCAGAAAGGGAAGGAAAGCTGGCGTTGAACGCCCATTCCTTGCCCAGTTCTGGCGTTCAAACGCCAGAAAAGGGGGAAAAGTTGGCGTTAAACGCCCATTTTCCACCCAATCCTGGCGTTCATATGCCAAGGGATGATCAGACACCTGAAAGTGCTGACAGTAATCCCTCTAACAAGGCTTCTTCAACCACTTCTGTAAGGAATAAACCTGCAGCATCTAAGGTTGAAGAATATAAAGCCAAGATGCCTTATCCTCAAAAACTCCGCCAAGCGGAACAGGATAAGCAATTTGCCCGCTTTGCAGACTATCTAAGGACTCTTGAAATAAAGATTCCGTTTGCAGAGGCACTTGAGCAAATACCTTCTTATGCTAAGTTCATGAAAGAGATCTTAAGTCATAAGAAGGATTGGAGAGAAACTGAAAATGTTTTTCTCACTGAAGAATGCAGTGCAGTCATATTAAAGAGCTTACCAGAGAAGCTTAAAGATCCTGGAAGCTTTATGATACCATGCACATTAGAGGGTACTTGTACCAAGAAAGCTCTATGTGATCTTGGGGCAAGTATCAACCTAATACCTGCATCCACTATCAGAAAGCTTGGCTTGACTGAAGAAGTCAAACCAACCAGGATATGTCTCCAACTTGCTGATGGCTCCGTTAAATACCCATCAGGCGTAATTGAGGACATGATTGTCAAGGTTGGGCCATTTGCCTTTCCCACTGACTTTGTAGTGCCGGAAATGGAGGAGCACAAGAGTGCAACTCTCATTCTAGGAAGACCTTTCCTAGCAACTGGACGGACCTTCATTGATGTCCAAAAAGGGGAATTAACACTGAGAGTCAATGAGGATGAGTTCAAGTTGAATGTTGCCAAAGCTATGCAGCATCCAGACACATCAAATGACTACATGAGCACTGATATTATTGACTCTTTGGTGGAGGAGGTCAATATGACTGAAAGTCTTGAATCAGAGCTAGATGACATCTTTAAAGATGTTCAGCCTGATCTAGAGGAACTAAAGGAAATAAAAGAAATTCTGAAAATTCCTCAAGAAGAAGATAAACCTCCTAAACCAGAGCTCAAGCCACTACCACCATCCCTGAAATATGCATTTTTGGGAGAAGGTGACACTTTTCCAATGATCAAAAGCTCTGCTTTAAATCCACAGGAAGAGGAAGCACTAATTCAAGTGTTAAGGACACACAAGACAGCTCTTGGGTGGTCCATAAGTGATCTTAAGGGCATTAGCCCAGCAAGATGCATGCACAAGATCCTATTGGAGGATGATGCTAAGCCAGTGGTTCAACCACAAAGGCGGCTAAATCCAACCATGAGGGAGGTGGTGTAGAAAGAGGTCACTAAGTTACTAGAGGCTGGGATTATTTATCCTATTTCTGACAGCCCCTGGGTGAGCCCTGTCCATGTTGTCCCCAAGAAGGGAGGCATAACAGTGGTTCATAATAAAAAGAATGAACTGGTTCCTACAAGAACAGTTACAGGGTGGCGTATGTGTATTGACTACAGAAGGCTCAATACAGCAACCAGGAAGGATCATTTTCCTTTACCATTCATAGACCAGATGCTAGAGAGACTGGCAGGTCATGAATATTACTGCTTTTTGGATGGCTATTCAGGTTACAACCAAATTGCAGTAGATCCTCAGGACCAAGAGAAAACAGCATTTACATGTCCTTCTGGAGTATTTGCCTACAGAAGGATGCCTTTTGGTCTGTGCAATGCACCTGCAACCTTTCAGAGGTGCATGCTCTCTATCTTCTCAGATATGGTAGAGAAATTTCTAGAAGTCTTCATGGATGACTTTTCAGTATTTGGAGACTCATTCAGCTCCTGCATTAACCATCTAGCACTTGTTCTGAAAAGATGCCAAGAGACCAACCTAGTTTTAAACTGGGAAAAATGTCACTTTATGGTGACTGAAGGAGTTGTCCTTGGGCATAAAATTTCAAACAAGGGAATAGAGGTGGATCAAGCTAAAGTTGAAGTAATTGAAAAATTACCACCACCTACCAATGTTAAGGCAATCAGAAGCTTTCTGGGGCATGCAGGATTCTACAGAAGGTTTATAAAGGATTTTTCAAAAATTGCAAAACCTCTGAGTAATCTGCTAGCTGCTGACACGCCATTTATCTTCGATAAGGAGTGTCTGCAGGCGTTTGAGACTCTGAAAGCTAAGCTGGTCACAGCACCAGTCATCTCTGCACCAGACTGGACATTACCATTTGAACTAATGTGTGATGCCAGTGACCATGCCATTGGTGCAGTATTGGGACAAAGGCATGGTAAGCTTCTGCACGTCATTCATTATGGCAGCCGTATTCTAAATGATGCACAGAAGAACTACACAACCACAGAAAAAGAGTTACTTGCAGTGGTTTATGCCATTGACAAGTTCAGATCTTATTTAGTAGGATCAAAAGTGATTGTGTACACTGACCATGCTGCTCTTAAATATCTACTCACAAAGCAGGATTCAAAACCCAGGCTCATAAGATGGGTGTTGCTTCTGCAAGAGTTTGATATAGAAATAAGAGACAGAAAAGGGACAGAAAATCAAGTAGCTGATCACCTGTCCCGGATAGAACCAGTAGCAGGAGCATCCCTCCCTCCTACTGAGATCTCTGAAACCTTTCCGGATGAGCAATTATTTGCTATTCAGGAAGCTCCGTGGCTTGCAGACAGTGCAAACTATAAGACTCAAGGTTCTCCTTTTGTAACCATGGAGAGGAAGCATGAAGAGCTTCTCTCAAAACAGAGTCAAACAGAGCCCCCACAGTCAAACTCTAAGTTTGGTGTTGGGAAGTCACAACCAAACTCTAAGTTTGGTGTTGGGAGGTTCCAACATTGCTCTAAGCCTCCGTGAGGCTCCATGGGGGCCCACTGTCAAGCTACTGACATTAAAGAAGCGCTTGTTGGGAGGCAACCCAATGTTATGTTTTATCTAATTTCCTTTGTTATTTTATGTTTTCTATAGGTTGATGATCATGAGAAGTCACAAAATCAATTGAAAAAGCAAAAACAGAAAGAAAAATAGAAAGAAAAACAGCACACCCTGGAGGAGAACTTGCTGGCGTTTAAACGCCAGTGAGGCTAGCAGATGGGCGTTTAACGCCCAGTCTGGCACCATTCTGGGCGTTTAACGCCAGAAAGGGGCACCAGACTGGCGTTAAATGCCAGGAATGGGCACCAAGCTGGCGTTAAACGCCAGAAATGGGCACCAGCCCGGCGTTTAACGCCAGAATTGGCATAAGGAGCATTGTTGCTCGCCACTTGGTGTAGGGATGACTTTTCCTTGACACCTCAGGATCTGTGGACCCCACAGGATCCCCACCTACCCCACCACTCTCTTTCTTCTTTTTTCTTTTGCTCGAGGACGAGCAAACCTTCTAAGTTTGGTGTGGTAAAAGCGTTGCTTTTTGGTTTTCCATAACCATTTATGGCACCTAAGGCCGGAGAAACCTCTAAAAAGAGGAAAGGGAAGGCAAAAGCTTCCACCTCCGAGCCATGGGAGATGGAGAGATTCATCTCAAGGGATGCACTTTCCTCCACAAAACTATTGGGAGCAGATCAATACCTCCCTAGGAGAATTGAGTTCCAACATGGGACAACTAAGGGTGAAGCACCAAGAACATTCCATCCTCCTCCATGAAATTAAAGAAGATCATAGAATCATGAGAGAGGAGCAACAAAGGCAAGGAAGAGACATTGAGGAAGAACAAGCCGCCATCACTAAGGTGGACCCGTTCTTTAATCTCCTTGTTCTTTATTTTCTATTTTTCGAATTTTTATGCTTATGTTTATCTATGTTTGTGTCTTATTACATGATCATTAGTATCTTAGTATCTATGCCTTAAAGCTATGAATGTCCTATGAATCCATCACCTCTCTTAAATGAAAAATGCTTTAATCACAAAAGAACAAGAAGTACAGGATTTTAAATTCATCTTTGAAACTAGTTGAATTAGTTTGATGTGGTGACAATACTTTTTGTTTTCTGAATGAATGCTTGAACAGTGCATATGTCTTTTGAATTTGTTGTTTTAAGAATGTTAAAATTGTTGGCTCTTGAAAGAATGATGGAAAAGGAGAACTGTTATTGAGGATCTGAAAAATCATCAAATTGATTCTTGAAGCAAGAAAAAGCAGTGTGATAAAAAAAAAACGAAAAAAAAAGAGAGAAAAGAAAAGAAATAAAGTTGTGATCCAAGGCAAAAAGAGTGTGCTTAAGAACCCTGGACACCTCTAATTGGGGACTCTAGCAAAGCTGAGTCACAATCTGAAAAGGTTCACCCAATTATGTGTCTGTGGCATGTATGTATCCGGTGGTAATACTGGAAAACAGAGTGCTTTGGGCCACAGCCAAGACACATACACTGGCTATGTTCAAGAATCATTATACTTAACTAGGAGAATCAATGACACTATCTGAGTTCTGAGTTCTTATAGATGCCAATCATTCTGAACTTCAAGGGATAGAGTGAGATGCCAAAACTGTTCGGAGGCAAAAAGCTACTAGTCCCGCTCATCTAATTGGAGCTATGTTTCCTTGATATTTTGGAGTCTATAGTATATTCTCTTCTTTTTATCCTATTTTGATTTTCAGTTGCTTGGGGACAAGCAACAATTTAAGTTTGGTGTTGTGATGAGCGGATAATTTATACGCTTTTTGGCATTGTTTTTAGTATGTTTTTAGTATGATCTAGTTAGTTTTTAGTATATTTTTATTAGTTTTTAGTTAAAATTCACTTTTCTGGACTTTACTATGAGTTTGTGTGTTTTTCTATGATTTCAGGTATTTTCTGGCTGAAATTGAGGGTTCTGAGCAGAAATCTGATTCAGAGACTAAAAAGGACTGCAGATGCTATTGCATTCTGACCTCCCTGCACTCGAAGTGGATTTTTTGGAGCTACAGAAGCCCAATTGGCGCGCTCTCAACGGCGTTGGAAAGTAGACATCCTGGGCTTTCCAGCAATATATGATAGTCTATACTTTGCCCAAGATTTGATGGCCCAAACCGGCGTGGCAAATCAGCCTCAGAAATTCCAGTGTTTAACGCTGGAACTGGCATAAAACTTGGAGTTAAACGCCCAAACTGGCATGAAAGTTGGCGTTTAACTCCAGAAAAGGTCTCTACACGAAATTGCTTCATTGCTCAGCCCAAGCACACACCAAGCGGGCCCGGAAGTGGATTTTTAAGTCATTTACTCATCTTTGTACACCCTAGGCTACGAGTTTACTATTAATAGGATCTTTTGACATTGTATCTGTACCTCATGACACTTTACACGTTTTCTTTGTGTATCTTCCACAGCATGAGTCTCTAAACCCCATGGTTGGGGGTGAGGAGCTCTGCTGTGTCTTGATGGATTAATGCAATTACTACTGTTTCTCATTCAATCATGCTTGCTTCCATTCTAAGATAATACTTGTTCTTAACCCGGATGAATGTGATGATCCGTGACAATCATCATCATTCTCAACTATGAACATGTGCCTGACAACCACCTCCGTTCTACCTTAGATTAAGTAGTTATCTCTTGGATTCTTTAACCGGAATCTTCGTGGTATAAGCTAGAACTGATGGCGGCATTCAAGAGAATCCGGAAGGTCTAAACCTTGTCTGTGGTATTCTGAGTAGGATTCGATGATTGGATGACTGTGACGTGCTTCAAACTCCTAGCAGGCGGGGCGTTAGTGACAGACGCAAAAGAATCATTGGATTCTATTCCGGCCTGACCGAGAACCGACAGATGATTAGCCATGCTGTGACAGAGCATAGGAACATTTTCACTGAGAGGATGGGAGGTAGCCATTGACAACAGTGAAACCCTACATACAGCTTGTCATGGAAGGAGCCTTGCGTGTTTGAAGAAGAAGACAGTAGGAAAGCAGAGATTCAGAAGATGGAGCATCTCCAAAACCTCAACCTATTCTCCATCACTGCAATTCAAGTACCTGTTTTATGTTCTTTTGCTTTTTACAATCAATCCTGATAATTTCTGATATCCTGACTAAGATTTACAAGATAACCATAGCTTGCTTCAAGCCGACAATCTCCGTGGGATCGACCCTTACTCACGTAAGGTATTACTTGGACGACCCAGTGCACTTACTGGTTAGTTGTGCGGAGTTGCAAAAGTGTGATTACAATTTCGTGCACCAAGTTTTTGGCGCCGTTGCCGGGGATTGTTCGAGTTTGGACAACTGACGGCTTATCTTGTTGCTTAGATTAGGACTGTTTTGTTTTTGTTGGTTTAGAGTCTTTTAGTTGAGTCTAGTTTCATATTTTAAGTTTGGTGTCAATTGCATGCTTTCACTTTTCTTTTAGTTTTTCGATTTTGCATGTCCTTAGTCTCTTTTTGATCTATAAAAATTCTAAGTTTGGTGTCCTCTTTGTGTTTTTCCCTTAAAAATTTTCGAAAATTAGTGTTTGATTTTCTAAAAGTTTTAAGTTTGGTGTCATTTTGTTGTTTTTCTCTTTCCTCTTTTCAAAAATCAAATCTTTTTCATAAAAATTTTTCAATCATATCTTTTTAATTGCTCTTTTCAAAATCTTTTTAATTAACTAATTGATTCAGTTCTCAATTTGCTTTGATCTTATTTTCTTTTTGATTTTCGAATTTTTATCTTAATTTACTTTTATTTTATTTTATTTTTTTCGTTTAATTCAAAAAAAAAAAAAAACAAACAAAAGTTATCTATTTGCAATCCATATCATTTCCCTTTATCCATTATGGACCTAAGTGGGATTGATCAGTCCAGAAGGACTCTGGGGTCATATGCTAACCCCATTACAGCTGCATATGGGAGTAGCATCTGTACACCTCCCATCAAAGCAAGCAGCTTTGAGCTAAATCCTCAACTCATTATCATAGTGCAGCAAAATTGCCAGTATTCCGGTCTTCCACAGGAAGAGCCTACTGAGTTTCTGGCATAGTTCTTACAAATTGCTGACACAGTACATGATAAAGAGGTGGATCAGGATGTCTACAGACTATTACTGTTTCCATTTGCTGTAAAAGATCAAGCTAAAAGGTGGTTAAATAACCAACCTACAGCAAGCATAAAGACATGGAAACAGTTATCAGACAAATTCCTGAATCACTTTTACCCTCCAAAGAGGATGACACAGCTAAGGCTGGACATCCAAGGCTTTAAACAAGAGGATAATGAATCCTTTTACAATGCCTGGGAGAGGTATAGAGGTATGCTAAGAAAATGCCCCTCTGAAATGTTTTCAGAGTGGGTACAATTAGACATCTTCTACTATGGGCTTACAGAAAAAGCTCAGATGTCTTTAGACCACTCAGCTGGTGGATCTATACACATGAGGAAGACAATTGAAGAAGCTCAAGAACTCATAGAAACTGTTGCTAGAAACCAATATTTGTACTCTAGCAATGAGTTCTCTCCAAGAGAGGAAGTAATGGCAGTAGTCACTGACCCTAGTCCTCAAGAACAAATAATTGAGCTTAATCAACAATTGCTCCTGATGACAGAACAGTTAGCAGACTTTAAAGAGATGCTCCATGAAACTAAAGTTGCTAACAAGAGCATAGAACTGCAGTTGAAGCAAGCAAAACAACAAATATCCAAACAGATAACAGAGGAATGTCAAGCAGTTCAACTGAGGAGTGGGAAGACACTGAATAACACTGCTCAGAAGAGAAAAAGCCAAACAGGGAACAATTGACAGAGGACAACCAAACCACTGTGCAAAATCCCTCTGAGGACAGTAAGAGCCCAGAGAGGAATGTTATTGGCGTTCAAACGCCATAAAGGGAAGGAAAGCTGGCGTTGAACGCCCATTCCTTGCCCAGTTCTGGCGTTCAAACGCCAGAAAAGGGGGAAAAGTTGGCGTTAAACGCCCATTTTCCACCCAATCCTGGCGTTCATACGCCAAGGGATGATCAGACACCTGAAAGTGCTGACAGTAATCCCTCTAACAAGGCTTCTTCAACCACTTCTGTAAGGAATAAACCTGCAGCATCTAAGGTTGAAGAATATAAAGCCAAGATGCCTTATCCTCAAAAACTCCGCCAAGCGGAACAGGATAAGCAATTTGCCCGCTTTGCAGACTATCTAAGGACTCTTGAAATAAAGATTCCGTTTGCAGAGGCACTTGAGCAAATACCTTCTTATGCTAAGTTCATGAAAGAGATCTTAAGTCATAAGAAGGATTGGAGAGAAACTGAAAAAGTTTTTCTCACTGAAGAATGCAGTGTAGTCATATTAAAGAGCTTACCAGAGAAGCTTAAAGATCCTGGAAGCTTTATGATACCATGCACATTAGAGGGTACTTGTACCAAGAAAGCTCTATGTGATCTTGGGGCAAGTATCAACCTAATACCTGCATCCACTATCAGAAAGCTTGGCTTGACTGAAGAAGTCAAACCAACCAGGATATGTCTCCAACTTGCTGATGGCTCCGTTAAATACCCATCAGGCGTAATTGAGGACATGATTGTCAAGGTTGGGCCATTTGCCTTTCCCACTGACTTTGTAGTGCTGGAAATGGAGGAGCACAAGAGTGCAACTCTCATTCTAGGAAGACCTTTCCTAGCAACTGGACGGACCCTCATTGATGTACAAAAAGGGGAATTAACCCTGAGAGTCAATGAGGATGAGTTCAAGTTGAATGTTGCCAAAGCTATGCAGCATCCAGACACATCAAATGACTGCATGAGCACTGATATTATTGACTCTTTGGTGGAGGAGGTCAATATGACTGAAAGTCTTGAATCAGAGCTAGATGACATCTTTAAAGATGTTCAGCCTGATCTGGAGGAACTAAAGGAAATAAAAGAAATTCTGAAAATTCCTCAAGAAGAAGATAAACCTCCTAAACCAGAGCTCAAGCCACTACCACCATCCCTGAAATATGCATTTTTGGGAGAAGGTGACACTTTTTCAGTGATCATAAGCTCTGCTTTAAATCCACAGGAAGAGGAAGCACTAATTCAAGTGCTAAGGACACACAAGACAACTCTTGGGTGGTCCATAAGTGATCTTAAAGGCATTAGCCCAGCAAGATGCATGCACAAGATCCTATTGGAGGATGATGCTAAGCCAGTGGTTCAACCACAAAGGCGGCTAAATCCAGCCATGAGGGAGGTGGTGCAGAAAGAGGTCACTAAGTTACTAGAGGCTGGGATTATTTATCCTATTTCTGACAGCCCCTGGGTGAGCCCTGTCCATGTTGTCCCCAAGAAGGGAGGCATAACAGTGGTTCATAATAAAAAGAATGAACTGGTTCCTACAAGAACAGTTACAGGGTGGCGTATGTGTATTGACTACAAAAGGCTCAATACAGCCACCAGGAAGGATCATTTTCCTTTACCATTCATAGACCAGATGCTAGAGAGACTGGCAGGTCATGAATATTACTGCTTTTTGGATGGCTATTCAGGTTACAACCAAATTGCAGTAGATCCTCAGGACCAAGAGAAAACAGCATTTACATGTCCTTCTGGAGTATTTGCCTACAGAAGGATGCCTTTTGGTCTGTGCAATGCACCTGCAACCTTTCAGAGGTGCATGCTCTCTATCTTCTCAGATATGGTAGAGAAATTTCTGGAAGTCTTCATGGATGACTTTTCAGTATTTGGAGACTCATTCAGCTCCTGCCTTAACCATCTAGCACTTGTTCTGAAAAGATGCCAAGATACCAACCTAGTTTTAAACTGGGAAAAATGTCACTTTATGGTGACTGAAGGAGTTGTCCTTGGGCATAAAATTTCAAACAAGGGAATAGAGGTGGATCAAGCTAAAGTTGAAGTAATTGAAAAATTACCACCACCTACCAATGTTAAGGCAATCAGAAGCTTTCTGGGGCATGCAGGATTCTACAGAAGGTTTATAAAGGATTTTTCAAAAATTGCAAAACCTCTGAGTAATCTGCTAGCTGCTGACACGCCATTTATCTTCGATAAGGAGTGTCTGCAGGCGTTTGAGACTCTGAAAGCTAAGCTGGTCACAGCACCAGTCATCTCTACACCAGACTGGACATTACCATTTGAACTAATGTGTGATGCCAGTGACCATGCCATTGGTGCAGTATTGGGACAAAGGCATGGTAAGCTTCTGCACATTATTCATTATGGCAGCCGTATTCTAAATGATGCACAGAAGAACTACACAACCACAGAAAAAGAGTTACTTGCAGTGGTTTATGCCATTGACAAGTTCAGATCTTATTTAGTAGGATCAAAAGTGATTGTGTACACTGACCATGCTGCTCTTAAATATCTACTCACAAAGCAGGATTCAAAACCCAGGCTCATAAGATGGGTGTTGCTTCTGCAAGAGTTTGATATAGAAATAAGAGACAGAAAAGGGACAGAAAATCAAGTAGCTGATCACCTGTCCCGGATAGAACCAGTAGCAGGAGCATCCCTCCCTCCTACTGAGATCTCTGAAACCTTTCCGGATGAGCAATTATTTGCTATTCAGGAAGCTCCGTGGCTTGCAGACAGTGCAAACTATAAGACTCAAGGTTCTCCTTTTGTAACCATGGAGAGGAAGCATGAAGAGCTTCTCTCAAAACAGAGTCAAACAGAGCCCCCACAGTCAAACTCTAAGTTTGGTGTTGGGAAGTCACAACCAAACTCTAAGTTTGGTGTTGGGAGGTTCCAACATTGCTCTAAGCCTCCGTGAGGCTCCATGGGGGCCCACTGTCAAGCTACTGACATTAAAGAAGCGCTTGTTGGGAGGCAACCCAATGTTATGTTTTATCTAATTTCCTTTGTTATTTTATGTTTTCTATAGGTTGATGATCATGAGAAGTCACAAAATCAATTGAAAAAGCAAAAATAGAAAGAAAAATAGAAAGAAAAACAGCACACCCTGGAGGAGAACTTGCTGGCGTTTAAACGCCAGTGAGGCTAGCAGATGGGCGTTTAACGCCCAGTCTGGCACCATTCTGGGCGTTTAACGCCAGAAAGGGGCACCAGACTGGCGTTAAATGCCAGGAATGGGCACCAAGCTGGCGTTAAACGCCAGAAATGGGCACCAGCCCGGCGTTTAACGCCAGAATTGGCATAAGGAGCATTGTTGCTCGCCACTTGGTGTAGGGATGACTTTTCCTTGACACCTCAGGATCTGTGGACCCCACAGGATCCCCACCTACCCCACCACTCTCTTTCTTCTTTTTTCTTTTGCTCGAGGACGAGCAAACCTTCTAAGTTTGGTGTGGTAAAAGCGTTGCTTTTTGGTTTTCCATAACCATTTATGGCACCTAAGGCCGGAGAAACCTCTAAAAAGAGGAAAGGGAAGGCAAAAGCTTCCACCTCCGAGCCATGGGAGATGGAGAGATTCATCTCAAGGGATGCACTTTCCTCCACAAAACTATTGGGAGCAGATCAATACCTCCCTAGGAGAATTGAGTTCCAACATGGGACAACTAAGGGTGAAGCACCAAGAACATTCCATCCTCCTCCATGAAATTAAAGAAGATCATAGAATCATGAGAGAGGAGCAACAAAGGCAAGGAAGAGACATTGAGGAAGAACAAGCCGCCATCACTAAGGTGGACCCGTTCTTTAATCTCCTTGTTCTTTATTTTCTATTTTTCGAATTTTTATGCTTATGTTTATCTATGTTTGTGTCTTATTACATGATCATTAGTATCTTAGTATCTATGCCTTAAAGCTATGAATGTCCTATGAATCCATCACCTCTCTTAAATGAAAAATGCTTTAATCACAAAAGAACAAGAAGTACAGGATTTTAAATTCATCTTTGAAACTAGTTGAATTAGTTTGATGTGGTGACAATACTTTTTGTTTTCTGAATGAATGCTTGAACAGTGCATATGTCTTTTGAATTTGTTGTTTTAAGAATGTTAAAATTGTTGGCTCTTGAAAGAATGATGGAAAAGGAGAACTGTTATTGAGGATCTGAAAAATCATCAAATTGATTCTTGAAGCAAGAAAAAGCAGTGTGATAAAAAAAAAACGAAAAAAAAAGAGAGAAAAGAAAAGAAATAAAGTTGTGATCCAAGGCAAAAAGAGTGTGCTTAAGAACCCTGGACACCTCTAATTGGGGACTCTAGCAAAGCTGAGTCACAATCTGAAAAGGTTCACCCAATTATGTGTCTGTGGCATGTATGTATCCGGTGGTAATACTGGAAAACAGAGTGCTTTGGGCCACAGCCAAGACACATACACTGGCTATGTTCAAGAATCATTATACTTAACTAGGAGAATCAATGACACTATCTGAGTTCTGAGTTCTTATAGATGCCAATCATTCTGAACTTCAAGGGATAGAGTGAGATGCCAAAACTGTTCGGAGGCAAAAAGCTACTAGTCCCGCTCATCTAATTGGAGCTATGTTTCCTTGATATTTTGGAGTCTATAGTATATTCTCTTCTTTTTATCCTATTTTGATTTTCAGTTGCTTGGGGACAAGCAACAATTTAAGTTTGGTGTTGTGATGAGCGGATAATTTATACGCTTTTTGGCATTGTTTTTAGTATGTTTTTAGTATGATCTAGTTAGTTTTTAGTATATTTTTATTAGTTTTTAGTTAAAATTCACTTTTCTGGACTTTACTATGAGTTTGTGTATTTTTCTGTGATTTCAGGTATTTTCTGGCTGAAATTGAGGGTTCTGAGCAGAAATCTGATTCAGAGACTGAAAAGGACTGCAGATGCTGTTGGATTCTGACCTCCCTGCACTCGAAGTGGATTTTCTGGAGCTACAAAAGCCCAATTGGCGCGCTCTCAACGGCGTTGGAAAGTAGACAACCTGGGCTTTCCAGCAATATATGATAGTCCATACTTTGACCAAGATTTGATGGCCCAAACCGGCGTGGCAAATCAGCCTCAGAAATTCCAGCGTTTAACGCTGGAACTGGCATAAAACTTGGAGTTAAACGCCCAAACTGGCATGAAAGTTGGCGTTTAACTCCAGAAAATGTCTCTACACGAAATTGCTTCATTGCTCAGCCCAAACACACACCAAGCGGGCCCGGAAGTGGATTTTTAAGTCATTTACTCATCTCTGTACACCCTAGGCTACGAGTTTACTATTAATAGGATCTTTTGACATTGTATCTGTACCTCATGACACTTTACACGTTTTCTTTGTGTAACTTCCATAGCATGAGTCTCTAAACCCCATGGTTGGGGGTGAGGAGCTCTGCTGTGTCTTGATGGATTAATGCAATTACTACTGTTTCTCATTCAATCATGCTTGCTTCCATTCTAAGATAATACTTGTTCTTAACCCGGATGAATGTGATGATCCGTGACAATCATCATCATTCTCAACTATGAACGTGTGCCTGACAACCACCTCCATTCTACCTTAGATTAAGTAGTTATCTCTTGGATTCTTTAACCGGAATCTTCGTGGTATAAGCTAGAACTGATGGCGGCATTCAAGAGAATCCGGAAGGTCTAAACCTTGTCTGTGGTATTCTGAGTAGGATTCGATGATTGGATGACTGTGACGTGCTTCAAACTCCTAGCAGGCGGGGCGTTAGTGACAGACGCAAAAGAATCATTGGATTCTATTCCGGCCTGACCGAGAACCGACAGATGATTAGCCATGCTGTGACAGAGCATAGGAACATTTTCACTGAGAGGATGGGAGGTAGCCATTGACAACGGTGAAACCCTACATACAGCTTGCCATGGAAGGAGCTGATGACAAGTCATCATATACCCATTTTTCAAGCTAATTTCACTTGTTTTGTTAGTTTTTATACACTTTCTTGCATCCTAAGTAAGTGATTTGGAATGAAAATGCATGAGTTCTTTAAATCAAGCAACCACCATGAAATTAATGTTAATCCATGAGGTTTAAGCTAATTTTAATTGAATTTTAATTGATTTATAAGCCTCTTGAATTTAGTGATACTTTGAGTGGTTGTTTTGGTTTATTGTAGGTGAAGAAAAAAAAAAAAGAAGAAAACGTGGCCTAAAGAAAGCGTGACTCAAGGAGAAGGAAGCGTGGTTAAAGGAATGAGAAGTGTGCCGCATGGAAGGGAGGAAGCAAACATTGCCCTCCACAAGGGCACACTGCCCTCTAGGAGGGCAATATAAGGAAACAAGCTTGAGAAGCAATTCTGCCCTGCCCTCCTCAAGGGCAATGTCGGGCTCACAAGGGCAGAATTGTGATGCAAAGTATGGTTGGAAGCAAGAATTTTCGCTAAGTTAAAATCTGGCCGCACACAGCATGACCATGCCTACTTCAAAGGGCTATAACTTGAGCTACAGACGTCCAATTGATGTGCTTCCAGTTGCGTTGGAAAGCTGACATTCAGAGCTTTCCAACGATATATAGCAATCCATATTTGGCGCACAATTGAGGCAGGAATGAGAGGCATCTTTAAGGGCCAAAAATAAGCGAAAATAAACAAAAATGCTTCCATCAAGGTTCGAAGAGGGAGACACACGGTCAAGGAAGTGGTGCGCGCACAAGACACACCAAGGCAACATTGCCCTGCCCTCCACAAGGGCAGGGCAGCATCCTAAGCACCAAGCAACAAATTTGGCGCACCAATTTCCCCCCCCCCCTGGCAGCACCAACGCACGCACGCCTCAACCTTAGCAGCACCAACTTTTCTGCCCTGCCCTTGGCACGGGCAGGGCAGCGTTTTGCAATCCTGGCAGCCTCTGGCGCACCAACTTTCGCACCACACGCACCAAGGCCGCACCAAATCACACCACCATGCATCAATTTTCTGCCCTGCCCTCCACAAGGGCAGGGCAGCCTCCTGGAAGTGGATTTTGGGCCAAAATTCAAATTAAAAATTAATTTGAACTCATTTCTTCACCAATCCAAAAGCCCATCCAAATCCCAAAATCCAAGAATAGAAAGTGTATAAATAGGACTTAGTTTGATGTAATTAGGACTTTTGGATTTTTACCTTTTGCTACCTTTATGCTCATTTTTGAATTTTCACTTTTACCTTGGCTTTGCAATTTTACTTTCATCTTGCTTTCGAGCTTCCTTGAGAGACTTGACCGAGAACTAAGAGGATCAAAGGAGAGTCTCCTTCCTCACTTCTCTTGGGCAATTCTACTCTTCTGTTTTCTGAGTATTGGGTGTGTGAAATTGGGGAAATTCTGTCCCAATTCCCATTCAAGCTCTTTGCCTTTAATTTTCTGCATAATTCAATCCAAATTCTGTTATTCAATTGCTTCTTCTTTAATTTTCTGTCAATTGCTTAGTGAATCTAGATCTGGGAAGGAAATTGGGTTTTAGGCTCTGCTACCTAAGCCCTGGGGATCCTGAGATCACTTTTGGTTCTTCTGTGAACCTTTACTGCACTTTAATTTCCTTGCTGTTTAAATTTCTGTTTGCATCCAATTCAATTTCTGCTATCTTCATTACTGCAATTTACTTTTCTTTTGTTAAGATCTTGCAATCCCACTCCTTAATTTCCTTTTATCTTCTAGCAATTTATATTTCTTGCCATTTAAGTTACTGCAATTTAAGTTTCTTGCACTTTAAGTTTCAGTCATTTACTTTCTTGCTCTTTAAGTTTCTGCACTTTTACTCTTCTGTTCTTTATTTTACTGCAATTTTCCCTCTCCCCTTTACATTTACTGTCATTTACATTCTGTTAAACACAAATCACTCAACCAAAGCTTGATTCGCTTGACTAAATCACCCACTGAACTAAAATTGCTCAATCCTTCAATCCCTGTGGGATCGACCTCACTCATGTGAGTTATTATTACTTGATGCGACCCGGTACACTTGCCGGTGAGTTTTGTGTTGGATCGCTTTCCACACATCAGGAGCCTTGCGTGTTTGAAGAAGAAGACAGTAGGAAAGCAGAGATTCAGAAGATGGAGCATCTCCAAAACCTCAACCTATTCTCCATCACTGCAATTCAAGTACCTGTCTTATGTTCTTTTGCTTTTTACAATCAATCCTGATAATTTCTGATATCCTGACTAAGATTTACAAGATAACCATAGCTTGCTTCAAGCCGACAATCTCCGTGGGATCGACCCTTACTCACGTAAGGTATTACTTGGACGACCCAGTGCACTTGCTGGTTAGTTGTGCGGAGTTGCAAAAGTGTGATTGCAATTTCGTGCACCAATCCACCCCCTAATGGGCGTTAAATGCCTATTCCTGAAATTGGACACCAAGCTCAGCCCATGTACTCAACCAAGGAAGGCCCGATAGTGGACTTTCAAACCTTTAGTCTAGTCTATCATACTTTTGTACTTCTTAGCTATTAGGTTATTATAAATAGAACAAATATCACCACTATTAGAGATCTTTGCCCCTTTTCACCTTTTACTCTTACTTTCTGTAAGCTATGAGCAACTAAACCTCCTAAGTTAGGGTTAGAATCTCTGCTGATTCTCATTGATTAATAATATTACTGTTTCTATTTCAATATATCTGATTTTATTCTCTTATGCATTCTCGTTCTTCATCTCATGAATTGTGGATGAACCGTGATATTCATCCTTGTTCTACTTGGGTTGCGTGCGAATCCTGACCTAGATAGCATTGAGCTAAAGCTAGAGATTGCATTGTAGATTCCAAGAGTGTACCTGGGCAACTTTGGATATGTGACATAAAATTCTATTGATCATGGGTTACTGATGAGCGGATAATTTATACGCTTTTTGGCATTGTTTTTAGTATGTTTTTAATATGTTTTAGTTAGTTTTTAGTATATTTTTATTAGTTTTTAATTAAAATTCACATTTCAGGACTTTACTATGAGTTTGTGTATTTTTCTATGATTTCAGGTATTTTCTGGCTGAAATTGAGGGACCTGAGCAAAAATCTGATTCAGAGGCTGAAAAGGACTGCAGATGCTATTGGATTCTGACCTCCATGCACTCAAAGTAAATTTTCTGGAGCTACAGAAACCTAATTGGCGCGCTCTTAACGGCGTTGAAAAGTAGACATCCTAGGCTTTCCAGCAATGTATAATAGTCCATACTTTTCCTGAGATTTGATGGCCCAAACCGGCGTTCCAAATCAGCTCAAGAATGCCCGGCGTTAAACGCCGGAACTGGCACAAGAATGGGAGTTAAACGCCCAAACTGGCACAAAAGCTGGCGTTTAACTCCAAGAGAAGTCTCTACACGAAAATGCTTCAATTCTCAGCCCAAGCACACACCAAGTGGGTCCGGAAGTGGATTTTTATGTCATTTACTCATCTCTGTAAACCCTAGGCTACTAGTTCTCTACAAATAGGACCTTTTGCTATTGTATTTTTATCTTTGGATCATTTTAGATCTTTTGATCATCTTTGGACACCTAGTTCTTAGATCATGGGAGGCTGGCCATTCGGCCATGCCTAGACCTTGTTCTTATGTGTTTTCAACGGTGGAGTTTCTACACACCATAGATTAAGGTGTGGAGCTCTGCTGTACCTCGAGTATTAATGCAATTACTATTGTTCTTCTGTTCAATTCAGCTTATTCTTGTTCCAAGATATTCATTTGCACCCAAGAACATGATGAATGTGATGATTATGTGACACTCATCATCATTCTCACTTATGAACGAGTGCCTGACAACCACTTCTGTTCTATAAGCAAACAAGGCTTGAATGTTTATCTCTTAGATCCCTTAATCGGAATCTTCGTGGTATAAGCTAGAACTGATGGCGGCATTCAAGAGAATCCGGAAGGTCTAAACCTTGTCTGTGGTATTCTGAGTAGGATTCAATGATTGAATGACTGTGACGAGCTTCAAACTCGTGATTGTGGGGCGTTAGTGACAGACGCAAAAGAATCACTGGATTCTATTCCGACATGATCGAGAACCGACAGCTGAATAGCCGTGCCGTGACAGGGTGCATTGAACATTTTCACTGAGAGGATGGGAGGTAGCCACTGACAACGGTGAAACCCTACATACAGCTTGCCATGGAAAGGAGTAAGAAGGATTGGATGAAGATAGTAGGAAAGCAGAGAGACGGAAGGGACAAAGCATCTCCATACGCTTATCTGAAATTCTCACCAATGAATTACATAAGTATCTCTATCTCTATCTTTATGTTTTATTCATACATCATCCATAACCATTTGAGTTTGCCTGACTAAGATTTACAAGGTGACCATAGCTTGCTTCATACCAACAATCTCCGTGGGATCGACCCTTACTCGCGTAAGGTTTATTACTTGGATGACCCAGTGCACTTGCTGGTTAGTTGTGCGAAGTTGTGATAAATAGTTGAGATTACAATTGTGCGTACCATGTTGATGGCGCCATTGATGATCACAATTTCGTGCACCAAGTTTTTGGCGCCGTTGCCGGGGATTGTTTGAGTTTGGACAACTGACGGTTCATCTTGTTGCTTAGATTAGGTATTTATCTTCAGAGTTCTTAAGAATGAATTCTAGTCTTTCAAGGTGATGTTCTTATCATCACCAAAGCTGATTGATTCTCATCAATTTAGCTCTTGAATGCAATGTCCTGCTGAAGCTTGGCTAGCCATGTCTAATTCCTCTAGACTGAAGCTTTAGACTAACATTGCATGATTCCTGGAATTCTCATTAAGAATTTTGATACCTTTATTTTATTCTCCACTTAATTTTCGAAAAAAAAAACCAAAAAAAATTACAAAATCATAAAAACCAAAAATATTGCATGTTTCTTGATAAGTCTAGTGTCTCACGTTAAGTTTGGTGTCAATTGCATGTTTCTGTTCTTATTGCATTCATTCATGTGTCTTAAGTGATCTTCAAGATGTTCTTGATGATTTCCTTGCTCTGATCTTTAAATTCTCTTATCTTGAGTATTTTTGTTGTTTGTCATATGCATTCTCATTTTGTTAGTGTCAGTAGTATACAAACTGCTAAGTTTAGTGTCTTGCATGCATTGTTATTTGATTTTATCATTAAAAATCCAAAAAAATATTTTTAATTTGTGTCTTTTCAAGTCAATAATACAGAGAATTGAAGACTCAGAACATACAGCAGAGGAATTACACAGAAAAAGCTGGGCGTTCAAAACGCCCAGTGAGGAAGACAAACTGGCGTTTAAATGCCAGCCAGGGTGCCTGGCTGGGCGTTTAACGCCCAAAAGGGGTGAGTTTTGGGCGTTAAATGCTAGAATGTGCACCATTCTGGGCATTTAACGCTAGGATGGCACAAGAGGAAAGATTCTGTTTTTAACTCAAATTTTTTTCAAGTTTTCAATATTTTTCAAAATCAAATCTTTTTCAAATGATATCTTTTCAATCATATGTTTTCAAAATCAATTTCTTTTGATTTTCAAAAATACTTGCTAACAATTAGTGATTTGATTCAACAATTCAAGTATGTTGCCTTTTCTGTTGAGAAAGGTTTAATGTTTGAATCATATCTTTTCTTGTTAGCCAAGTCATTAATTTTCAAAATCAAATCTTTTTAAATTGTTTTTCAAATCATATCTTCTCAATCACATCTTTTTAAAAACCATAACTTTTCAATCATATCTTCTTGATCACATCTTTTTCAAAATAGTTTTTAATCATATCTTTTTAATTTCTTATTTCAAAATCTTTTTCAAAAATCACTTGATTTCTTTTCCACTCTTAGTTTTCGAAAATCAATTAGTATTTTTCAAAATCTTTTTAAACTCTTTTTAATTTATTTTCGAAAATTTCTTCCCCTCTTCTCACATCCTTCCATTTATGGACTAACATGTACAATTCGAACTCTATCTTTCTAAGTTCGAATTCTTCTACCTCTTCCTTCTATTTTTCTTTTCCTCTGACACCTCCAGGAATCTCTATACTGTGACATAGAGGATTCCATATTTTCTTGTTCTCTTCTCTTTCATATGAGCAGGAGCAAAGAAAAAAGCATTCTTGTTGAGGCTGACCCCGAACCTGAAAGGACCTTGAAGCGAAAGCTAAGAGAAGCTAAGGCACAACTCTCTGTAGAGGACCTAACAGAAATCTTCAAAGAAGAAGAATCCATAGCAGCCGAAAACCACAACAATGCCAACAATGCGAGGAAGGTGCTGGGTGACTTTACTGCACCTACTCCCGACTTCTATGGGAGAAGCATCTCTATCCCTGCCATTGGAGCAAAAAACTTTGAGCTTAAGCCTCAATTAGTTTCTCTAATGCAATAGAATTGCAAGTTTCATGGACTTCCATTGGAAGATCCTCATCAGTTTTTAGCTGAATTATTGCAAATCTGTAACACTGTCAAGAGCAATGGGGTTGACCCTGAGGTCTACAGACTTATGCTATTACCTTTTTCTGTAAGAGAGAGAGCTAGGATATGGTTGGATTCACAACCTAAAGAAAGCCTGAACTCTTGGGAAAAGCTAGTCAATGCCTTCTTGGCAAAGTTCTTTCCACCTCAAAAATTGAGTAAGCTTAGAGTGGAAGTCCAAACCTTCAAACAGAAGGAAGGAGAATCCCTCTATGAAGCTTGGGAAAGATACAAACAATTAATCAGAAAGTGTCCCTCTGATATGCTTTCTAAATGGAGCATCATAGGTATTTTCTATGATAGTCTATCTGAACTGTCCAAGATGTCTTTGGATAGCTCTGCTGGAGGATCTCTTCATCTGAAGAAGACGCCTACAGAAGCTCAAGAGCTCATTGAAATGGTTACAAATAACCAATTCATGTACACTTCTGAAAGGAATCCTATGAACAATGGGACGAATCAGAAGAAAGGAGTTCTTGAGATTGATACTCTGAATGCCATACTGGCTCAGAACAAGATATTGACTCAGCAAGTTAATTTGATTTCTCAAAGTCTGTCTGGAATGCAAGCTGCACCAGGAAGTACTAAGGACGTTTCATCTGAAGAAGAAGCTTATGATCCTGAGAACCTTTCAATGGAAGAGGTGAATTACATGGGAGAACCCTATGGAAACACCTATAATCCTTCATGGAGAAATCATCCAAATCTTTCATGGAAGGATCAACAGAGACCTCAACAAGGTTTCAACAATAATAATGATAGAAGAAACAGGTTTAGCAATGGCAAGCCTTTTCCATCATCTTCTCAGCAACAGACAGAGAATTCTAAGCAGAACCACTCTGAGTTAGCAACCATGGTCTCTGATCTAATCAAAACCACTCAAAGTTTCATGACTGAAACAAGGTCCTCCATTAGAAATTTGGAGGCTCAAGTGGGTCAGCTAAGCAAGAAAATTACTGAACTCCCTCCTAGTATTCTTCCAAGTAATACAAAAGAAAATCCAAAAGGAGAGTGCAAGGCCATCAACATGGCCGAATTTGGAGAGGATGAAGAGGCAGTGAACACCGCTGAGGAGGACCTCAATGGAAGCCCACTAGCCTCCAATGAGTTCCCTAACGAGGAACCATGGGAATCTGAGGCTCACACTGAGACCATAGAGATCCCATTAGATTCACTTCTGCCATTCATGAGCTCTGATGAGTATTCTTCCTCTGAAGAGGATGAATATGTCACTGAAGAGCAAGTTGCTAAATACCTTGGAGCAATCATGAAGCTAAATGACAAGTTATTTGGTAATGAGACTTGGGAGGATGAACCCCCTTTGCTCACCAAAGAACTGGATGACTTGTCTAGGTAGAGATTACCTCAAAAGAGACAGGATCCTGGGAAGTTTTCAATACCTTGTACCATAGGCACCATGACCTTTAAGAAGGCTCTGTGTGACTTAGGGTCAAGTGTAAACCTCATGCCTCTCTCTGTAATGGAGAAGCTAGGGATCTTTAAGGTACAAGCTGCAAGAATCTCACAAGAGATGGCAGATAACTCAAGAAAACAAGCTTATGGACTTGTAGAGGATGTTTTGGTGAAAGTTGAAAACCATTACATCCGTGCTGATTTCATAGTCCTAGAGACTGGGAAGTGCATGGATGAATCCATCATCCTTGGCAGACCCTTCCTAGCCACAATAAAGGCTGTGATTGATGTGGACAGAGGAGAATTGATCATTCAAGTGAATGAAGAATCCTTTGTGTTTAAGGCTCAAGGATATCCCTCTGTCACCATGGAGAGGAAGCATGAAGCGCTTCTCTCAAAACAGAGTCAAACAGAGCCCCCACAGTCAAACTCTAAGTCTGGTGTTGGGAGGCCACAACCAACTTCTAAGTTTGGTGTTGGGAGGTTCCAACATTGCTCTGAGCATTTGTGAGGCTCCATGATAGCCCACTGTCAAGCTACTGACATTAAAGAAGCGCTTGTTGGGAGGCAACCCAATCTTATTATATTTATCTATTTTTCTTTTGTTATTTTATGTTTTCTGTAGGTTGATGATCATGGGAAGTCACAAAATCAATTGAAAAAGCAAAAACAGAATGAAAAACAGAAAGAAAAATGGCACACCCTGGAGGAAGATCTTGCTGGCGTTTAAACGCCAATAAGGGTAGCAAATGGGCGTTTAACGCCCAGTCTGGCACCATTCTGGGCATTTAACGCCAGAAAGGGGGCACCAGACTGGCGTTAAACGCCAGAAAAGGGCAAGAACTTGGCGTTAAACGCCAGAAATGGGCACCAGCCCGGTGTTTAATGCCAGAATTGGCATGAAGGGCATTTTTTGCTCGCCACTTGGTGCAGGGATGACTTTTCCTTGACACCTCAGGATCTGTGGACCCCACAGGGTCCCCACCTACCCCACCACTCTCTCTCTTCTTCTTCACCCATTTACCAATCACCTCAACACCTCTTCCCCAAAAACCCTTCACCTATCAAATCCCATCTTTCTCTTCACCACTTACATCCATCCTTCATAAAACCCCACCTACCTCACCATTCAAATTCAAATCACTTTCCCACCCAAACCCACCCTCCAATAGCCGAACCCTGCCCCTCTCTTCATCCCTATATAAACCCGTCTTCACTCCTTCATTTTCACACACCCTAAACACTACTTCTCCCCCTTTGGCCGAACCACAAAGCCATTTCCATCTCCTCTATTTCTTCTTCTTCTACTCTCTTCTTTCTTCTTTTGCTCGAGGACAAGCAAACCTTTTAAGTTTGGTGTGGTAAAAGCATTGCTTTTTGTTTTTCCATAACCATTTATGGCATCCAAGGCCAGAGAAACCTTTAGAAAGAGAAAAGGGAAGACAAAAGCTTCCACCTCCGAGTCATGGGAGATGGAGAGATTCATCTCAAGGGTGCATCAATACCACTTCTATGAAGTTGTGGCCTTGAAGAAGGTGATCCCCGAGGTCCCTTTCAAACTCAAAAAGAGTGAATATCCGGAAATCCGACATGAGATCCGAAGAAGAGGTTGGGAAGTTCTTACCAACCCTATTCAACAAGTTGGAATCTTAATGGTTCAAGAGTTCTATGACAATGCATGGATCACCAAGAACCATGATCAAAGTGTGAACCCGAACCCAAAGAATTGGCTTACAATGGTTCGGGGGAAATACTTAGATTTTAGTCCGGAAAATGTAAGGTTGGCATTCAACTTGCCCATGATGCAAGGAGATGAACACCCTTACACTAGAAAGGTCAACTTTGATCAAAGGTTGGACCAGGTCCTCATAGACATCTGTGAAGAGGGCGCCCAATGGAAGAGAGATTCAAGAGGGAAGCCGGTTCAACTGAGAAGGCATGACCTCAAGCCCGTGTCTAGGGGATGGTTGGAGTTTATCCAACGCTCAATCATTCCCACTAGCAACCGGTCCGAAGTTACTATAGACCGGACCATCATGATTCATAGCATCATGATTGGAGAGGAAGTAGAAGTTCATGAGGTTATAGCCCAAGAACTATATAAGTTAGCGGACAAGTCCTCTACCTTGGTAAGGTTAGCCTTTCCTCATCTCATTTGTCACCTCTGTTATTCAGTTGAAATTGACATAGAGGGAAACATCCCCATTGATGAGGACAAGCCCGTCACTAAGAAAAGGATGGAGCAAACAAGAGACCCCTCTCATCATGAAATCCCTGAGATGCCTCAAGGGATGCACTTTCCTCCACAAAACTGTTGCGAGCAACTGAACACCTCCCTAGGAGAATTGAGTTCCAACATGGGACAACTAAGGGTGGAGCACCAAGAACATTCCATTCTCCTCCATGAAATTAGAGAAGATCAAAGAATCATGAGAGAAGAGCAACAAAGGCAAGGAAGAGACATTGAGGAGCTCAAGCACTCCATAAGATCTTCAAGAGGAAGAACAAGCCGCCATCACTAAGGTGGACCCGTTCTTTAATTTCCTTGTTCTTTATTTTTCTGTTTTTCGAAAAAATCATGCTTATGTTTATCTATGTTTGTGTCTTGTGATCATTAGTGTCTTAGTGTCTATGCCTTAAAGTTATGAATGTCCTATGAATCCATCACCTCTCTTAAATGAAAAATGTTCTTAATTGAAAAAGAGAAGAATTGCGTGAATTTTGAATTTTATAACAGATTAATTACTTTGATGTGGTGGCAATACTTTAGATTTCTGAATGTATGCTTAAATAGTGCATATGTCTTTTGAATTTGTTGTTCATGAATGTTGGCTCTTGAAAGAACGATGAAAAAGGAGACATGTTACTGAGGATCTGAAAAATCATAAAAATGATTCTTGAAGCAAGAAAAAGCAGTGAATACAAAAAAAAGAGAAAAAAAGAGAAAAACGAAAAAAAAGAGAGAGAAAAGAAAAAAATAAAGTTGTGATCCAAAGCAAAAAGAGTGTGCTTAAGAACCCTGGACACCTCTAATTGGGGACTCTAGCAAAGCTGAGTCACAATCTGAAAAGGTTCACCCAATTATGTGTCTGTGGCATGTATGTATCCGGTGGTAATACTGGAAGACAGAGTGCTTTGGGCCACGGCCAAGACTCATAAAGTAGCTGTGTTCAAGAATCATCATACTTAACTAGGAGAATCAATGACACTATCTGGATTCTGAGTTCTTAAAGAAGCCAATCATTCTGAATTTCAAAGGATAGAGTGAGATGCCAAAACTGTTCAGAGGCAAAAAGCTAAAAGCCCCGCTCATCTAATTAATACTGATCTTCATAGATGTTTTTGGAATTCATTGTATATTCTCTTCTTTTTATCTTATTTGATTTTCAGTTGCTTGAGGACAAGCAACAATTTAAGTTTGGTGTTGTGATGAGTGGATAATTTATACGCTTTTTGGCATTGTTTTTAGTATGTTTTTAGTATGTTTTAGTTAGTTTTTAGTATATTTTTATTAGTTTTTAGTTAAAATTCACTTTTCTAGACTTTACTATGAGTTTGTATGTTTTTCTATGATTTCAAATATTTTCTGGCTGAAATTGAGGGACCTGAGCAAAAATCTGATTCAGAGGCTGAAAAGGACTGCAGATGCTGTTGGATTCTGACCTCCATTCACTCGAAGTGGATTTTCTAGAGCTACAGAAGCCCAATTAGCGCGCTCTCAACGGCGTTGGAAAGTGGACATCCTGGGCTTTCCATCAATGTATAATAGTCCATACTTTGCCTGAGATTTGATGGCCCAAACCGGCGTTCCAAATCAGCTCAAGAATGCCCGGCGTTAAACGCCGGAACTGGCACAAAAGCTGGCGTTTAACTCCAAGAGAAGTCTCTACACGAAAATGCTTCAATGCTCAGCCCAAGCACACACCAAGTGGGCCCGAAAGTGGATTTTTATGTCATTTACTCATCTATGTAAACCCTAGGCTACTAGTTCTCTACAAATAGGACCTTTTGCTATTATATTTTTATCTTTGGATCATTTTAGATCTTTTGATCATCTTTGGACGCCTAGTTCTTAGATCATGGGAGGCTGGCCATTCGGCCATGCCTAGACCTTGTTCTTATGTATTTTCAACAGTGGAGTTTCTACACACCATAGATTAAGGTGTGGAGCTCTGCTGTACCTCGAGTATTCATGCAATTACTATTGTTCTTCTATTCAATTCAGCTTATTCTTGTTCCAAGATATTCATTTGCACCCAAGAACATGATGAATGTGATGATTATGTGACACTCATCATCATTCTCACTTATGAACGAGTGCCTGACAACCACTTCTGTTCTACAAGCAAACAAGGCTTGAATGTTTATCTCTTGGATCCCTTAATCGGAATCTTCGTGGTATAAGCTAGAACTGATGGCGGCATTCAAGAGAATCCGGAAGGTCTAAACCTTGTCTGTGGTATTCTGAGTAGGATTCAATGATTGAATGACTGTGACGAGCTTCAAACTCACGATTGTGGGGCGTTAGCGACAGACGCAAAAGAATCACTGGATTCTATTCCGACATGATCGAGAACCGACAGCTGAATAGCCGTGCCGTGACAGGGTGCGTTGAACATTTTCACTGAGAGGATGGGAGGTAGCCACTGACAACAGTGAAACCCTACATACAGCTTGCCATGGAAAGGAGTAAGAAGGATTGGATGAAGACAGTAGGAAAGCAGAGAGACGGAAGGGACAAAGCATCTCCATACGCTTATCTGAAATTATCACCAATGAATTACATAAGTATCTCTATCTCTATCTTTATGTTTTATTCATACATCATCCATAACCATTTGAGTTTGCCTGACTAAGATTTACAAGGTGACCATAGCTTGCTTCATACCAACAATCTCCGTGGGATCGACCCTTACTCGCGTAAGGTTTATTACTTGGATGACCCAGTGCACTTGCTGGTTAGTTGTGCGAAGTTGTGATAAATAGTTGAGATTACAATTGTGCGTACCATGTTGATGGCGCCATTGATGATCACAATTTCGTGCACCAGTTACTGAGGTCTCTGTGGTGCTAAAGCTAGAATTAGAGAAGTAGCATTCCTTGATCCAAAAGATCCGACCTTATCTGTCGCGTTTTGAGTAGGATCACGAAGGGAAATAGATTGCTTAGGGCTTCACCTTCGGCCATAGTGGGAAGTCATGAGTTAACTTGATGAGAGAACATGAGTTGCTCAGATATGGCGGACTACTATGGTTTAGAAGAGATTAACTTGATGAGAGGACATGAGTTAATTACTTACGGCTGAATCATTCGTTATTGAAGTAGACAGTAAGAAAATTTAATCCAGAAAGAATACACATCTCTGATGAACAGAAAATTGTCTATTGGTAAAGAATTTCACAAATGAAATCTCGTTGCAAGTATAGTTCTAAACCAACAAACAATTCCTTCAATAAAAAATTTGGTTCTCACAAGTAACAAACCCCAATAAAAATAAATCGAAGTATTTAAACCTCGGGTCGTCTCTCAAAAAATTGTAGGGAAGTTTTCTTGTTATTGGTTATGAGTTGTATATTTTGGGGTTTTGAATAAGGAACAAGAAATGTAAATAGAAACTCAAATGATAAAAAGGTCTTGGCAAGGGTTGATGGTTAAGGAACTCTATCCTTATTACTAACCACAATATGATAATTGCAAGGATCAATCTCATTAAGTCATCCTCCAACAAGTGAAGAAAAGTCAAATAAGTCATCTCTCTCCTCACAACACACAACACACGCTGAAAATGGGAATAGGGGGGAGGGGGGAGAACACTCTATCAAGTTCTCTCCCTTGGTTGATTTTCAAACCACCATAACCTTTGATCTAGAGCTCAGATTGCCGCACCATTTGTGGCCACACGTTCACTGCGAAGAGCTCTACAAAACCTGATACTTTATTTATGAGGTAATCCACGAAATAATTTATGTTCTTCATCCCTAAATTTCGAGTTTCATGGAGAAATATGTTGAGATTTTAGCCTCTTTGATGTTATAGGACCCAACTCTCTTGAAGAAGAAGAGTAATCTTGTCTCCTTGAACCTTGGGTGTAATAAGATTCTCAATCCTAGTGTAATTTATTGATTTATAATGCTTGGGTATTGTGTTGTGGTGTTTGGGTATAATAATTGTGGCTTAGGTAGTGTGTATGTGAACATTAAAGCTTGATTTAGATTTTGGAAAGCTTGAAAGAGGGCTTTGGTTTGCAAAAATCTGTTCTTAGAGGTGTTGAGACCTTGAGAGCTTGTGAAAAAGTGGTTTGGAAGTGCTCCGGTTGAGCATGGGAAATTGGCTAAGATATGGTCTCGGTTTCCTGTATCTAAAATGTAATGTGGTGTGAAAACTTAGGCTAGAGGCCCTAAGATAGGCATTGAATTGTTGATGTTGTTGAATAGTTGAGATATATGATGTGGTCATATATATGATTATGAATAATGATGCCGTGATGGTGTGATGTATGAGAAAAATGCATGTTGTGATATATGCTTAAAGAATGATTGAGGTTGATTTATGGGTGGAACCGTGTTGATGGTGAGTATGATATTGATTATGTATAATGATGGTTGATTGGAAATGGTATTGTTGGAAATTAGGATGAGGAAGGATGTATGACATGTTAATGTGTTTGAATTATTTAGCCATTTGATTATGATGGGTTAAAGTGGTTGGATGGTGGTTTTGGTGAATTGTGGTAAAGTGTTAATGTGTGAGTTGAGAAGGCTTGATGTTGATTTTGGTATATTTTGGTTTATTTTGAAAAGGGTTGAAAATGGCTTGTTTTGAAAATGGCACCTTGTGGTTTTGTATGAAAATATGGATTTTGGGCATACTTTGATGGGACATAACTTGGACTCCAGATCCCTATTTTGTGCCAAACTTATTTAGAAATGAAATTGAATCCAGGATGTTCATGCCGTTCTAAGAACGGGCGAAAAAAGATTTAAAATGAAGAAGTTATGTCTGTTGGAAGATTGGGGGTTTAATATATGAAATCTGCAGCTTTTTAACTTAGAAAAATTTTTAGCAGAATGCCCCCCACGCATAGGCATGCCTGACGCGTACGCATCATTTTTCAGAAATGCACCATCCACGTGTGCGCATGGCCCACGTGTGCGCGTCGATGCGCTGCACCAAATGCCCAGCCATTTCCCCGCGAGTTGTGCCAGAATTGTACCAGTTTTGTGCGTGGGGTACAAATGCACCCACGCGTACGCGTGGCTGACGCATACGCATCATTTGGCTATTTTTTCATCCATGCGTTCGCGTGAGCGATGTATACGCGTCGATGAACTTTGTGGCCATCCATGTGTGCGCGTGGAGGACGTGTACGCGTGGCCCTGTTTTCATTCCAAAGTTGATTTATTGAGTTTTAAAATCCAAATTTTATACTTCTAAGCCTCTGATCTCACCCCTTATGTCTTAAATCATTATGATATGCCTAGCAATGAGAAAGGAGATAGGGGATGTGGTAACTTGTGAATGAAGCAAGGGGAAAGTTGTGATCAAAGATGATTATATGAGATACAGAGGATGGTGGTAGAAGTGCCTTATTTGCCATGAGCTGAAGGGCTGTATTTATTGACGAATTGGCTGGTTCTGGATTAAACCATGAGTTGGATGGCTGAGTTTATTGCCAAGTTACGGTGGAGACGTTATTGATTTTGGCTAATTATAATTGCATATATGCTTATTGAATGAAATGTGAATGTTGCATATTATACTCCTGCTGGTGGTTGGGAGGTTTGAAGGAATTGGAAAGGGAAGTATTAGCTAGACTGAAGATGTTTAGTCAGTTGCTATTTATGGTTTAGTATGCTTATAAGCTTTGAATTTATCTGGTGGAAGTTCTAGGATTGCCTTTGGCTTTCCCAGGATGTTACATGTTAGATACGTGGGCACTGTTACCATACTAAGAACCTCCGGTTCTCACCCATGCGGATTTTGTGGTTTTCAAATGTAGGACGTGAGGCTTCTCGCTGTAGCATGCTGGAGACTTCTGGATTAGCGAAGATCATTTGTTCTCAGGACCCTATTTTGGTTTACATGTTTTGTTTAGATACTTTTATCTCTACTAAATAATACAAACTGTGATGACTCCTCTTATAGGAGATTTTGGAGAATAGGTTTTCTGTATTTATGTCCCTTTCCTTTGGGGTTCCTATTTTATTTACATGTATATATTGCTATGCTCGGACCGATTATCTTTGCAACCAAATTTTGAGTTTTGATATTCCTATTTTTGACACTCCTTTGTATATATATAATCTTGCTTTAGCTTATTCCTTTATTCGTTACGGTTTCGATCGGAGTGTTGTGCTTTCGAGTAGTTCGTTCCTATAGAGCTTGAGGGACAGACTGACTATGCTTCTGTGCATTCTCTATATTTGTGTGATGTGCTATTAGTATATCTGCTTGATATAACTGGCATAAACGTTCATGAGCATGCATTTGGGACTTTGAAGCACTAAACTTTCGATATTGAGACTGATCAACTTAATATCGATTGTTTGGTGTGTATAGGAACCAGATGGCACCTCGTGGACGCGGTAGAGGCCGTGGGAGAGGTCGTACTAATCCTCTGAGGCCAAGAGCCAACCTAAATAACCCGGTAGATTTTATGGCAGCATTGGAGAATATGGCAGCTGCTATGCAGGCCACTGCCGAGGCTCTTGGGCAACAGATGAACAACCATAGCAATGACGGAGGTGGACTGCAGGGCCCGATGACACTGAAAAACTTTTTGAAGGTTAATCAACCTAAGTTCAAGGGAACTACTAGCCCGACTGAAGCCGATACCTGGTTTCAGGCTATGGAGTGAGCACTGCAAGCGCAGGTGGTACCTGAAGGGCAGCGTGTTGAGTTTGCTACCTATTTGCTTGCTGAGGAAGCATCGCACTGGTGGCAAGGAGTCCGACGTCTCCTGCAGCAGGGTGATGACTATATCACCTGGGATGCCTTTCGGGAGGAGTTCTATAAGAAGTATTTTCCAACTTCTGCAAGGACGGCCAAGGAACTCGAGTTGCTACAGCTGAAGCAGGGTACTATGTCCGTATCTGAGTATACTGACAAGTTTGAGGAGCTGTTCAGGTTTTCCCGTATGTGTCAGGGGACTCTGGGAGATTATGAGGAATGAAAGTGCATTAAGTATAAAGGAGGACTCCAGAGCGATATCTTCAGTTCAGTGGGACCAATGGAGATTAGGACCTTCTCCGAGTTGGTGAACAAGAGTAGGGTTGCTGAAGAGTATGTAAAGAAGGCGGCTGCGAAGAGGGGAAGTCACAAGGGATCATTCCCACAGAACCGAGGGAAGAGCTTTACACCTAGAGGTCCGTCTTTCAAGCGGGGAGGCTCTTTCAGGAGGCCCAACAACAACAACTCCCATGGGAAAAGGTTTGGGAAGTAGCCTCAGAATGAGAAAGCTTATGCTAGGTATGAAAGTCACCATCCTGGATCCTCGTGCAAGGCCGGGTGGGGCTTGTGCTATTCTTGTGGTAAGGCGGGACATAAGGCCGCAAACTGTCTGTAGAAGCAGAAACAAGATGTAGGAAAAGCACAGCAGACTGGTCAGGTGTTCACCACCTCAGCTATAGGTGCTCAGAGATCTGAGACACTTATCCGAGGTAACTGTGAAATGGCTGGTCAAACTTTAAATGCTTTATTTGATTCGGGAGCAACACATTTATTCATTGCATTCGAGAAAGCTAGTGAGTTAGGCTTGAAGATTGTAGTCTTAGGTTATGACCTACATGTGTATAATGCCACCCATGAAGCCATGATAACTAGGCTAGGATGCCCTCAAGTTGCATTTAGGGTAAAGCAACGTGACTTTGTCCATAATTTTATCTGCTTGCCAATGATCGGTTTTGATCTTATCTTGGGATTGGACTGGTTATCTGAGAACCATGTCCTGCTTGATTATTCTGCAAAATCGGTGTACTTTATGCCAGAAGATACAAAAGGACCGGTTGTATTGAATAGTTATTACTTGAATTCGATGATGGTGAATTATTCGGGGACCGAATGTTAGGGTATCTTGTTGTTAATTGTGGGTGTTTCGGGTGATGATCAAAGATTGGAACAAATTCTGGTTGTGTGTGTTTTCGGAGGTGTTTCCAGACGATATCGAAGAATTTCCACCTAACCGAGAGGTTGAGTTTGCTATTGAGTTGGTGCCTAGGGTTGGACCAATCTCGAGTGCTCCTTATAGGATGTCACCGCTGGAAATGGCCGAGAGAAAGTCTCCGTTAGAGGATTTGTTGGATAAGAACTTTATCCGACCAAGTATTTTTCTGTGGGGAGCGCAAGTGTTACTGGTAAAAAAGAAAGATGGACGTATGCGTCTCTGTGTGGATTACAGGCAGCTGAACAAGGTCACAATAAAGAATAAGTACCCACTGGTGAGGATTGATGATCTCATGGATCAGCTACAAGGAGCTAGGGTTTTTTCTAAGATCGATTTGTGATCTGATTATCACTAGATAAGAGTGAGGGGTGAGGATATCCCTAAGATCACTTTCAGGACTCGTTATGGTCATTACGAGTACACTGTAATGTCTTTTGGGTTGACAAATGCTCCTGCAGTGTTTATGGATTATATGAACAGAGTTTTCTGTCAGTTTATCGATTAATTCGTTGTTGTCTTCATTGATGACATACTAATTTATTCCAAAACTGAAGAAGAGCACGCAGAACACTTGAGGACCGTGTTGCAGATACTAAAGGAAAAGAAACTCTATGTGAAATTGTCTAAATGTGAATTTTGGAAGAGTGAGGTGAAGTTTTTGGGTCACGTGGTGAGTAAGCAAGGGATAGCAGTAGACCCATCTAAAGTGGAGGCGGTAATGAATTCGGGGTGACCAACCTCAGTTACTGAGATAAGGAGTTTTCTGGACTTAGCTGGCTACTACCGAAGATTCATCAAGGGCTTTTCGCAAATAGCTTTGCCATTGACAAAGTTAACCCGCAAGGATGCGCCGTTTGTTTGGACTCCTAAATGCGAGGATAGCTTTCAGGCGTTGAAGCATAAGTTGACCACTGTACCTGTTTTGGTGTTACCTGAGCCAAACGAATCATTTGAGGTGTACTGTGATGCCTCACTAAAGGGTCTAGGGTGCGTGCTGATGCAGCATCGTAATGTGGTGGCGTATGCCTCACGTCAGTTGAGACCTTATGAAGTTAAGTACCCTATGCACAATTTGGAGCTTGCTACGTTGGTGTTTGCATTGAAGGTGTGGAGGCATTACCTCTATGGGGTTAAGTTCCAAGTTTTTTCTAATCACAAGAGCTTGAAATACCTCTTTGATCAGAAAGAGCTTAATATGAGATAGAGGAGGTGGATGGAATTACTGAAGGACTACGACTTTGAGTTTAATTACCATCCGGGGAAGGCAAATGTAGTAGCGGATGCATTAAGTCAAAAGTCGCTGTATGCTGCTTGGTTGATGATCCGAGAAAAAGAGTTTCTCAAAGGATTCGAGAGTTTGAAGATTGGTGTTCAAGAAGTGTCTGGAACTCTGTGTTTGAGTCAATTAAAAATCTCAAGTGATTTTATATCCGAACTCCTAAAGGCTCAAGAAGATGATGACGTGTTATGGAAGGTGATACCAGCCATTGAGCATGGGAAACATTGTAGAATGTCAGAGGATAAAGATGGGTTATGGAGATTCAAGGGTAGGATCATTGTGCCGAATGTTGGCACTTTGCGGCAAGATACCTTAAAGGAAGCACATAAAAGCGTATTCTCTATTCACCCAGGAAGTACTAAGATATACCATGATTAAAAGGCAATGTTCTGGTGGCCGGGTATAAAGAATGATATGGCGGAGTACGTCTCGAAGTGCTTAACTTGTCAAAAGATAAAGATTGAACATCAAAGACCTTCCAGGACATTGCAACCTTTAGAGGTTCCGCAATAGAAATGGGAAAGCATTGCGATGGATTTTGTGTCGGGATTGCCAAGGACTAGGGACAGCTTTGATGATATTTGGGTGATTGTGGACCGACTGACGAAGTCAGCTCACTTTTTACCCATTCGGATGACTTACACCCATGAGGAGCTAGTACAATTATACATAAAGAAGATTGTGAGACTTCATGGTGTACCTGCTACTATAATCTCTGATAGAGACCCTCGTTTCACTTCAAGGTTTTGGGGTGCATTTCAGAAAGCTTTCAGAACCCGATTAAGCTTGAGCACAGCTTACCATCCTCAAACAGATGGTCAATCCGAGAAGACTATCTAAACCTTGGAAGATATGTTGAGGGCTTGTGTTCTGGATCAACCGGTGAGCTGGGATCGCTATATGCCGCTAGTGGAGTTTGCGTACAATAATAGCTACCATGCGAGCATCGGAATGGCTCCGTATAAGGCTCTATATGGGAGGAAATGTCAATCTCTGCTATGCTGGTATGAAGCTGGAGAGAAAAGCTTGTTGGGGCTAGAGATTATAGCTGAGACCACTGAACAAGTCAAGAAAATCCGAGATAGGATGCTTACTGCTCAGAGTCGTCAGAAGAGTTACGCTGATCAGAGGCAGAAGCCCTTGGAATTTGAGGAAGGAGATCATGTTTTCCTTAAGGTTACTCCAACCACGGGAGTAGGGAGGGTGATTAAAGCAAAGAAGTTGAATCCTCGTTAAATTGGTCCATTTCAGATCCTAGAAAGGGTTGGACCGATGGCGTATCAGATGGCTCTACCACCTCATCTTTTAAACCTGCACGATGTGTTTCATGTGAAGCAGCTTCGGAAGTATACTCCTGATGCTAGCCATGTGTTAGAACCTGAATCGGTTCAGTTAAAAGAAGATTTGACGCTTCCGGTGGCTCCAGTCAGAATTGATGATACTAGTATCAAACGGTTGCGTGGAAAATAGGTTTCGTTAGTCAAAGTGGCATGGAGTCGAGGCGGTGTTGAGGAACACACTTGGGAACTTGAGTCGGAGATGCGAGCTGACTACCCGCACTTATTCTCAGGTAATTGAATTTGAATTTTTTGGTAAAAATTCCTAATTAGGTGGGTAGAATGTAAAACCCAGTTAATTAATGGCTTATTAAACCCATAAATAAGAATTTATTCTAGAAAGCCAAAAATGTGATTTTTATGGCTTAATATGTTAGAGGAGATTGAGATGAGAATTTCGATACCAATTTAATAGAAATTGGACCAATATTGGACCGAACGGGTCAAACCGGGCCAACCAGACCCATATTGGGCCCTTGGCCCAATCTAACTAAACCAAAACCCAAATTTTCAACACTCTCTCTCCTCACAACACACAACACACGCAGAAAATGGGAATGGAGGGGGAAAGAACACTCTCTCAAGTTCTCTCCCTTTGTTGGTCTTCAAATCACTATAACTTTTGATCTAGAGCTCCGATTACCGCACCATTTGCGGCCACGCATTCACCGCAAAAAGCTCTACAAAAACCATTACTTTATTTTTGAGGTAAAAGCCACGAAATCATTTCAGTTCTTCATCCCTAAATTTTGAGTTTCATAGAGAAATGTGTTGAGATTTTAGTCTCTTTGATGTTATAGGACCCAACTCTCTTAAAGGAGAAGAGTAGTCTTATTTCCTTGAACCTTGGGTGTGGTAAGATTCTCAACCCTAGTGTAATTTGTTGATTTATGATGCTTGGGTATTGAGTTGTGGTGTTTGGGTATGATAATTATGGCTTAGGTAGGGTGTATGTGAATATTAAAGCATGATTTAGATTTTGGAAAGTTTGAAAGAGGGCTTTGGTGTGCAAAAATCTGTTCTTGGAGGTGCTGAGACCATGAGAACTTGTGGAAAAGTGGTTTAGAAGTGCTTCGGTTGAGCGTGGGAAATTGGTTAAGATATGGTCTCGGTTTTCTGTATCTAAAATGTAATGTGGTGTGAAAACTTAGGCTAGAGGCATATGATGTGGTCATATATATGATTATAAATAATGATGCCTTGATGGTGTGATGAATGAGAAAAATGCATATTGTGATATATGCTTGAAGAATGATTGAGGTTGATTTGTGGGTGAAACCATGTTGATGGTGAGTATGATATTGATTATGTATAATGATGGTTGATTGGAAATGGTATTGTTGGAAATTAGGATGAGGAAGGATGTATGACATGTTAATATGTTTGAATTATTTAGCGATTTGATTATGATGGGTTAAAGTGGTTGGATGGTGGTTTTGGTGAATTGTGGTGAAGTATTAATGTGTGAGTTGAGGAAGCTTGATGTTGATTTTGGTATATTTTGATTGATTTCAAAAAAGGTTGAAATTGGTATGTTTTGGTTGATTTTGAAAAGGGTTGAAAATGGCTTGTTTTGAAAATGGCACTTTGTGGTTTTGTATGAAAATATGGTTTTTGAGCATACTTTCACGGGACATAACATGGATTCCAGATCCCCGTTTTGTGCCAAACTTGTTTAGAAATGAAATTGGATCCGGGATGTTCATGCCATTTGAAGAACGGAAAAAAAAAGATTTAAAATGAAGAAGTTATGTCCGTTGGAAGATTGGGGTTTAATTTGTGAAATCTGTAGCTTTTAACTTAGAAAAATTTTTAGCAGAATACCCCCCACGCGTAGGCATGCTTGACACGTACGTGTCATTTTTCAAAAATGCACCATCCACGCGTGCGAGTCAATGCACTGCACCAAATGCCCATACATTTTCTCGAGAGTTGTGCCAGAATTGTGTCAGTTTTGTGCGTGGGGCACAAACGCACCCACACATATGCGTGGCGGTGCATACGCGTCGATAAATTTTGTGGCCATCCACGTGTGCGCGTGGAGGACGCGTTTGCGTGGCCCTATTTTCATCCCAAAGTTGATTTTTTGAGTTTTAAAAGCCAAATTTTATACTTCTAAGCCTCCGATCTCACCCCTTATGTCTTAAATCATTACGGTATGCCTAACAATGAGAAAGGAGCTAGGGGATGTGGTAACTTGTGAATGAAGCAAGGGGAATGTTGTGATCAATGATGAACAAAGATGATTATATGATATACGGAGGATGGCGGTGGAAGTGCCTTATGTGCCAAGAGCCGAAGGGCTGTATTTGTTGACGAATTGGCTGGTTCTGGATTGAACCACGAGCTGGATGGTTGATTTTATTGCCGAGTTACGGTGGAGCCATTATTGATTATGGCTAATTATAATTGCATATGTTCTTATTGAATGAAATGTGAATGTTGCACTTCCACTATCTGAGATACGTGTTTCCCTGGGGAAAAGTAGTGGCTAGCCACCATGTGTTCCAGGTGGAGACTCGATACTCTGCTGACCCTATGTCGTAAGTATGGCTGAACACTGTGAAAGTTCCGGATAAGCTCGCCCGCGTGAATATACACCACTGAGGGTGTTGGATATGGATTATAAGTATGATCATGACGATGATCGAGAATAACTCGAGTTGGGGATGCACGAAAGAGGGACAGTCTAATGGTTAGCTACCAGGACTTGTCGGGTTGGCTATATAATTGACAGATGATATCATCAGTCATTAGGACAGGCATACATCATATGCTTACTAAATGAATTGTTTGAGATTGCCTAATTGACTGCATATTACTTGCTAATTGTCTAAATGTCTTATTTGTTTCCTATTTGTATATCTCTTGTTTGATATAACTGTCTTTGCCATATTATACTCTTGCTGGTGGTTGGGAGGTCTGAACGAATTAGAAATGGAAGTATTAGCTAGACTGAAAATCTTTAGTCAATTGCCATTTATGGTTCAGTCTGCTTATAAGCTATGAATTTATCTGGTGAAAGTTTTAGGATTGCCTTTGGCTTTCCCAAGACATTACATGTTAGATATATGGGCACTGTTACCAAACTGTGAACCTCCGGTTCTCACCCATGCAGATTTTGTGGTTTTCATATGCAGGTCGTGAGGCTTCTCGCTGAAGCATGCTAGAGACTTCTAGATTAGCGAAGATCCTTTGTTCTCGGGACCCTATCTTGGTTTACATATTTCGTTTAGATACTTTTATCTCCACTAAATAATACAAACTGTGATGACTCCTCTTATAGGAGATTTTGGAGAATAGGTTTTCTGTATTTATGTCCCTTGGGTTTCCTTTGGGGTTCCTATTTTATTTACATGTATATATTGCTATGCTCGGACCAGTTATCTTCGCAACCGGATTTTGAGTTTTGATTTTCCTATTTTTGACACTCCTTTGTATATATATAATCTCGCTTTGGCTTATTCCTTTATTCGTTACGGTTTCGATCGGAGTGTTGCGCTTTTGAGTTACGATTTTGTTTATCCCTTTTTCTTCAAAGGATCCTAGTTATAATCATTATTCATACTATTATATGTACTAAATTTTAATTTTTAGAGGTCGTAATACCTTGCCATCTCTGAATTATGACTTAAGCATAAGACTCTGTATGGTTGGGTGTTACACGGGTCGTCTCTCAAGGAATTGCAGGGACGTGTTCTTGTTATTGGTTATGAGTTGTATATTTTGGGGTTTTAAATAAGGAACAAGAAATGTAAATAGAAACTCAAATGATAAAAAGGTCTTGACAAGGGTTGATGGTTAAGGAACTCTATCCTTATTACTAACCACAATATGATAATTGCAAGGATCAATCTCATTAAGTCATCCTCCAACAAGTGAAGGAAAGTCAAATGAGCTTTATTAATCCTAGTCCATAAGTCATAACCATTTCACTAATTGACTTAGTGAACGCTAGTGTCAAAGGACATCAATTATCAATCACTTGGACATTAATAACTCAAGGTCACCTAAGTTACCATCCCAAGCCAAGAGCACAAAAATCTACTCTAACATCCTTCCAAGCATTTTATCAAACACATGGAAGGCATAAAAGGAAGGCATGGTAAAATGACAAGAAATGTAAATTCTAACAACTACCAATTGCAAGGAATTAAAAGTAACAACAAAGTAAATCAACAATAAAAGAAATCAAACATAAATTGCATTAAAAGAAAATAGAAGAAACAAGAGTGCATCAACAACAAAGAAAACAAATACAAAGAGTAAGATACTAAGCTAGGAAAGCAAAGGTAAAGGAACAAGAAATTAGAAAGGAAAAGTAAATCAAAGCATGAATTAAATATAGATCTAAAAAGGAAGATAAAACTAAGAACCCTAATCTAGAGAGAGGAGAGAGCCTCTCTCTCTAGAATTCTACATCTCTTGGTAAAACTAAGTGTATGAATGATCCCCCCTTGTCCAATCCTCAATTCTGCATGAAATAGTCTCTGGAATCAGTTGGATTTGGGCCTGGGAAGCTCAGAAATCGTCTCCAGCATTTTCACTTTATTGAAGTCACGTGCGAGCATCGACGTATATGCGTGGGTCATGCGTATGCGTCGCTTGACATTTTTCATCCATACCTACGCGTCTATTACGCGTACGTGTCGGCGAGGGCATCCCAAATCCTTGATTTTCCATGATTTCTCCACTTTGCATGCTTTTCTCTTCATTCCTTTGATCCATTCCTAGTCTTTTCAACCTGAATTCACTAACAAAAACATCAAGGCAACTAGTGGAATCAAATGTGAATTAAAATTAGCAATTAAAGGCCTAAAAAGCATGTTTTTACACTTAAGCACAAATTAGGAGAAAATCATGAAACCATGCTATTTCTTTGAAGAAATGTGAGAAAAGGTGATAAAAACTCTGATGAGCGGATAATTTGTACGCTTTTTGGCATTGTTTTTAGTATGTTTTTAGTATGATCTAGTTAGTTTTTAGTATATTTTTATTAGTTTTTAGTTAAAATTCACTTTTCTGGACTTTACTATGAGTTTGTGTGTTTTTCTGTGATTTCAGGTATTTTCTGGCTGAAATTGAGGGACCTGAGCAAAAATCTGATTCAGAGACTAAAAAGGACTGCAGATGCTGTTGGATTCTGACCTCCCTGCACTCGAAGTGGATTTTCTGGAGCTACAGAAGCCCAATTGGCGCGCTCTCAACGGCGTTGGAAAGTAGACATCCTGGGCTTTCCAGCAATATATGATAGTCTATACTTTGCTCAAGATTTGATGGCCCAAACTGGCGTTCAAAGTCACCATCAGAATTCCCAGCGTTAAACGCCGGAACTGGCACAAGGATGGGAGTTAAACAACCAAACTGGCACCAAAGCTGGCGTTTAACTCCAAGAAGAGTCTCTACACGAAAATGCTCCAATGCTCAGCCCAAGCACACACCAAGTGGGCCCGGAAGTGGATTTTTATGTCATTTACTCATCTTTGTAAATCTTAGGCTACTAGTTCTTTATAAATAAGACCTTTTGCTATTGTATTCTCATCTGGGTAGCTATCTTTATTCTTATGCTATCTTAGATCATTGGGAGGCTAGCCTCATGGCCATGCCTAGACCTTGTTCTTATGTATTTTCAACGGTGGAGTTTCTACACACCATAGATTAAGGTGTGGAGCTCTGCTGTACCTCGAGTATTAATGCAATTACTATTGTTCTTCTATTCAATTCCGCTTGTTCTTGTTCTAAGATATCACTTGTTCTTCGACTTGATGAATGTGATGATCCGTGACACTCATCATCATTCTCACCTATGAACGCGTGCCTGACAACCACCTCCGTTCTACCTTAGATTGGGTGGGTATCTCTTGGATTCTTTAACCGAAATCTTCGTGGTATAAGCTAGAATTGATGGTGGCATTCAAGAGAATCCGGAAGGTCTAAACCTTGTCTGTGGTATTCTGAGTAGGATTCAATGATTGAATGACTGTGACGAGCTTCAAACTCGCGATTGTGGGGCGTTAGTGACAGACGCAAAAGAATCACTGTATTCTATTCCGACATGATCGAGAACCGACAGCTGGATAGTCGTGCCGTGACAGGGTGCGTTGAACATTTCGACTGAGAGCATGGGAGGTAGCCACTGACAACGGTGAAACCCTTGCATACAGCTTGCCATGGAAAGGAGTAAGAATGATTGGATGAAGACAGTAGGAAAGCAGAGAGACGGAAGGAACACAGCATCTCCATACGCTTATTTGAAATTCCCACCAATGAATTGCATAAGTATCTCTATCTCTATCTTTATGTTTTATTCATCATTCATAACCATTTGAGTTTGCCTGACTAAGATTTACAAGGTGACCATAGCTTGCTTCATACCAACAATCTCTGTGGGATCGACCCTTACTCGCGTAAGGTTTATTACTTGGATGACCCAGTACACTTGCTGGTTAGTTGTGCGAAGTTGTGTTTATGCCATGGTATTGAACACCAAGTTTTTGGGTTCATCACCGGGGATTATTAGAGTTGTGAAAAGTATTGATCACAATTTCGTCCACCAAGTTTTTGGCGCCGTTGCCGGGGATTGTTGAGTATGGACAACTGACGGTTCATCTTGTTGCTTAGATTAGGTATTTTTCTTCAGAGTTCTTAAGAATGAATTCTAGTGTTTCAAGGTGATGTTCTTATCATCACCAAAGCTGATTGATTTTCATCAATTTAGCTCTTGAATGCAATGTCCTGCTGAAGCTTGTTCAGCCATGTCTAATTTCTTTAGACTGAAGCTTTAGACTAACATTGCATGATTCCTGGAATTCTCATTAAGAATTTTGATATCTTTATTTTCTTCTTCACTTAATTTTCGAAAAAAGCACAAAAAATTTACAAAATCATAAAAAACCAAAAATATTTTATGTTTCTTGTTGAGTCTAGAGTCTTATTTTAAGTTTGGTATCAATTGCATGTTTCTGTTTTTCTTGCATTTTTCATGGGTCTTCAGTGATCTTCAAGTTTTTCTTGATGATTTACTTGCTCTGATCTTTGAATTCTATTGACTTGAGTGTTTTGTTGTTTCTCATGAGCATTCTCATTCTGTTAGTGTCAATAGTATACAAACTTTTAAGTTTGGTGTCTTGCATGCATTGTTTATTTAATTTCAGTTGCATTTTGATTATTCCTCATTATTAAAAAATCCAAAAATATTTTTTATTTGTGTCTTTTCAAGTCAATAATACAGAGGATTGAAGATTCAGAACATTCTACAGAGAAATTACACAGAAAAGGCTGGGCGTTCAAAACGCCCATTAAGGAAGGCAAACTGGCGTTTAAACGCCAGCCAGGGTGCCTGGCTGGGCGTTTAATGCCCAAAAGGGTAGTGATTTGGGCGTTAAACGCTAGAATGTGCACCATTCTGGGCGTTTAACGCCAGGATGGCACAAGAGGGAAGATTTTGTTTTTAATGCAAATTTTTTTTCAAGTTTTCAAAGTTTTTCAAAATCAAATCTTTTTCAAATCATATCTTTTCAATCAAATCTTTTTCAAAATCAATTTCTTTCCATTTTCAAAAATACTTGCTATCAATTAATGATTTGCTTCAACATTTCAAGAATGTTGCCTATTCTGTTGAGAAAGGTTTAATGTTTGAATAATATATTTTCTTGTTAGCCAAGTTATTAATTTTTAAAATCAAATCTTTTTAAAATGTTTTTCAAATCATATCTTCTCAATCACATTTTTTTTAAAACCAATCATATCTTCTTAATCACATCTTTTTCAAAATAGTTTTCAAATCATATCTTTTTGATTTCTAATTTGAAATCTTTTTCGAAAATCACTTTACTTCTTTCTCAATCTTGATTTTCGAAAATCAATTAATGTTTTTCGAAATGTTTTTTTTAAATGTTTTTAATTAATTTTCGAAAATTTCTTCTCCTCTTCTCACATCCTTCTATTTATGGACTAACACTATTCCTTAATGCACAATTCGAACTCCATCTCTCTTGATAAGTTTGAATTCTTCTACTTCTACCTTCTATTTTTCTTTTCCTCTGACACCTCAAGGAATCTCTATACTGTGACGTAGAGGATTCCACATTTTCTTGTTCTCTTCTCTTTCATATGAGCAGGAGCAAAGACAAAAACATTCTTGTTGAGGCTGATCCTAAACCTGAAAGGACCTTGAAGCAAAAGCTAAGAGAAGCTAAGGCACAATTCTCTGTAGAGGACCTAACAGAAATCTTCAAAGAAGAAGAACACATGGCAGCCGAAAACAACAACAATGCCAACAATGCAAGGAAGGTGCTGGGTGACTTTACTGCACCTACTCCCGACTTCTATGGGAGAAGCATCTCTATCCCTGCCATTGGAGCAAACAACTTTGAGCTTAAGCCTCAATTAGTTTCTCTAATGCAACAGAATTGCAAGTTCCATCTACTTCCATTGGAAGATCCTCATCAGTTCTTAGCTGAGTTCTTGCAAATCTGCGACACTGTCAAGACTAATGGGGTTGACCCTGAGGTCTACAGACTTATGCTATTCCCTTTTGCTGTAAGAGACAGAGCTAGGATATGGTTGGACTCACAACCTAAAGAAAGCCTGAACTCTTGGGAAAAGCTAGTCAATGCCTTCTTGGCAAAGTTCTTTCCACCTCAAAAATTGAGTAAGCTTAGAGTGGAAGTCCAAACCTTCAGACAGAAGGAAGGAGAATCCCTCTATGAAGCTTGGAAAAGATACAAACAATTAATCAGAAAGTGTCCCTCTGACATGCTTTCTGAATGGAGCATCATAGGTATTTTCTATGATGGTCTCTCTGAACTATCCAAGATGTCTTTGGATAGCTCTGCTGGAGGATCTCTTCATCTGAAGAAGACGCCAACAGAAGCTCAAGAACTAATTGAAATGGTTGCAAATAACCAATTCATGTACACTTCTGAAAGGAATCCTGTGAACAGTGGGGCTAATCAGAAGAAAGGAGTTCTTGAGATTGACACTCTGAATGCCATATTGGCTCAGAACAAAATATTAACTCAGCAAGTCAATTTGATTTCTCAAAGTCTGTCTGGAATGCAAAATGCACCAAGTAGTACTAAGGAAGCTTCATCTGAAGAAGAAGCTTATGATCCTGAGAACTCTTCAATGGAAGAGGTGAATTACATGGGAGAACCCTATGGAAACACCTATAATCCTTCATGGAGAAATCATCCAAATCTTTCATGGAAGGATCAACAGAGACCTCAACAAGGTTTCAACAACAATAATGGTGGAAGAAACAGGTTTAGCAATGGCAAGCCTTTTCCATCATCTTCTCAGCAACAGACAGAGAGTTCTAAGCAGAACACCTCTGACTTAGCAACCATGGTCTCTGATCTAATCAAAACCACTCAAAGTTTCATGACTGAAACAAGATCCTCCATTAGAAACTTGGAGGCACAAGTGGGTCAGCTGAGCAAGAAAATTACTAAACTCCCTCCTAGCACTCTTCCAAGCAATACAGAAGAAAATCCAAAAGGAGAGTGCAAGGCCATGAACATGGCCGAATTTGGAGAGGAGGGAGAGGCAGTGAACGCCACTGAGGAAGACCTCAATGGATGTCCACTGACCTCCAATGAGTTCCCTAATGAGGAACTATGGGAATCTGAGGCTCCCACTGAGACCATAGAGATTCCATTGGATTTACTTCTGCCATTCATGAGCTTTGATGAGTATTCTTCCTCTGAAGAGGATGAGTATGTCACTGAAGAGCAAGTTGCTAAATACCTTGGAGCAATCATGAAGCTAAATGACAAGTTATTTGGAAATGAGACTTGGGATGATGAACCTCCTTTGCTCACCAAAGAATTGGATGACTTGTCTAGGCAGAAATTACCTCAAAAGAGACAGGATCCTGGGAAGTTTTCAATACCTTGTACCATAGGCACCATGACCTTCATGAAGGCCTTGTGTGACCTAGGGTCAAGTGTAAACCTCATGCCTTTCTCTGTAATAGAGAAGCTAGGGATCTTTGAGGTGCAAGCTGCAAAATTCTCACTAGAGATGGCAGTCAATTCAAGAAAACAAGCTTATGGACTTGTAGAGGATGTTCTGGTAAAAGTTGAAAACCATTACATCCCTGCTGATTTCATAGTCCTAGAGACTGGGAAGTGCATGGATGAATCCATCATCCTTGGCAGACCCTTCCTAGCCACAGCCAAGGCTGTGATTGAAGTTGATAGAGGAGAATTGATCATTCAAGTGAATGAAGAATCGTTGGTGTTCAAGGCTCAAGGATATCCCTCTGTCACCATGGAGAGGAAGCATGAAGAGCTTCTCTCAAAACAGAGCCAAACCGAGCTCCCACAGTCAAACTCTAAGTTTGGTGTTGGGAGGCCACAACCAACTTCTAAGTTTGGTGTTGAACCCCCACATTCAAACTCTAAGTTTGGTGTTGGGAGGTTCCAACATTGCTCTGAGCATCTGTGAGGTTCCATGAGAGCCCTCTGTCAAGCTACTGACATTAAAGAAGCGCTTGTTGGGAGGCAACCCAATGTTATATTTTATCTATTTTCCTTTGTTATTTTATGTTTTATGTAGGTTGATGATCATGAGAAGTCACAAAATCAATGGAAAAAGCAAAAACATAACGAAAAACAGAAAGAAAAACAACACACCCTAGAGGAAGAACCTGCTGGTGTTTAAACGCCAGTAAGGCTAGCAGATGGGCGTTTAACGCCCAGTCTGGCACCATTTTGGGCGTTTAACACCAGAAAGGGGCACCAGACTGGCGTTAAATGCTAGGAAAAGGCAAGAAGTTGGCGTTAAACGCCAGAAATGGGCACCAGCCCGGCGTTTAACGCCAGAATTGGCACAAAGAGCAATTTTGCTCGCCACTTGGTGCAGGGATGACTTTTCCTTGACACCTCAGGATCTGTGGACCCCACAGGATCCCTACCTACCCCACCACACTCTCTCTCTTCTTCACCCGTTCACCAATCACCTCAACACCTCTTCCCCAAAAACCCTTCACCTATCAAATCCCATCTTTCTCTTCACCACTCACATCCATCCTTCATAAAACCCCACCTACCCCACCATTCAAATTTAAACCACTTTCCCTCCCAAACCCACCCATACATGACCGAACCATAACCCCCCCACTCCTATATAAACCCTTCTTCACTCCTTCATTTTCACACAACCTAAACACTACTTCTCCCCCCTTTGGCCGAACCACAAGGCCATCTCCATCTCCTCTATTTCTTCTTCTTCTACTCTCTTTTTTCTTCTTTTGCTCGAGGACGAGCAAACCTTTTAAGTTTGGTGTGGTAAAAGCATTGCTTTTTGTTTTTCCATAACCATTTATGGCATCCAAGGCCGGAGAAACCTCTAGAAAGAGGAAAGGAAAGGCAAAAGCTTCCACCTCTGAGTCATGGGAGATGGAGAGATTCATCTCAAGGGTGCATCAAGACCACTTCTATGAAGTTGTGGCCTGGAAGAAGGTGATCCCCGAGGTCCCTTTGAAACTCAAAAAGTGTGAATATCCGGAGATCCGACATGAGATCCGAAGGAGAGGTTGGGAAGTTCTTACCAACCCCATTCAACAAGTCGGAATCTTAATGGTTCAAGAGTTCTATGCCAATGCATGGATCACCAAGAACCATGATCAAAGTGTGAACCCGGACACAAAGAATTGGCTTACAATGGTTCGGGGGAAATACTTGGATTTTAGTCCGAAAAATGTAAGGTTGGCATTCAACTTGCCCATGATGCAAGGCGATGAACACCCTTACACTAGAATGGTCAACTTTGATCAAAGGTTGGACCAAGTCGTCACAGTCATTTGTGAAGAGGGCGCCCAATGGAAGAGAGATTCAAGAGGAAAGCCGGTTCAATTGAGAAGGCATGACCTCAAACCCGTGGCTAGGGGATGGTTGGAATTTATCCAACGCTCAATCATTCCCACTAGCAACCGGTCCGAAGTTACTATAGACCGGGCTATCATGATTCATAGCATCATGATTGGAGAAGAAATAGAAGTTCATGAGGTGATATCCCAAGAACTTTATAAGGTGGCGGACAAGTCCTCTACCTTGGCAAGGTTAGCCTTTCCTCATCTCATTTGTCACCTCTGTTATTCAGTTGGAGTTGACATAGAGGGAGACATCCCCATTGATGAGGACAAGCCCATCACTAAGAAGAGGATGGAGCAAACAAGAGACCCCTCTCGTCATCAAATCCCTGAGATGCCTCAAGGGATGCACTTTCCTCCACAAAACTATTGAGAGCAACTAAACACCTCCATAGGAGAATTGAGTTCCAACATGGGACAACTAAGGGTGGAGCACCAAGAACATTCCATCCTCCTCCATGAAATTAGAGAAGATCAAAGAATCATGAGAGAGGAGCAACAAAGACAAGGAAGAGACATTGAGGAGCTCAAGCACTCCATAGGATCTTCAAGAGGAAGAACAAGCCGCCATCACTAAGGTGGACCCGTTCTTTAATTTCCTTGTTCTTTATTTTTCTGTTTTTCGAAAATTATGCTTATGTTTAGCTATGTTTGTGTCTTGTGATCATTAGTGTCTTAGTGTCTATGCCTTAAAGTTATGAATGTCCTATGAATCCATCACCTTTCTTGAATGAAAAATGTTCTTAATTGAAAAAGAGAAGAATTGCATGAATTTTGAATTTTATAACAGATTAATTATTTTGATGTGGTGGCAATACTTTTATTTTTTGAATGTATGCTTAAACAGTGCATATGTCTTTTGAATTTGTGGTTCATGAATGTTGGCTCTTGAAAGAATGATGAAAAAGGAGACATGTTACTGAGGATATGAAAAATCATAAAAATGATTCTTGAAGCAAGAAAAAGCAGTGAATACAAAAAAAAAGAAGGAGAAAAACGAAAAAAAAAGAGAGAGAAAAGAAAAAAATAAAAGTTGTGATCCAAGGCAAAAAGAGTGTGCTTAAGAACCCTGGACACCTCTAATTGGGGACTCTAGCAAAGCTGAGTCACAATCTGAAAAGGTTCACCCAATTATGTGTCTGTGGCATGTATGTATCCGGTGGTAATACTGGAAGACAGAGTGCTTTGGGCCACGGCCAAAAATCAATAAGTAGTTGTGTTCAAGAATCATCATACTTAACTAGGAGAATCAATGACACTATCTGGATTCTGAGTTCCTAAAGAAGCCAATCATTCTGAATTTCAAAGGATAGAGTGAGATGCCAAAACTATTCAGAGACAAAAAGCTAAAAGCCCCGCTCATCTAATTAATACTGATCTTCATAGATGTTTTTGGAATTCATTGTATATTCTCTTCTTTTTATCTTATTTGATTTTCAGTTGCTTGGGGACAAGCAACAATTTAAGTTTGGTGTTGTGATGAGCGGATAATTTGTACGCTTTTTGGCATTGTTTTTAGTATGTTTATAGTATGATCTAGTTAGTTTTTAGTATATTTTTATTAGTTTTTAGTTAAAATTTACTTTTCTGGACTTTACTATGAGTTTGTGTATTTTTCTGTGATTTCAGGTATTTTCTGGCTGAAATTGAGGGACCTGAGCAAAAATCTGATTTAGAGACTAAAAAGGACTGCAGATGCTGTTGGACTCTGACCTCCCTGCACTCGAAGTGGATTTTCTGGAGCTAAAGAAGCCCAATTGGCGTGCTCTCAATGGCGTTGGAAAGTAGACATCCTGGGCTTTCTAGCAATATATGATAGTTTATACTTTGCTCAAGATTTGATGGCTCAAACTGGCGTTCAAAGTCACCATCAGAATTCCCAGCGTTAAACGCCGGAACTGACACAAGGATGGGAGTTAAACGCCCAAACTGGCACCAAAGCTGGCGTTTAACTCCAAGAACAGTCTCTACACGAAAATGCTCCAATGCTCAGCCCAAGCACACACCAAGTGGGCCCGGAAGTGGATTTTTATGTCATTTACTCATCTTTATAAACCTTAGGCTACTAGTTCTTTATAAATAAGACCTTTTGCTATTGTATTCTCATCTGGGTAGCTATCTTTATTCTTATGCTATCTTAGATCATTATGAGGCTGGCCTCACGGCCATGCCTAGACCTTGTTCTTATGTATTTTCAACGGTGGAGTTTCTACACACCATAGATTAAGGTGTGGAGCTCTGCTGTACCTCGAGTATTAATGCAATTACTATTGTTCTTCTATTCAATTCCGCTTGTTCTTTTTCTAAGATATCACTTGTTCTTCAACTTGATGAATGTGATGATCCGTGACACTCATCATCATTCTCACCTATAAACGCGTGCCTGACAACCACCTCCGTTCTACCTTAGATTGGGTGGATATCTCTTGGATTCTTTAACCGGAATCTTCGTGGTATAAGCTAGAATTGATGGCGGCATTCAAGAGAATCCGGAAGGTCTAAACCTTGTCTGTGGTATTCTGAGTAGGATTCAATGATTGAATGACTGTGACGAGCTTTAAACTCGCGATTGTGGGGCGTTAGTGACAGACGCAAAAGAATCACTGGATTCTATTCCGACATGATCGAGAACCGACAGCTGGATAGCCGTGCCGTGACAGGGTGCGTTGAACATTTCCATTGAGAGGATGGGAGGTAGCCACTGACAACGGTGAAACCCTTGCATATAGCTTGCCATGGAAAGGAGTAAGAAGGATTGGATGAAGACAGTAGGAAAGCAGAGAGACAGAAGGAACACAGCATCTCCATATGCTTATCGGAAATTCCCACCAATGAATTGCATAAGTATCTCTATCTCTATCTTTATGTTTTATTCATCATTCATAACCATTTGAGTTTTCCTGACTAAGATTTACAAGGTGACCATAGCTTGCTTCATACCAACAATCTCTGTGGGATCGACCTTTACTCGCGTAAGGTTTATTACTTGGACGACCCAGTACACTTGCTGGTTAGTTGTGCGAAGTTGTGTTTATGCGATGGTATTGAACACCAAGTTTTTGGGTTCATCACCGGGGATTATTAGAGTTGTGAAAAGTATTGAACACCAAAAATGTGATTTTAACATAAAAACCAATGAAAAAATCCCTAAAAGTAACTAGATTATACTAAAAACTATCTAAAAACAATGCCAAAAAGCGTATAAATTATCCGCTCATCACCCTCCTCTGATGAGGAAAAGGAAACTAGGGAAGAGCAAGCTGCTCGGTACTTAGGAGTTCTAATGAAGCTGAATTCCAAATTGTTTTAAACAGAGGCATTGGAGGAGGAACCTCCAGTGCTGACCAAGGATCTCAATGCCTTGGTTCAGTAGAAGCTACCTCAAAAGCTGCTGGATCTCGGACACTTCCTAATTCCTTGCACCATAGGCACTATTAGCTTTGAGAAGGCTTTATGCAACCTAGGCTCAAGCATAAACCTCATGCCTCTCTTTGTAATGGAGAGACTAGGAATTTTTTAGGTGAAAGCTACAAAGATCTCATTAAAGATGGCAGACAAGTCACTGAAAAAGGCATATGGTCTGGTAGAAGATGTCTTAGTAAAGGTTGAAAACCTCTACATCCTTGCAGATTTTATAATCTTCGATACTGGAGAGGACGAGGATGAATCTATCATCCTTGGAAGACCTTTTCTAGCCACAGCCAATCCCATAATTGATGTGGCAAAGGGAGAGCTTGTTTTGTAGTTATGGGAAGATCACATCGTGTTCAAGATTTCCAAACCTAACTCCCTCCCTAAAGGAGAGACAACTGTGCAACACTTAGTGTTCCAACCCTCTCTATTTGTGCAGAGCTTTATAGAGCCCCAAGCACCAAATCTAAGTTTGGTGTTGAGAAACCATCATCAGGCACTAAGAATAAAGGCACTAAGAAGAAGGTACCTAAAGGCTGGAGGGATGAGAAAATTCCTACTAAAGGTCTCTCACCTGGCATGAGAGTTGTCCTTACTAATAGTCGAGTCATTCTACACACTGTGAACAAGATCCTGTCTCTAGAACATGTGGAGCTCATCCATAAGAGCATAGGAAGGAAGTTCACTGTACAGGGTGAAATTTTAAGCCCCTATCCATCTCCATTAAGGAACTGACCGTCAAGCTAGGGACGTTAAAGGAACGCTTGTTGGGAGGCAACCCAACCATGACTAAAGTTTTTCTACTTTTCTTTAAGTTTATATCTGTTTGAGTGATGACAAGTCATCTTATGCTAGTTTTACAAGCATTTTTCATTAATTTTATTAGGTTTATGCACTTTCTTGCACAATAAATAAGTAATTGGAGTGGATTTTCATGATCATCTTGCATCAACCAAACATTATTTATTTTAAATAAAATCATAGGTTTTATGCTAGAATTAATTGATTTTATAAATGATGCAAAGATCTAGTGATTTTGGTGGGACTTTGATTAGTTGTTTGGTTGCTTGTAGGTGAAGAAATGATGAAAAAAAGGAAAGAACCAGGAAAGCATTGCATTACAAAGCGTGGCGATCACTAAGGAAACGCTAACCATGGAAACAATAGCGCCCAACCAAAACAAGCTCACACAAGGAGCCACGTTCACTAAAGTGAACGTCACGTTCACTAAAGTGAACGTCACGTTCACTAAAGTGAACGTCACGTTCATTACAATGAACGTTTTCGTGCTTCTCAAGCCTTGGGAAGGAAACTCAGGTCAAGCGCATCAAAGAGGCAAGAGATAGCGTTCAAAAAGTGAACGTGAAGTTCACTAATGCAACGCTGGCCAAGGCAAGGAAGGAGCTACGTTCAACAAAGAGAACGTAGCATTCACTTTTATGAACGTTTTTTAAGAGAGAAAGGCAAGGCAACAAGGTTCACAAGGGCCGGCGCTTAAACAAAGAAACGTAGCGCTCAATCAAGGAAGCATCAAGCACTCAACCAAGTAGCCAAGTTCACTCAAGTGAACATTTTCGTGATGCTGGCCAAGGAAAGCAAAGCGCATACCAAACATGCGCTGGCCAAGGCTCGAACTCGTGCACCAAGGCACATGCCAAGGAGTAGCGCTCAAAAGACTGAACGTAGCGTTCACTCTTTCCACCTTTTTCGTGGATCTTAGCTAGGGAAGGCAACGCAGCACTCACACCAAGGTTCGAAGAGGAAGCGCTTGCCCAAACAAGGCATGCCCCAAAGGGAGCGCTAGGAGCGCTCAAAATTTGCAACGATGCGCTGCCCAAGGCTCGAATGGGGAGAATGCGCGCATCAATAGCGCAGCGCAAGTAGTAGCGCTCGTGCCTTGAGTGCAGCATTCACTTTGTGAATGCTAGTGATGCCATGACACGGGGGAGGGCAAGCCTTGGAGCAAGGAACGTAGCGTTCACTTAAGTGAACTGAGCGCTTCCCTAGGAGCTAATAAAATGCACCCTGACCCATGCCACTTAAACCAAGCCATTTGGACCCATTTCTTCATGAAATATAAAAGCCCACACCAAGTTTTGAAGACCAAAATAGAAAGTTTATAAATAGGAATTAGTTTGATTTGAGAAAGGACTTTTAGCTCATTTTTAGTTTTTCTCTTTTAAAATTTTCCTTTTAGAATTCTGAGTAATTGAGATCGGATCTGAGCTTGTTTTCTGTTTTCATTTTCTTTCTTCTGCATCTATTTTCTGATTCTGGGCTTTTGAACTCTGATTGAAGAATTCTTTGAAGTTCTTCCTCTTGGAGTTCCATCTCTTTTCTATGTTCTAAATTTATGAATTAAGGATCAGATATCTATTGCTTCCTACTGATTTTACTTCTTCTGCAATTTTTAAATTCTGTTTTAGTTCTTCTGCAAATCTACTTCATCTTCTACTTCTCTGCACTTTACAATTCTAGTTTTATTTTGAATCTCAGTCCCCAAATCCTTTATTCTTCAAGAAATTTAAAATTCTCAGCAATTTAGATTCAGCAATTTAAGTTCCTTGCACTTTAAGTTTCAGTCATTTACTTTTCTTGCAATTTAAGTTTTAGTTTATTTACTTTCTTGCACTTTAAGTTTCATGCAATTTACCCTTTTTGCACTTTAATATTCTGTCAATTTCCCCTCTCCCTTTCATTTAATTGCAATTTAGCTTCTGTCAACCAAAATTCACTCAAATCATTAAATATTTGCTTAACTAAATTTATCACCTAACTAAAATTTCCCAATCCATCAATCCTTGTAGAATCAATCTCACTCTTGTGAGTAATTACTACTTGATGCGACCCGGTACACTTGCCGGTGAGTTTGTGTGGAATCGTTTTTCCCTCATCAAGTTTTTGGCGCTATTGCCCGGGATTGATAAAGATTGACAATGATTAAGTAGGGTGATAATCTAGATTAAGCACTTTTCCTTTTATTTTTGCTAAGCTCACTAACTGTTTGAGATTTTGTTTCACTAACTTTAACCTCACTCTAGCAATAGAGTACTCTGCTTGTTTTGTTGGTTTTATGTATGTCAGAGGCAAAGAGAGAGGTCTCCACCCTCTGTGAGACTGACGAGAGAACTCCCAAAAGACTGAGAAGAGAAGCAAGAGGGAAAGGAGTTGTTGGAGAAGCAGACTCAGAAGGAGAGAATCAAGAGATGGAAGGGAATCACCCTAATCCACCAGATGAAGTGGCTAACAATGGCCAACCTCAAAGGAGAGTTCTAGCCTCCTACACTTTCCCTAATGCAAGACATTGTGAGAGAAGCATACTCACTCCAAATGTTCATGCAAATAACTTTGAATTGAAGCCTCAACTCATCACTTTGGTGCAAAATAACTGCTCTTATGGAGGAGGTCCCTTGGAAGATCTAAACCAACATCTAGCTATCTTTCTAAGGATATATGACACAGTGAAGACAAATGGTGTACACCCAGACATCTATAAGTTGCTACTGTTTCCATTTTCCTTAAGAGATAAGGCTACTCAATGGCTAGAAACATTTTCCAAAGAAAGCATCAACAATTGGAAGGATTTGGTGAGCAAATTCCTAGCCATGTTCTACCCACCTCAAAGGATTATAAGGTTGAAGACAGAGGTGCAAACCTTCACCCAAATAGAAGGAAAATCACTTTATGAGGCTTGGGAGAGGTACAAGGCCTTGATTAGGAAGTGTCCACCTGAGTTGTTTAGTGAATCGGACAGACTTCAAAATTTTTATGAAGGATTGACTCTCAAAGTTCAAGAAGCTTTAGATTATTCTGCTGGAGGCTTAGTGCAACTAATGAAGACAGCTGAGGAAGCTCAAAATCTCATAGATACTGTGGCTAATAATCAATACTTCTATGCTCATCAAAGGCAATGCCAACCAGCTCAAAGGAAGGGTGTCTTGGAGTTGGAAGGTGTGGACACCATTTTGGCTCAAAACAAAAGGATGCATCAACAAATCCTGCAGCAAATAGAAATGATGGCCAAGAGGATTGATGGTCTTCAAATTGCAGCAGTAAACATTACAAATCAACCATCAGCTGGATGGGGATAGAATGAAGAAATACATGAAGAGCAGCAGCAAGAGCAAGTTAACTACATGCACAACCAAGGAGTTGGTCAAAATGAATTCCATGGAGACACTTATAACATATCCTAGAGGAACAACCTATTTTTGAGGTGGGGAGACAACCAAAACCAACAATCCTGGCAAAGAAACTCAAACCAAAACAATTTCAGAAACACAAACCGTCAAAGCCAATAAAACACTAACCAAAACCAACTACTATCCACCTAAAAATTCATCCACTAAACAATTCATCCACTAACCAAAATAACTATCATCCACCATCCACACTCTACAATCAACCACAACCACCCCCAGAAGCTCAAAGGATCTCCAACTTGGAGATAATGATGGAGAAGATGATGAAACAGCAAGAGTTAACCAGTAAGAACCATGAAGCTTCAATGAGGAATCTAGAGAGGCAAATTGGTCGATTGTCCAAGCAAACAGTGGCTGAAAGAGCACCTAATACATTGCCAAGTGACACCATTCCTAATCCCAAAGAAGAAAGCAAAGCAATCCAATTAAGGAGTGAAAGAACCTTAGTGAATGACAAAGAAACCAACAAGAAGCCAGCTAAGAATGATGAGGCCAGCAGCAAGGAAGAAGTAACACTTGAGGAGAATGACCAAGAAAAGCTCAAGGAGAAAGAGGAAGAGCTCAAAGCTTCAAAGAAGGGAAAGCAAATCATAGAGGAGCAACCACAAGAACAGAGGAAGATGGTGAAGCCTTGCAATACTTCCCTTCCATATCCTCAAAGGTTCAACAAGGAGCTAAAAGATCAATAGTTCCCAAAGTTCTTAGAAGTGTTTAAGAAGCTGGAGGCAGCTGATAAACCCCGATTTCGCGGTTTATCTTGTGCTTATTTTGGGGGATTTTATCAATATTTCTCACACTTATTCGCAAGAAATGCATGGTTTTGTGTTCACTTCCCAATATTGTTCCATGATGGAAAACATGCTTATTTTGCCTTAAAATTACCATATTTTAATCCTCTTCTATTGTCATTCGATGCCGTGATGTATTTGTTGAGTAATTTTAATATAGGTAGGAATGACTTAGAAGAGAGGGGGAAAGCATGTACAAAAAGGGAGGAACAAGAAGAATTGAATTCTTGGTAGTAGCAGCATCGGCGCGTCAGCGCACTCCACGCGCACGCGTGGATGGGATTGGCTGGAAGCGGCGCACAAGGATGGACGCATACGTGCAGATTAAAAGATTCCTATCGACGCGCACGCGCAACTGGTGCGCACGCGTGGATCACAATTCCAATCGGCGCACGCGCACGTATGGCGCGCACGCGTGGGAGGCTGCACGTGACCTCATTAAAGAAAATTGTGCCTGGCGATTTCTAAGGGGAATCAGGCCCAATTTCAAGCTGTCTCTGCATGGAAAAGACCCAAGGATGCTAGGGGGAAAAGGGGGGATCACTCATTTTGACACTAGGACACAATTTTGAGCTAGTTTTCTTTGGGGGTTCTTGGTTATTCTAGAGGGAGAAACCCTTGATCCTCTCTGGATCTAGTTTTCTTTTGATCTTCCCTTGTTGATTTGCGGATTGGATTTTGTTAATTACAGTTTTTAGTTGTTAAATTTGAATTCCTTGTTACAATCTTGCTTACATCTAGTGATATTTCTATAATTCTTGTCAATTGTCATTTCATGAATGTTGTGAATCTTGATTTGTAGATGTTACATTGATGATTTCTATGTTTAATCTTGTTAATTGCTTTATTGTAGGTTGATAATTGTTAGTGGGTACTTGTAGATTGCAATTTAATTGCTATTTTGAACATGTCTTTTGTTAATGCTTACCAAGTGTTCGATGAATTGTTTACTTTAAGTATGGAGTAGTCTTTTTCCTTCTTGGCCTAGGTCAAGGGAAGTGGGTAAACTTGAGTCACTGGGTCTAATGGATTTGATGATTTGGGAGCCCTTGGTGGTCAATTTGATACTCATTGACGCCAACCCACTACTAATCTAATTAGTAGGTAGGTTGGGACTTATGGGTTGATGTGACCAAAGCCATTTGGCGTACTTCAAGTCTAAGGGTAGATATCACGTACTTAAGACTTTGAGGGTAGACTTAATGAGCTTGGTTCCTCATAATTGTCAAGATATAGTTGTTGGACAAGGATTGTGATCCCAATTCCCATGCCTAACCAAGTCGCTTTTATTATTCATATTTGAAAACCTATTTCTCAATTCGTTTGCTTAGTTATAGTTACTTGCTTGGTTTATAGTAGAATTAAGTGGAATATTGCTTGTTCATTGGGATTGCTCAAGTTTGCTTAGGTAGCTGAATTAGTTTATTGCAATTTAAGATTACCTGCTTGTTAAGATTCCCTTTTATTTTCATGCTTATAACTCACAACCCTGGATTTCTAACCAATGTCGAAGCACATGTTTGCCAATTCCTTGTGAGACGACCCGCGGTTTGAATACTTCGGTTATTTCTATTGGGGTTGAACTTGTGAAAACCAAATCCCTCTTCTAAATTTGACCTCCTGAGGATTGTTGTTGGTAGAGCTATACTTACAACGCGGTTTTATTAAAGGAAATATTTACCAACACACCCCTTGGGAAGTTGTCAAATTTTTGGCGCCATTGCCGGGGAGTGTTTGCAACATATGCCTTGATATTGGTTATGTGAATATGTGAATATTGTAGATATTTTGCCTTTTCAATACTTTGCTATAGTTTAGAATTCTTTTGCATTTGAACTATGACTTTCAAAGTTTGATGACTCGGTCTCAACCGAATTCTAGCTTAGCCAATTTTGACCCCGAGATTGAAAGAACCTTGTTACACACTCGGCAAGCTAGAAGGCGGTTGGACTATACGCCTAGTACTTCGGCCTCTCTCGAGGAAAACACCGAGTCACTAGACGTCGCTGAGAGTGACTTGGAGTCCACTACTGTCTATTCTTCTGTTGACACTACTGATACATCTTTACATCCTACAGGTGAGCCACAAATGGCGGAGCCACGCCGGATCACTTTGCATGAGCAAGGAGCTCCGGATATCATACTTCAACCGTTGCAAGCAAGGTATCCTAACCTTGATCCAAACTTTGAGCTGAAGAGTAGCTAGATAATTCTACTTCCTAAGTATCATGGGTTGCCGGGTCAAGACCCCATCCGACATTTGAAGGATTTTCAAGTTGCTTGTTCTACAGCTCGAAGGCATGGAGCCGATGAGGTAGCAATCATGGTTTTTGCCTTTCCTTTTTCTCTTGAAGCACATGCAAAAACATGGTTCTATTCGCTACCGGATGATATTGTGACTAATTGGGATTTCTCGAGAAGAGAGTTTCTTGAGAAGTTCTTCCCACCAGAGAAGACCGAGTACATCCGGAAAGAGATTTCGGGCATAATGCAAAGAGACCAAGAGAGTATGTATGAGTATTGGTCTCGGTTTAAGAGGCTATTGGAGTCATGTCCACACCACAGAATGACCACTCGCTTGCTCATTAGCTAGTTTACCGGAGGTCTTTGTGCGAAAGATAGAAGATTGCTTATCGCCTCTAGTGGCGGTTCCCTTTTGAAAAACAAGACGGAGGGAGAAGCTTGGGATTTGATAAAGGATGTTGCCGAATCTACACAACACACAAGAGTGAGAAGTAACTCCCACAAGGGTGTGGTAGAACCGCCGCCCTCCGAAGCAAGTCTAACCAAGGCACTTGGGGATATGACCACCATCCTTACACAAATGCAAAGAGATCAAAGGGAGTACTACTCCATCCAAGCCGTCCAAGCCCCACATCCGGTTGCTCAACTTGAAGGCCCTCCTGGGATTTGTGGGTTGTGCTCTAGTACCACACATTACACCGACCAATGCCATCAAATTCAAGAAGAACATGCCCTTGTGGTAGCCAATGTGAATTACAACAACCGTCCACCATACCCTCCTCAAGGTCAAAACAATTACCATCAAGGTAGTACTCAACATCAAGGGTGGAGAGATAATGCACAAGGAAGCAATCAAAACCAAAGATGGAACAACCCTTATTCTCATCACAACAACAACCAACCTTCATCCCAATACCACCATAACAACACCAACTACCAAGCCAACCAAGCCCACCCCAACCAAAACCAAAACAACTACACCAAGTACCAAACACCACACCACAGACAACAAAACCAGACTTCTCCATCTTCCAACAATCAAGTTGATGAGCTTAGAGCCGTTATGGAAAAATGAGATGAGATCAACAAGGCTCAATTCGAGGCCTTGAACACTCAATTGGCCAATCTCACCAACATGCTCTCAAAAATGAACATGTCAAGCCAACCACCAACTGCCAGTAACAACACCACTCAACCCTCAAGTTCCTCCAACCTTCCATCCCAACCCCAACCAACTCCAAGAGGCGGTCTTAACGCCATTACTCTACGGTCGGGGATTACATTAGAGGAGATACCTCCAAGGGTCATGGGAGAAATGCATGAGGAAGAGGTAGTTGTTGGAGCTGCACATGAAGAAGAGATGGTAGACAAAAGGCATGAGGAAGAAGGAGTAAACCTCAAGGAACCCAAGAGGAAAGCCATAGTTGATGAGTCAATTCCCATTCCATTTCCTTCTAGGGTGAAGAAAACGAAGAAGACACCGGAATTTGATTTGGACATGCTTCAAGTGTTCAAAAAGGTCGAGGTGACCATACCACTCCTTGACGCTATCCAACAAATTCCCAAGTATGCAAAATTTTTGAAAGACTTGTGTACACACAAGAATAGGTTAGGAGAATTGGAGACACTATCCTTGGGTAGTTCAATTTCTTCCTTGATGGAACCTATTCCAAGAAAATGTGGTGACCTTGGATCGTGCTTAGTGTCTTGTCATATTGGTGGATACACTTTTCATGATTGTATGTGTGACTTGGGAGCTTGTGTAAGCATCATGCCGCTGTCCATCTATGTGCGGTTGAATTTAGCTCCATTAAAGAAGTCGGCAGCGAGGTTTGCCTTAGCCGATAAAAGTGTGATCACAGTAATGGGGATAGCTGAAGATGTACTCGTGGCAATTAAGGATTTGGTTTTTTCGGTGGACTTTTACATCCTTGAGATGCCTCCAACAGAAAGTAGAAGCTCATCTTCCGTCCTACTTGGTAGACCCTTTCTCAAAACCTCCAAATTCAAGTTGGATGCCTTCACCGGTATATATTCTTTTGGGGTTGGAGACAAGACTATCAAGTTCAATTTAGAGGAAGCCATGAAACATCCTCCTGAAGAACACTCCATGCTCCAATGTGATATGATTGATGAAGTGGTAGCGGAAGTGCAAGAAAAGGATCATGAAAAATTGTGCTACCCCACTGTTGAGGAGATGGATAACCAAGAGGATGAACCTGAAGAAGTTGTCAAGAATGAACCCCATGAGCTTGATGGAAAGGAACCTCATCTTGAAACAAAAAGTGAATTGAAACCCCTTCCATCTCGTTTGAAATATGCTTTCTTAGAGGAGAACCAAAGATTTTCGGTCATTATTGCTAGTGAGCTCTTAAGTGAAGAAGAGGGGAAGCTCCTAGATGTTCTCAAGAAGCACAAGAAAGCAATAGGATGGAGCCTAGCGGATATTGTGGGAATTGACCCCCACAAGTGCATGCATAGGATATTTCTCCAAGATGGAGCCAAGCCAGTTAGGCAACCACAAAGGAGGCTCAACCCCACCATCCTCGGCGTAGTGAAGAAAGAGGTTACCCAACTACTGGATGCGGATATCATTGATGACAAGTCATCATATACCCATTTTTCAAGCTAATTTCACTTGTTTTGTTAGCATTTATGCACTTTCTTGCATCCTAAGTAAGTGATTTGGAGTGAAAATGCATAACTTTTCTAAATCAAGCAACCACCATGAAATTAATGATAAATCATGAGGTTTAAGATAATTTTAATTGAACTTTAATTGATTTATAAGCCTCTTGAATTTAGTGATACTTGGAGTGGTTGTTTTGGTTTATTATAGGTGAAGAAAAGAAAAGAAAAGGAAAAGCGTGGCCTAAGAAGTGTAGCCTAAGGAAAGGAAAGCGTGGCCAAAGCCATAGGAAGCATGCCGCATGCAAGAGGGAGGCAAACATTGCCCTCCACAAGGGCACACTGCCCTCTAGGAGGGCAACATAAGAGAACCAAGAAGAGAAGGCAACTCTGCCCTGCCCACTACAAGGGCAGAGCACAAAATGTGCCTTGGGACCAAGAGGAAGAGAACCTTGCCCTGCCCTCCACAAGGGCAGTATCGGGCTCTCTAAGGAAGAAATTCAAGGGAAAAATGTCACCCATGCATGCCACAAGACTCGAACAAGGAACCATGAAGAAGCCAAGGACTAAGGTTGAGTGCCGTGCCAAGAAACCAAGGAAATTAATATAGTATGTGTGCCAGCCGTGTTTCGAACACGGGACAGCAAAGTAGGAACATTGCCCTGCCCTCTGCGAGGGCAGGGCAGCATTTTGTGTATGGCGCACCAAGAAGCAAATCTGGCGCACCATGGGACGTTCCTGGCAGCATCTGGCGCACCATGGGACGTTTCTGGCAGCATCTGGCGCACCAAGCTCAATCCTGGCAGCACCAAAATTTCCTGCCCTGCCCTCTGCGAGGGCAGGGCAGCATCCTGTGCACCAAGCTCAATTCTGGCGCACCAATCCTCATCCCTGGCAGCACCAACGAGCACCACGCACCATCCAGCGCGCACCAACTTTTCCTGCCCTGCCCTTGGCGCGGGCAGGGCAGCGTTCCACGCACCAGCTTGCACCATGGACGCACAAGGCCGCACCAATCGTCCGCACCATGCATCAATTTTCTGCCCTGCCCTCCACAAGGGCAGGGCAGCCTCCTGGGAGTGACTTTTCATGGGCCAAAAATTCAAATTAAAAATCCATTTGAATTCATTTCTTCACCAATTCAAAAGCCCATCCAAATCCCAAAATCCAAGAATAGAAAGTGTATAAATAGAAGCTAGTTTGATGTAATTAGGACCTTTACTTTCACCCTTTTTACTTACTTTTGGCTTAGCTTTTGAATTTTGCACTTTCTTTGAGCTTAGAACTTTCTTTCTGCACTTGGGAATTTCTCTTGGTGTCTTCACTGAGATTTCAGAGAATTGGGGAGGAGAATTGATCTCTCTTCTTCCTCGTTCTTGCTTGGGTCTTTTTAATTTCTTTGTTTTAATTCTTGGGTGTTTGGAATTGAGGAAATTCTGTCTCAATCCTCACTCAAGAACTCTTTATTTTCTTTTCTGCATAATTAAATCTGATTTCTGTTCTTCTACTGCTTCTTCTTCAATTTATTGTCAATTGCTTTGTTAACTTGGATCTAGGAAGGCAAATAGAGATCTAGGCTCTGCTACCTAGTCTCTTGAGACCTGAGACCCAATTTTACTTTAGGTTCTTCTGTGAACCTCTGCTGCACCTTATTTCCTTTCTGTTTGAATTCTCATTGCTTCTGATCTAATTTCTGCTCTCTTAATTGTTGCAATTTACTTTCTCTTTGTTTAGATTCTGCAATCCCAGTCCTCAAATCCCTTTTACATTCAAGCAATTTATCTTTCTTGCCATTTAAGTTACTACAATTTACATTTCTTGCACTTTAAGTTTCAGTCATTTACTTTCTTATTTTTTTAAGATTCTGCAAATTTATTTTCCTGTTCTTTAATTTACTGCAAATTCCCCTCTCCCTTTACATTTACTGTCATTTACTTCCTGTTAAACACAAATCACTCAACCAATACTTGATTCGCTTGACTAAACCAACCACTAAACTAAAATTGCTCAATCCTTCAATCCCTGTGGGATCGACCTCACTCATGTGAGTTATTATTACTTGATGCGACCCGGTACACTTGCCGGTGAGTTTTGTGTTGGATCGTTTTCCACACATCAATCATATACCCTATTTCCGACAGTGAGTGGGTAAGCCCGGTTCAAGTTGTCCCCAAGAAGTCGGGCATCACAACGGTCAAGAAGGACAACGGAGAAATGGTTACTAAAAGAGTACAAAATGCGTGGCGAGTATGTATTGACTATAGAAGATTGAATGCCGCCACACGAAAGGACCATTACCCCTTACCCTTCATCGATCAGATGTTAGACTGCTTGGCAGGTAAAACTCACTACTGGTTTGTTGATGGATATACTGGCTACTTCCAGATACATATTGCTCCTGAAGATTAGGAGAAGACCACGTTTACTTGTCCATTCGGCACCTTTGCCTATAAAAGGATGCCATTTGGACTATGTAACGCACCTGCTACTTTTCAGAGGTGCATGATGAGCGTCTTCTCCGATCTAATGGAGAATTGTCTGGAAGTCTTTATGGACGACTTCAGCGTTTATGGTACTTCATTCGATCGTTGTTTAGAGAACTTGGCCAAGGTCCTTGCTAGATGTGTTGACACTAACCTTGTTTTAAATTTTGAAAAATGTCACTTTATGGTACAACAAGGTATAGTGTTAGGACATGTAGTATCTCATGAAGGCATTTCTGTGGACCTGGCCAAGGTCGATGTTATCACTGCTCTGCCTCACCCCTTCTCTGTGAGGGAGGTTCGCTCGTTTTTGGGACATGCAGGATTCTATAAGCGCTTTATCAAAGACTTCAGCAAGATTGCCTTGCCGTTATCGCGCCTACTCTAAAAAGATGTGGATTTTGAGTTTGATAGTGAATGTGTGAAAGCCTTTGAAGAGCTAAAGAGAGTTATTACCACAGCACCAATTGTGCGAGGCCCCAACTGGACGTTGCCGTTTGAGATAATGTGCAATGCGTCAAACCATGCTGTAGGTGCCGCGCTTGCACAGCGCGATGGTAAACTCCCTTATGTCATTGCTTACTCTTCTAAGACACTAGATGCAGCACAATCCAACTATACCACTACTGAAAAAGAACTCCTAGCTATTGTTCATGCTTTAGATAAATTTAAATCTTATTTGCTAGTTCAAGGATAGTGGTATACACGGATCATGCAGCTTTGAAGTATTTATTGACAAAGAATGAGTCAAAGCCTAGACTCATACGTTGGATTTTGCTTTTGCAAGAATTCGACATTGAGATTAGGGACCGGAGTGGATCTCAAAACCTGGTTGCGGATCATTTAAGCCGTATTGAGAATTTAAAAATTGATCCATTTCCGATCAACGACTCATTCCCATTGGATAGTTTGCATGCTGTGTCGGCTAGCTTTCCTTGGTTTGCCCCAATGGCGAACTACTTGGTTGCAAGAATCTTCCCTCCCAACTTTTCGAAAAACCAAAGGGACAAGTTGAGGAGTGATTCCAAATACTATATTTGGGATGACCCTCTGGTGCGCGAAATTGTGAACAATACTTTTCACAACTCTCATAATCCCCGGTCATGAACCCCAAAAACTTGGTAGCTCAATACCATGGCATTACACAACTTCGCACAACTAACCAGCAAGTGCACTGGGTCGTCCAAGTAATAAACCTTACGCGAGTAAGGGTCGATCCCACGGAGATTGTTAGTATGAAGCAAGCTATGGTCATCTTGTAAATCTTAGTCAGGCAGACTCAAATGGATATGGTGATGAACGAAAATAACACAAAGATAAAGATAGAGGTACTTATGTAATTCATTGGTAGGAACTTCAGATAAGCGCATGAAGATGCCTTCCCTTCCGTCTCTCTGCTTTCCTACTGTCTTCATCCAATCCTTCTTATTCCTTTCCATGGCAAGCTTGTGTAGGGTTTCACCGTTGTCAATGGCTACCTCCCATCCTCTCAGTGAAAACGATTGCATATGCTCTGTCACAGCACGCGGAATTCAGCTGTCGGTTCTCGGTCAGGCCGGAATAGAATCCATCGATTCTTTTGCGTCTGTCACTAACGCCCCGCCCGCTAGGAGTTTGAAGCACGTCACAGTCATTCAATCATTGAATCCTACTCAGAATACCACAGACAAGGTTAGACCTTCCGGATTCTCTTGAATGCCGCCATCAGTTCTTGCCTATACCACGAAGATTCCGGTTAAAGAATCCAAGAGATATTCACTAGAGCCTTGGTTGCTTGTAGAACAAAAGTGGTTGTCAGTCACCTTGTTCATGGGTGAGAATGATGATGAGTGTCACGGATCATCACATTCATCAAGTTGAAGAACAAGTGATATCTTAGAACAAGAACAAGCGGAATTGAATAGAAGAACAATAGTAATTGCATTAATACTCGAGGTACAGCAGAGCTCCACACCTTAATCTATGGTGTGTAGAAGCTCCACCGTTGAAAATACATAAGAACAAGGTCTAGGCATGGCCGTGAGGCCAGCCTCCCAATGATCTAAGATAGCATAAAAATGAAGATAGCTACCAAAGTCTCCAAATACAATAGTAAAAGGTCCTACTTATAGAGAACTAGTAGCCTAAGGTTTACAGAAATGAGTAAATGACATAAAAATCCACTTCCGGGCCCACTTGGTGTGTGCTTGGGCTGAGCAATGAAGCATTTTTGTGTAGAGACTCTTCTTGGAGTTAAACGCCAGCTTTAGTGCCAGTTTGGGCGTTTAACTCCCATTTGGGTGCCAGTTCCGGCGTTTAACGCTGGAAATCTTGAAGGTGACTTTGAACGCCGGTTTGGGCCATCAAATCTTGGGCAAAGTATGGACTATCATATATTGCTGGAAAGCCCAGGATGTCTACTTTCCAACGCCGTTGAGAGCGCGCCAATTGGGCTTTTGTAGCTCCAGAAAATCCACTTCGAGTGCAGGGAGGTCAGAATCCAACAGCATCTGCAGTCCTTTTCAGTCTCTGAATCAGATTTTTGCTTAGGTCCCTCAATTTCAGCCAGAAAATACCTGAAATCACAGAAAAACACACAAACTCATAGTAAAGTCCAGAAAAGTGAATTTTAACTAAAAACTAATAAAAATATACTAAAAACTAACTATATCATACCAAAAACATACTAAAAACAATGCCAAAAAGCGTACAAATTATCCGCTCATCACCCTCACTTGTGGAAGAGGGGCGTGGACCAAGTAATTCGAAGATGTGTCCCGGAGTCTGAATTCCAACCAATTCTTGAGGCTTGTCATTCGCCCGAATGTGTTGGCCACTTTGGCCCACAAAGGACCACTAAAAAGGTGTTGGATTGTGGATTCTGGTGGCCAACCTTATTCAAGGATGCTAATCGACTATGTGTGTCTTGCCATCAGTGTCAGAGGTCAGGAAATGCATCCCAAAGGGATGAAATGCCTCAGCAACCTATGTTGTTCTGTGAAATATTTGATGTATGGGGCATTGACTTTATGGGACTGTTTCCCAACTCTAGTGGGTATCTGTATATTCTGCTAGCGGTTGACTACGTGTCAAAGTGGGTAGAGGCCATACCTACCCGCCTTGACGACACCAATACTGTTGTTTCTTTCATTAGGAATCACATTGTATGCCGTTATGGGTCGCCACGAGCAACCGTGAGCGACCAAGGATCTCACTTTTGTAACAAGAAGGTAGAAGTATTTCTCAAGCGCTATGGAGTGTCGCATAAGGTTGCCACTGCTTATCATCCGCAAACTAATGGACAAGCAGAAGTTTCCAACTGGGAAATCAAGAGGATCTTGGAAAAAGTGGTCATCCACAAAGAAAGGATTGGAGCCTCCGGTTAGGGGATGCACTATGGGCATATAGAACGGCCTACAAGACCCCGATAGGGATGAGTCCCTTCCGGATTGTCTATGGTAAGGCGTGCCACCTTCCGGTGGAGGTTGAGCATCGAGCCTATTGGGTGGTAAAGCGGTGCAACATGGATTTAGCCAAGGCGGGTGAAGCTAGGAAGTTACAACTGGAAGAGCTTGAGTGTTTGAGGAATGAGTCATATGAGAATGCCCGAATTTACAAGGAAAAGACTAAGGCGTTTCATGACCATCACATCCGGAAGAAGAACTTTCAAGAAGGCGATGAGGTCCTCCTCTACAACTCAAGGCTCTGACTTATGCCTGGCAAACTCCGTTCTAGAGTTTAAGGTGAAAGAGATGAAGTCCTATGGAGTGGTGAAATTGTTTGTTCCCAAGAGTGAAGCAACCTTCAAGGTGAATGGACATAGGGTGAAGAAGTATCATGGTTGCAAGCCTTCAAAAGAGCTAGAGGTGTACATAGTGGAGGATGCACCAAGGAGAGAGAAAGCTTAAAGAGAGGACTGTCCAACTTAAGGACGTTAAAGAAAAGTGCTTGGTGGGAGGCACCCCACCGTGGTAAGATCTTCCTTATTTATACCATCTTTTTCGTATCTTTAGTTCCTTCGAATTTTATGATCTTTTGATGACTGATTGAGTGCATAGGTATGATAGCCTTGTTGATTTTGTTAGATAGGTATAATATTCATGTAGATAGGTTGTGAAAAAAAAGGGAGAGAAGAGATGAAGAAAACAAAATTTTTATTTGAAGCAGGGCAACCGACGCGCAAGCGCACCTTGCGCGCGCGCGCCTGTTGCGAATTTCCATTCTCAAGCCAAAAAACCCGAGAGTCAGGCCAACTCTGTGCTCAACTCGCGCCAGGCACCCACGCATTTGCGTACATGCCGCCTGCGCGCACTACTGCCAGATGACCATTGACGCGCAAGCGCACAGTGCGCGCGCGCGCCGATGGGGATATGTGGAGTCTCTGGTACAAAAACCAGAGAGTTGTGCCACATTTGGGCCAACTTTGTGCTAGAACTGATGCGTCCGCGCATTGTGCACCCCCGCGCCAACTGCAGAATACCACACGCACGCGTCCGCGCAAGGTGCGCGTCCACGCGCATGCCTCCCTGGGTCACTCTGGTACAAAAACCAGAGACTTGAGCCAACTTTGTGCCACCTTTGTGCCTGGGGCAAAACTTCTCTCACGCGCGCGCGCCACTGATGCGCACGCGTCCTTAGCTACAGCCTTACCGACGCGTCAGCGCACCTTGCGCGCGCGCGCCGGTTGCGCGAGTCAGTTTTATACTCCGTGCCGTTTCATTCCCTCCCTCCCTCAAACTTCTTTTTCTTTCTTAGATTCTTTTCTTACCATCTCCATCATTTCTCTTCTCTTCTTCTTCTTCCCCAACCCACCACCATTGTCTCCGACCACTCACCGGCGACAACCAAACTTTCCGGTGGCACTACACCTTTCCCATTTTTCTCTTTCACCTTCACCAAGGAAGATTCAACCTTGTTCTTTCATCCTTTTCAAGGTTTCACTTCTCTTCCTCTTCTTCTTTATTTCCTCTTGCATTATTTCCTTTAGTTAGTTGCTTTGTATTGCTTTACTTACTTCCCGTTTCTCTTGCTTTTGTTTCTTTTTCTTTATTTCTCCATGGATGTTGAAGTTGATCTTAATTTGCATTACTAGATCTTTTGTCATGCTTTTCTATCCTTCTCATTGTGTGGTGTTTATGTGATGATTGATGTTTCATTTTGGGCTTTGAATTGGTTTAGTATCTCATAATTGCTCATTGCTTGATTATTGCATGGCAAGTGTTCGAGGAAATGCACATATATCATTTTGGTTCATTTTAGTCATACACTTTCAAATTGGTGCACTCCCCTCATTTACTTGTTTTCTCTTACATGCATTGAGTCTAATTTGTGTGCTTAAAGTTCATACTTGCCAATTCCATATTAATTGAACATGACTTGCTTTTTATTTAGGATGCTTGAGACTACTCTTCTCATGCCTTTGCATGCTTTACTTTCTCTTGCATCTTATGCCAAGTGATATAACCCTTGCTTTCATATTCATCATGGGCATTACAAGTCACTTGCATGTTTTCATCAAATTATTTCTTGGGTTTGATGTTTTCCTCCTTTCCCTTCCTTTTTAGGATGGCCACCAAGAAAGGCAAGGAGATAGCTTCGAGGAACCCGGCCGCAAAAAGGGCATCCCAAAGGTCAAATTCTAAGGCGCACTCTTCCTTAGGAGCCAAAACCCTACCCAAGAAAGGGAAGGCGAAAGATTCTGTAAGGTTCCCCAACCACTTTTGTGAACTTATGTTCCCCTCTATAGCGGCAAGGAACCATCATCCAGAGCACCTACTCGCTCCGCCGGACAAGGTTGTTCCTTATATTCTACCCCGCATCGAACAACGAGGATGGGAGTTTCTTTTAAGGAAACCAAGGGAAATCAACATCTCTTAGGTGGAAGAATTCTACACCAACTTCCATCTTCCCTCTCTTCGATCGGTATACATGCGCCGGAAGCAAGTTTCAGTCTTGGAAGAGGCTATTCAGCAGGTGCTCAATGTACAACCAGTGCCAAGTGACATGGATGGCTACCAAAAAGTCTTGCGTCAGTGAGAGGAGTTCGGATTCAGTTGGGACTCGATCCTCCAAGTCATTGCTGTGCCAGAGGCATTTTGGACCCAAGGTAGTCGGCGGGTGAGGCCCAAGAGCATTGACGCTCGCTTCCTTACTGTGGAAGCTCGAGCTTGGGCACAAATCCTATCTCATTATGTACTACCCAGCACCCACCGGTTGTCCATCACGGCAGACCTCGCCTTACTTGTTTGGTGTGTTCTCACGGAGAAGCCGTTGAATATTCCGCCCCTTGTCAAGCAAGCGATGAGTCAAGTTTATGACCGGGGTAATTTGCCATTTCCAGCTTTGGTACCTGACTTAGTTTCTGCTGCGGGTGTTTCTTGGGAAGCCAAGGACAAAAAGTATCTACACCTTCCCATGAACAAACCAAGCCTCGACATGGCCCCACCACTTCTTTTTCCCTCGAGCTCATCATCACCACTACTGAGATCCACAGATCAAAGGATAGAAGATCTTCATCGGAAGCTTGATAGATATGAACGGCGCAACCACCGCCGATACACCTACATCAAGAAGCTTCTGAGTTATGTTGCCCCGAGCATGGAGGAATCCAAGATATTTACATCCACCTCGAACCCAAGCGATGGGAGTTCCGATGGAGGGGATAGTAAAGGTTCCGGTCCTGACCGTTCCTTGAGTATCATTCGTAGCACGGAGGACCGTGCTAATTTCTAAAGTGTGGGCAGGTCGTTCGACCGATCTCCATGGGTAACACCCTCTTCTCTTCAATAACCACGGATTTGTCTTTTGCGTAGATGTTAATATAGTGCATGTGTAGTTAGTTTCACTTGTAAATACCCTTGCATGATAGCTAGTTTTTATAGAGTCGCTGGTCAAACCAATAACTTCCTTTCCAAGAAACTGTGTTTTGGGTGACTTACCAAAATCTTGAAATTTTTTTTTTAGAAAACTTGCTTTAAGAATGTATTTTGGAACATTGATACGTAAAAATTTAGATTTCACGTAATTACCGGCAAGTATACCGGATCGTATCAAGTAGTAAGACTCACTAAGAGTGAGGTCGATCCCACGAGGATTGGTAGATTAAGCAACTTTAGTTAAATGGTAAGTTTAGTCAAGCGAACATGATTTTGATTTTATGAGCAATGTGACTTTTTAACATAATTACAGGAATTTAAATGGCAATTAAGAACAAGAATATAGAAATAAAATGGAAGTAAATAACTGAAACTTAAATTGCAAGAAACTTAAATAACATCAAAGATAAATGGCAAGGAATTGAAGGGTGCAGAAATTTAAAGAACATAAGAGTAAATGGCAAGAATTGAAAGAACAAAATGTAGATGACAAGAATAATAAATTGACAGAATGTAAAAGGGAATTGGGTTATGGGTAATCAAACAACTAGAAGTAAAAGAAATAAGAATTGATGATGGAGAAGATCATTAGGGATCAGAGATGCTAGTGTTCATGAATTGATGTTGGTCAAATCCTTCTCAATCATGGGTATAGATCCATGGCAAGTGGGTAATTGAATCCCAATCTCTTGGTGATTCAATTTCTCTCAACATAACCAAATGCCACTCTCGTGATCTATTTGTTCATGAGAAGAGATGATGCTCAAACTTAATCCAGCCACACAATTCCCATAGTCTCAACCAAGGAGAGTTACATCTCACATACTAACCAAGGTGTGTTGATCAAGGAAATCATGAAAGGATGAACTCTAAACTGAATTATGTGGCTCATTCCTCAAATTCACCACACAATTCACATAGATTAACCCCTCTCTCGATGGTGGTTGAATCTTTGAAGAACAAGAGTTCCCTCTTTAGATCAACCACTAGAATTGAGGAGGAGAAGATGAATTCACCAATACATTTCAACTAGCAGAGCTCTTCCCCCTAATGAAAGTAGGGTTTAGTGAGTCATTGCTCCAATTTCAATAACAAATGCCATTAACAAAAATTAAACTAAGTGTCAAGGAAGATGATGAAGAAGAAGAAAAATGCTTCAAGCTTAAAGAAAATGAAGAAGAGAAGTTCCAAGATGAACCGAAATTAGCTCTCTGGGTCTCCTCTCGGAAGTACCAAAAGAGTTCTCAAATACAAGTCCTAAAAAAAGTGTAAAAATGTCTAAGTGTCAAAAAGTAAAGTAAAAAGTCCCCTAAAGTACAAACTCAATCTCTATTTATACTAGTCCTAAAACTCTTTCAAAGATCTTCAAGTGGGCTAGCAATGTGGGCTTTCTCATTGTTGCATTCTTGGTTCAATTGAAGAAGTTTTGGCCTTTGTGATGAATAGGGGAAGCAGAGCAAGTTGGCACCAATTCTGGCCCATTGAGGGGCGTTGTTGGCAATAACTCCAGGCATAATGCACGTTGGCAATGTGCATGGTATTTTCCTGGGAGTGAAGTATGAGACTTGGGCGTTGCTAGCCCAAGTTGTTGCTAACAACTTGCTTTTCCTCTTCTTGGCTCTACTTTCATGCTAAATGTAGCCCAGAATTTGAGTGTCAACCTTCTGCCTCAATATGGACTATTATACATCATTGGAAAGCTCTTGATGTCTATTTTTCACTGCCACTGGAATCACCTCATTTGGACTTTCCTAGCTCAAGTTATGCTTCCTCAAAGAAGGTAAGGTCAAGCTGCCAAGTTGTTGCCAAAAACGCACCTTCACCCCCAAGTTGGCAACGTGCTCGTGCCTAGCCTCCCAAGGCAGGGGCTTGGGGCTGGCGTTGTTGCAAAACACGCCCCCTTAATGCACGTTGGCAACGTGCTCGTGCCCCCCTCCAGGGCTCATCTCTAGCCTCCTTGAATTTCACTTCATGTTCTTGTTTTTAGGGTCTAAAGATGACTCTGGTTTGGCTTTAATTTTGTGCTCCACCATAGACTATCATATATGGTTGGAAAGCTCTGAATGTTAGCTTTCCAACGCAACTGAAAGCACTCAATTTGGATCTCTGTAGCTCAAGATATCTTCCATTGAAGATGACATGGTCAGGCTGCCTTGTTGGAGTTGTTGTGGATAACGCCCCATATTTTCCAAGTTAGCAACGTGCATCACCATTTCCTGGCGTTGTTGATGAACACTCCTTCTCTTCAGCACGTTGGCAATGTGCTCGAGCCTTTCTCAAGGCTCCATGTTTGCTTCCTGGCGTTGGCAACGTGCATGGCAAGGCCTATGGGCGTTGGCAACGTGCTTGGTGCGGCTGATGGGCGTTGGCAACGTGGTTGGTGCGGCCATTGGCGTTGGCAACGTGGTTGGTGCGGCCATTGGGCGTTGGCAACCTGGTTGGTGCGGCCATTGGGCGTTGGCAACCTGGTTGGTGCGGCCATTGGGCGTTGGCAACCTGGTTGGTGCGGCCATTGGGCGTTGGCAACTTGGTTGGCACCATGACTTGGTGCCTAGCCAAGCAACCATTCCTGGCGTTGTTGCCAAACACGCCAATGCTTCCTAGCTCAAACAACGTGCTCGAGCTCCCCTTTGGTGCCAAAATTGCTTGATTGTGTGGCGTTGTTAGCCTGCGTTGTCCTCAAACACGCCCTCCATCTCTAGGCTGGCAACGTGCTCGAGGTTCCATATTAGCTCCCCAAGATTGCTTGGGTGGGCGTTGGCAACGCCCTCCTCAAGTTGGCAACGCCAGCTCTTCCTCCAGGGCCAAGTTCCTTGTGTGGGCGTTGGCAACGTGGTTCTAGAGTTGGCAACGCCAGCTCTTCCTCCAGGGCCAAGTTCTTTGCTTGTGTGGGCGTTGCCTTCAACAACTCAGCCTATTCTTCAAGTTGGCAACGCCAACTTCTCTTCCAAGGCTGCCTGGCGTTGTCCTCAACAACGCAGCCTATTCTTCAAGTTGGCAACGCCAACTTTGCTTCTTGGTTGCCTGGCGTTGTCCATAAAAACGCCCCCTTTTCCCAAGTTGGCAACGCCAACTTCTTGCCTCCATGCTTCCTTGTTTCATCACCTATCATCAACAAAGGAAATAGCTTCAAAGTTTTACCAATTCATGCAATAAATTTCATGAGATTCATTCATACTCATTCATGTATATATTCCTTAAATTATTTGCATGAATTTGGCTAGAATCAACATGTTCCTTAGTATTCTTATGCATGAAAACAAACTCATAAAAGGACTTGTTTATTTAGAGAAAATGAGTAAAATCAAGCTAAAATCAACTATACTAACTAGCTAATATATCAAATATGCAATTGCATCAAACATAGTGATTGAGCTAAGAACACAAGCATGAAAGTTTTGAGCCAGTTGTATGGTTACATCTTTTAACCATTATTTCCATTCTTGTGTGCATATCTCTCTCTCTATGATTGTGATCCTTGCTTTGTCTCATTCTATATGTCCATTACTTGATGTATGAATGCATTTACATGATTGAGGCCATCGTTTCGATAGTCACTCTTCCCAAATAGCCTTAACCCTTTCATCTACCGTTGCTAACCAATTTTGAGCCTATAATAAACCCCCTTTGTTCTTAAAAAGAGCACATTAACAACCCTAAGCGGAAAATAATGAATGTCCCAAAAAAAATTGGATCCTTGATTAGCTTAGGTGAGTTAGGATGCATATCATTCAATTGGGCGGGTATACTTAGGAATTAAGGTAGATGCAAAGAGGTGTGTTGTAGCTGTAATTGAAAATTTTAAGATTTGAGAACATACTCATGTGTTGTAAGATGAAACTATATGCATTGAAACCTTTGTCCACAAAGAAAATCCCAAGAAAGGGGGATGATAATAGTTAAAAAAAATGCCCCAAGATAAAGTAATAAAAACAATGCATATAGGATGTGGATTGAAAGGAATGCATGGGTGTGCAAAAAAGTGAAACTCAAGGGTAGCTAGGTAATGCATTATAGTTGTATAGGTTGTTCTAAGTGTCTAGTGGGATCCGAGGTTGATCAAGGACTTAAATTTTAAGCCCACTTAGCCATATACATCCTTACCTTCACCCTAGCCCCATTACAACCCATGAATAAGACCTCGTGATACTTGTAAGCATGCATTAAGTAATTGTTGATTGTTAGATGAAAGACAAATCTTGGAAAGCATGATTAGGAGGAGATTGAGTGATGAACCCTATACACATGAGCGAATAGAGAGGATACACTTCCGGTGAGGGTTCGATGCTCAATACTTATTCCCAGCTTTCACAAGCGTTCGTTTAGCAAGTTATATGCATTCCATGGTGATGTTCAATTTGGTAGGATTCATGAATCACATATTATTTTCACCCTATATGCTCACATGCATTCTTGGAGGATAGCTTTACTCTTGACCAAGTAGGTAGATGATTTTGCATTAGTCGCATGCATCCATTTAGGTACTTAGCATTTCATAAACCCTTTTCCCATCATAATCTTTGGTCTTTTTATTTTAAGCATGAGGACATGCTTGGTTTAAGTGTGGGGAGATTTGATAAACCCCGATTTCGCGGTTTATCTTGTGCTTATTTTGGGGGATTTTATCAATATTTCTCACACTTATTCGCAAGAAATGCATGGTTTTGTGTTCACCTCCAAATATTGTTCCATGATGGAAAACATGCTTATTTTGCCTTAAAATTACCATATTTTAATCCTCTTCTATTGTCATTCGATGCCGTGATGTATTTGTTGAGTAATTTCAGGAATTATAGGTAGGAATGACTTAGAAGAGAGGGGGAAAGCATGTACAAAAAGGGAGGAACAAGAAGAATTGAATTCTTGGGAGTAGCAGCATCGGCGCGTCCGCGCACTCCACGCGCATGTGTGGATGGGATTGGCTGGAAGTGGCGTACAAGGATGGACGCATCCGCGCAGATTAGAAGATTCCTGTCGACGCGCACGCGCAACTGGCGCGCACGCGTGGATCACAATTGCAATCGGCGCACGTGCACGTATGGCGCACGCGTGGGAGGCTGCACGTGACCTCATTAAAGGAAATCGTGCCTGGCGATTTCTGAGGGGAATCAGGCCCAATTTCAAGCTATCTCTGCATGAAAAAGACCCAAGGATGCTAGGGGGAAAAGGAGGGATTACTCATTTTGACACTAGGACATAATTTTGAGATAGTTTTCTTTGGGGGTTCTTGGTTATTCTAGAGGGAGAAACCCTTGTTCCTCTCTGGATCTAGTTTTCTTTTGATCTTCCCTTGTTAATTTGCGGATTAGATTTTGTTAATTACAGTTTTTAGTTGTTAAATTTGAATTCCTTGTTACAATCTTGCTTACATCTAGTGATATTTCTATAATTCTTGTCAATTGTCATTTCATGAATGTTGTGAATCTTGATTTGTAGATGTTACATTGATTATTTCTATGTTTAATCTTGTTAATTGCTTGATTGTAGGTTGATAATTGTTAGTGGGTACTTGTAGATTGCAATTTAATTGCTATTTTGAACATGTCTTTTGTTAATGCTTACCAAGTGTTCGATGAATTATTTACTTTGAGTATGGAGTAGTCTTTTTCCCTCTTGGCCTAGGTCAAGGGAAATGGGTAAATTTGAGTTACTGGGTCTAATGGATTTGATGATTTGGGAGCCCTTGGTGGTCAATTTGATACTCATTGACGCCAACCCACTACTAATCTAATTAGTAGGTAGGTTGGGACTTATGGGTTGATGTGACCAAAGCCATTTGACATACCTCAAGTCTAGGGGTAGATATCACGTACTTAAGACTTTGAGGGTAGACTTAATGAGCTTGGTTCCTCATAATTGTCAAGATATAGTTGTTGGACAAGGATTGTGATCCCAATTCCCATGCCTAGCCAAGAGTCGCTTTTATTATTCATATTTGAAAACCAATTTCCCAATTCGTTTGCTTAGTTATAGTTACTTGCTTGTTTTATAGTAGAATTAAGTGGAATATTGCTTGTTCATTGGGATTTCTCAAGTTTGCTTAGGTAGTTGAATTAGTTTATTGCAATTTAAGATTACCTGCTTGTTAAGATTCCCTTTTATTTTCATGCTTATAACTCACAACCCCGGATTTCTAACCAATGTCGAAGCACATGTTTGCCCATTCCTTGTGAGACGACCCGAGGATTGAATACTTCGGTTATTTCTATTGGGGTTCAACTTGTGACAACCAAATCCCTCTTCTAAATTTGACCTCCCGAAGATTGTTGTTGGTAGAGCTATACTTACAACGCGGTTTTATTAAAGAGAATATTTACCAACACACCCCATGGGAAGTTGTCAGCAGCCCATGCTTTAATATTTTTGCTTTTGTTTTAATTTCAATAATTGATGGTTCTTCTAGCATAAATCTGAGCTCTCATGAGTAGATTTGATAACTGCACACATTTTTTTTGAAGCATATGTTTGACTTCTAAGTTTGGTGTGCCTAATGGCACTTTCAAAATAGCTTTTCAAGCATGATTGATCATAGAACCATTCTGGGATGTATACTTGTTCATTCTGTTTACGTATATAGCTAAACGCTAAGTTTGGTGTCTATATATGCTATGAATTTTAAGAAAATCACTTTCACTCAAAGGCTCAAATTCATGAATAGATAAACCATACTTTGCATCATTTTATGAATTTAAGGTAGTAAGATAGAAAATAAAATGTTTCTTGCAATGAATATACCAATTATGATGGATACTCATTGAGTTTTATATGGATCGCTTAGCAGGGAACAAGTTTGGTGTCCACCAAATTTTTGTTGTTCAATGTCTAAGGAGCATAGTTGGTTATTCATAAATAGGGAATGAATAGAACTTTGTTTTCCTTTATTATTCTTCATTTGATAACCACCACCGTATTAAATTGAAAGTTTAAGCTCACTATTTGTTTGGTTTGCGTGGATAGGAATGGTGAAATTGAAGAAAAAGGACAAAAGGCATGCATGAACGATTATTACAAGCTGGAAAAAGGAGTTACATGTGCCTAGGGAAGTGTGCTCTCTTGGAAACAAAATCTTCATGGTTTAACACCTAGGGGGCCAAACCACATGACCAATGAGGGAGTGATCCTTGTCTTCATCCATCTCTACATGCAAGCCGTCCATTCCATGAACTTTCAACAATGCTTTACTCAATCCTCACCCTTCCTTACAACTCAACCGAATCCTCTAACCATTTGCTTTGTTTCAAAAACTCATGCCTTAGCTATAAATTGGCAGTGACACTTCTGGAGCTCCCATGTCCTTGCCTTCTCCATATAAGACCTCCTCATCTACTCACCTTTATTTCATTCTTACACTCCTCCCAAACACGTCACAGCAGCCTGTTCTTACCCAAAAGTAACACACAATACCCAACTTATTCTCCTCTCCATCCTAAACTGTGTCATGGTCAAAGTCTATCTTCTCTTCTTCTTTCTTTCCTAATTCATGGCTTCATCAAGTTCCAAGAAGAGGAAAGGAAAGGAACTAGCTATAGCCGAACCACCAACCTATGATAGTAAGAGATTTAAGTCTCAATTTCATGAATCAAGATATCACAGGTTGATGGAATCAAAGAAAGGCATTCCAGAGATGGGGTTCAAATTGAAAGAGGGAGAATATCCCATAATGAGAAGGATAACTACATAGAGGAGATGAGAACTTTTGTGTGAGCCCCTCACAGATATCAGTGCAATCATGATAAGGGAGTTCTATGTAAATGCTGTGAGGACAAGCAAAGACAACCCTCCCTATAAGAGCTATGTTAGGGGGGTTGAGGTAGATTTCAGCCCATCATCCATCATGAGAGTCCTACAGATGAGGGTGATAACCTATGGAGAACCTAGCTTTGATGAAAGACTGGAGGGTGAGAATGACCCTGATGAGATATTAAATGGGTTATGCTTTAAAGGTAAGGATTGGAAAAGGGACTCAAAGGAAGCCCCAAGCGACTTGAAGTGAATGGATCTCATACCTGAAGCCAAGGGTTGGTATGAAATAGTGAGAAGGTCCATCCTTCCTACTGCAAATACATCTGAAGTCACAATCAAGATAGCAATTCTGACATATTGCATCCTGAGGGGAGGAGAAATCAACATCCCACAGATCATAGTAGATAGCATTCAAGAGATGGCTGAGGATACTAGCAAATCAAGTAGGCTTGGTCACCCAAGCACTATTCTGAGGCTGTGCAAAAGAGCAAGGGGTACTCTTTGAAGATGAAGATATAGAGAAGGTAAAAGGAAGCAGAGGAATCACCAAGCAAAGAATAGATGGTGTTGCTGACACCCAAGAAGAGAAAAGAGATCAAGGAAGGAGAAGGAGACCACAAGTGGAGGGAGAGTAAGCTTCTGGTGCAATGGACTTGAGCCAAATGCAAAGAGCCATTGAAGAAATGTCTCAACACTATATGAGAGCACAAGAGCAACAACAGGAGCACTACTTGAGGCAGCAAGAGCAATACTTGAATGCCCAAGAGCAACAAGAGCATTGGTAGTAGCAAATGATAAAGAAGTAAGAAAGCTTCCAACTCAAGATATTGGAGCAACAAAGAGAGTTTCAAGCAAGAATCTTGGAGGGGGAAAGGGAACAATCCACAAACTTTCAAGAATTATTTAATAGATTGTCCTTATGCCAAGCCAAGTATGGGGAGTACACTCAAAATCTCTATCAATGGAAGAATATATATCATACTGTTGGAGAGCATAGAAACTTGGACAGAATGGAGTATGATATAGAAACTCAAGCAAAGTTGGACTATGTAGTTCATAGCATGCCAGCATTGAACCAACAGATCAAGCCATTTGAGCAATGCCAAGATTTGGTAGACTATCAGAGAGCAAAAGCCAATAAAAATATAGCACACATGCAACGAGGATTGGAGGAGGCTGGACTCTCAGGTCAAATAGACCACATTTGGGATCGTAGGTGCCCTGTTAAAGAACCCCAAGAAGCACACAAGAAGAGGAAGAAGAAAGGAGAATCCAGCAAGGGACAAGAGCATAACAACTAAAGGTGGTGGAGTTCCTTTCATGTTTTTAGTTAAATAAGGATGATGCATATCTGAAACATGATATGCCTCCAAACATTGTATGTTCTGCACTTTCATGTTTTAGTAGATTTCTTATTAGGATCTGCATAATGCTTGTTATCATTCATCTACTTTAAAATCATGTCTTGTTTTCCCTTTTTGCATCAATAAGAGAAAATGTTTGAAATAGAAAATGATTGTCCAATGTGGTAGGAATTAGAATGAAGTTCAGTGGTGGTAATTGTTTGATTAGATGACAAGCTCAATAATAAAAGCTGTATAATAGAATATCTCTTGTAGTGTGAACTTAGTTGCTGCTATGAAACCTTTTATTAATGAACATCCCTGCAAAATGAAGAAAAGTGAGAAAGAAAAGAAAAGAAAAGCCAAGAATTGGCAAAGAAACAAACAATAAGGCTAGACACCAATAGCTTGGACCTTAGGACATATGCCTGTGGTGCTTCTTGTACTAGGATATGCTTGGACAATTAGGTTCTGAGGAGTCTTTTAAAACTTGGTAACTTGGATTAACTAATCTGGGATTACCAACCGAAAGTCCATTATCAAGAGTAACCTAGCTACAAAGTATTTAGTAATCCAAAGAGATGATGGGCATCAATGTTCCTAAGAAGATTTGTGAGCCAAGTGTCTGTAGTGAAGAAGTGTTGAGAAAAATTGAGCCAAAGGCTGCTGCAACACTTGACAACAAGCTATCATTGAGAAATAAGCTTTCTAAGCAAAAGAAAGAAAGAAAAAGCTAACAGGGATCAATAGAAGAACAAGGTGATATAGCAGCAACTTTAGTGAATCCTAAAAGGGACACTTCTTATTTATCAGCAAAGAATAAGTGAGCTGCATCTTGTCTGCATAAAACCCCATGAATCAAATTCAATTACCTGCTAAATAAGAACATGTATGCTTCTCTGTTTCATTTCATTTCTTCTCATGTTTACTGCTTTCTTGGGGACAAGCAAGTTCTAAGTTTGGTGTTGTGATGACAAGTCATCTTATGCTAGTTTTACAACCATTTTTCATTAATTTCATTAGGTTTTATGCACTTTCTTGCACAATAAGGAAGTAATTTGAGTGGATTTTCATGATCATCTTGCATCAACCAAACATCATTTATTTTACACAAAATCATAAGTTTTATGTTAGAATTAATTGATTTTATAAATGATGCAAAGATCTAGTGATTTTGGTGGGACTTTGATTAGTTGTTTGGTTGCTTGTAGGTGAAGAAATGATGAAAAAAAGGAAAGAACCAGGAAAGCATTGCATTACAAAGCGTGGCGATCACTAAGGCAACGCTAACCATGGAAACAATAGCGCCCAACCAAAACAAGCTCACACAAGGAGCCACATTCACTAAAGTGAACGTCATGTTCATTACAATGAACATTTTCGTGCTTCTCAAGCCTTGGGAAGGAAACTCAGGTCAAGCGCAACAAAGAGGCAAGAGATAGCATTCAAAAAGTGAACGTGAAGTTCACTAATGCAACACTGGCCAAGGCAAGGAAGGAGCCACGTTTAGCAAAGAGAACGTAGCATTCACTTTTGTGAACGTTTCCGAAGATAGAAAGGCAAGGAAGCAAGGCTCACAAGGGCCAGCGCTCAAACAAAGAAACGTAGCGCTCAATCAAGGAAGCATCAAGCACTCAACCAAGAAGCCAAGTTCACTCAAGTGAACTTCACGTTCACAAAAGTGAATGTTTTCGTGATACTGGCCCAGGAAAGCAAAGCATACACCAAACTTGCGCTGGCCAAGGCTCGAACTCGTGCACCAAGGCACATGCCAAGGAGTAGCACTCAAAAGACTGAATGTAGGGTTCACTCTTTCCACCTTTTTCGTGGATCTTAGCTTGGGAAGGCAATGCAGCGCTCATACCAAGGTTCGAAGAGGGAGCACTGGCCCAAACAAGGCACGCACCAAAGGGAGCACTAGGAGCGCTCAAAATTTGCAACGCTGCGCTGGCCAAGGCTCGAAGAAGGAGAATGCGCGCATCAATAGCACAGCACAAGTAGTAGCGCTCATGCCTTGACCGCAGCATTCACTTTGTGAACACTAGTGATGCCATGACACGGGGGAAGGCACGCCTTGGAGCAAGGAACGTAGCATTCACTTAAGTGAACTGAGCGCTTCCCTGGGAGCTAACAAAATGCACCCTGACCCATGCCACTTAAACCAAGCCATTTGGACCCATTTCTTCATGAAATTTAAAAGCCCACTCCAAGTTTTAAAGACCAAAATAGAAAGTGTATAAATAGGAATTAGTTTGATTTGAGAAAGGACTTTTAGCTCATTTTTAGTTTTTCTCTTTTAAAATTTTCCTTTTAGAATTCTGAGTAATTGAGATCGGATCTGAGCTTGTTTTCTGTTTTCATTTTCTTTCTTCTGCATCTATTTTCTGATTCTGGGTTTTTGAACTCTGATTGAAGAATTCTTTGAAGTTCTTCCTCTTGGAGTTCCATCTCTTTTCTGTGTTCTGAATTTATGAATTAAGGATCGGATCTCTATTGCTTCCTACTGATTTTACTTCTTCTGCAATTTTTAGATTCTGTTTTAGTACTTCTGCAAATCTACTTCATCTTCTACTTCTCTGCACTTTACAATTCCAGTTTTATTTTGAATCTCAGTCCCCAAATCCTTTATTCTTCAAGAAATTTAAGATTCCCAACAATTTAGATACATCAATTTAAGTTTCTTGTATTTTAAGTTTCAGTCATTTACTTTTCTTGCAATTTAAGTTTCAGTTCATTTACTTTCTTGCACTCTAAGTTTCATGCAATTTACCCTTTCTTCACTTGAATATTCTGTCAATTTCCCCTCTCCCTTTCATTTACTTGCAATTTAGCTTTTGTCAATCAAAATTCACTCAAATCATTAAATATTTGCTTAACTAAATTCATCACCTAACTAAAATTGCTCAATCCATCAATCCATGTGGAATCGACCTCACTCTTGTGAGTAATTACTACTTGATGTGACCCGGTACACTTACCGGTGAGTTTGTGTGGAATTGTTTTTCTTTCATCATTGAGTAACATTAGTTTATCTTCTTAATTGTTCCTTTTAAGTTTGTGATTATATGCAGTAGTTAAAACAGAGACAGAGACATTCAGAGATGGAAACAAAACACCATGGAGTTAACCCCTTGGTGGCGTTGAACGCCAGACAAGGAGGCAAGTGGGGCGTTCAACACCTCATATATGTAAGAAAACTGGTGTTGAACGCCAAAGAAGGAGTGCCTTGGGCGTTCAACGCCCAAGAGGGAGCACCTTTGCTAGTGTTGAACGCCAGAATGGGACAATTCAGGGCATTAAACGCCCTATAGGAGACCTGGCGTTGAACGCCATGAAGGGGGACCATTCTAGGTGTTCAACACCCTACAGGGAGCAGGGAATTCGAATTCCCTAACCTCTCAGAATCAGTGGATCCCACAGAATCTCCACCTACCCCACCTTCTTATCTCCCTTACTTTCCCTCTTCCCCACACACACTCTTCCCCATACACCCTCAACCAATCACATCCACATCACCTTTTTTCTCTTCCCAACACCCTTCATCCCTTCCATCCATCAATTCTCACCAACCACACCCACTTCAAATTCAAACTTTTTCACCCATCTTTACCCCCCATTTTCAAACCCAACCCTCTCCCACCCCTATAAATAACCCTTCCTACATCCCTTCAACCACTATTCTATTCTTCTTCTACTCTCTTCTTCCCATTTGCTCATATTTGCTTGAGGACAAACAAAGTTCTTAAGCTTGGTGTTGCAAAAGCTTTGCTTTTTGACTTCTACCATCCCTAAGTATGGCACCAAAGTCTGGTGAAACCTCAAAAAAGAGGAAAGGAAAGGCCATTGTCTCCGCTTCTGAGTCTTGGGAAATGGAGAGATTGTCGCCAAGGCTCATCAAGACCACTTCTGTGAAGTAGTGGTAAAGAAAAGGGTGATCCCTGAAGTCCCCTTTAGGCTTAAAAAGGATGAGTACCCAGAGATCCAACAAAAAATTCAAAGAAGAGGGAGGGAAGTTTTGACCAATCCTATCCTGGAAGTTGGGATCTTAATGGTGCAAGAGTTTATGCCAATGCTTAGGTCACCAAGAAGCATGACACTAGTGTGAACCCTCATCCCAAAAATTGGCGCACCATGGTCTAAGAGAAGCTCTTGGATTTCAGCTTAGAAAGTGTAAGGCTGGCTCTTGGATTTCAGCCTACACCCTTACACTAGAAAAGTTATTTTTGATCAGAGGTTGGACCAAGTCCTTTCAGACATCTGTGTGGAAGGAGCTTAGTGGAAGAGGGATGCTCAAGGCAAGCCTGCCCAACTAAGAAGGCTTGACCTCAAGCCCATAGCTAGAGGATGGAGGTAACCGTTCTGAGGTTACTATAGACCGAGCAATAATGATTCACTGCATTATACTTGGAAATGAGGTGGAGGTACATGAGGTAATACCTCAAGAGCTATACAAGGTGGCAGAAAAGCCTTTCACCCAAGCGAGGTTGGCATTTCCACATCTTATTTGTCATTTATGTAGTTCAGTTGGAATTGTCATAGACGGAGATCTCCCCATTGAGGAGGACAAGCCCATCACTAAAAGAAGGATAGAGCATGTAAGAGAGTCTGCACAAGAGCCTGTGCAGCTGCCTTCAGAAATCCCTGAGGGTCCTCAAGGGGTGTATTTTCCTCTCCAAAACTATTGAGATCAACTAAACACCTCTCTAGGAGAATTGAGCTCCAATGTGGATCAACTAAGGTTGGAACACCAAGAGCAGTCCGCCAAAGAAAGCATAGCAGATGTTGTCAGATTCTGACCTCCATGCACTCAAACAAGCATTTCTGGAGTTACAGAGGTCTTATTGAGACGCTCTCAACAGCTTTGGAAAGCTAACTTTCAGTGCTTTCCAGCAATATATAATGGTCTATACTTTTTTTCGAATGATCTAGCCCATATTGGGCGTTGAACGCCCAAGAACTATCCCCCTTTCTGACGTTCAACGGCCCAAAGGAACTCAAGCCAGCGTTGAACGCCCAATCACCCCCTTTGGGGCGTTCAACACTGACCAAGAAGCATAAGGCAGCGTGGATCAACCCCTAATGGGCGTTCAATGCCCATTCCTCGAGTTGGACTCCAAGCTCAGCCTAAGTACTCAACTAAGGTGGGCCCGAGAGTGGACTTTCACACCTTTAGTCTAGTCTATCATACTTTTGTACTTCTTAACTATTAGGTTATTATAAATAGAACAAATATTACCACTGTTAGAGATCTTTGCCTCTTTTCACCTTTTACTCTTACTTTCTGTAAGCTATGAGCAACTGAACCTCCTAAGTTAGGGTTAGGAGCTCTGCTGATTCTCATGGATTAATAATACTACTATTTCTATTTCAATATGTCTAATTCTATTCTCTTATGTATTCTCGTTCTTCATCTCATGAATTGAGGATGAACCGTGACATTCATCCTTGTTATACTTGGTTCCGTGCAAGTCTTGACCCGGATAGCATTGAGCTAAAGCTAGAGATTGCATTGCGGATTTCAAGAGCGAACCTGGGCAACTTTGGATAGGTGACATAAAATTTCGTTGGCCGTGGGTTACTGAGGTCTTTGTGGCGCTAAGGCTAGTGTCAGAGAAGCAGCATTCCCTGATCGGGAAGATCCGACCTTGTCTGTGTCGTTTTGAGTAGGATCGCGAAAGGGAGTGGATTGCTTAGGGCTTCACCTTCGGCCATAGTGGGAATCCATGAGTTAACTTGACGAGAGGACATGAGTTGCCCGGATATGGTGGACTGCTATGGTTTAGAAGAGATTAAGTTTATGAGAGGACATGAGTTAATCACTTACGGCTGCCATTGAGTGAATCATTTCTTATTGAACTAAACAGTAAGAAAAGTTAATCTGGAAAGAATACGCATCTCCGAAGCCTTAACTGAATCTCTATCACTATTTTCACACTAACCTGGTATTTCGTTCTTTACTATTATATTTATGCTTTCAAACAAACAACCATCTTTTCTAATCACCTGACTAAGATTTACAAGATAGTCATTGCTTGCTCAATTTGACAATCTCTGTGGGATTCGACCCTCACTCACCTGAGTATTACTTGGACGACCTGTTGCACTTGCCAGTTCATCTATGCGAAATTTGTGGAGTTCAATTTCGTGCACCAGTTACACAAATCAATTTCACCATACTTACCAAGGGGTGCTACTCACCCAATCATGCCCTCTTATCCAAATTTCATTCAACAATCAATTATCAATCAAACCACACAATCATACTAAATCATCCATAATCAAAGAAACTACAAATTTACTCAATTATTCAACTAATCCATCATCAATCAACAACATCAATTATTCAACAATATCTTAGGGTCATCTAGCCTAAGTTTTCATATAACATTATTTAGTGTTTACCCAAAACCAAAACCCGTACCTTCTTTGACGACGGTTTCTAACCTCGTGAACCTTTCTCCAGTCACCCAAGCCTCCATCAAATCCTCACCAATCAATCTACGCAATCAACCCACACTAAAATCAAGTCAAGCAATCTATTCCATTTCAAATTCATACCAAGCAATCATTCCGCACAAATTCAAGCTTCAAATTCCAGGCTCCATTCAACACCAAACAAGTCAAATACTCTATTCAATCTAACTATATCAAATTTTCAATTATTTATACTAGGGTTTTTGCACAAAATTAGAGAAAATAGAGGGATTGAGTTTCTTTATCTTGCTCTACATGATCATGGGTCAAAACTCCAGTAGAAATTGAGATTGACCTTTTTCTAAAGCATCAAAATCACCAATTTCAACCAACACGTACCAAAACTGCAAAATCAGAAGTAAATAGAGAAATGGGGGTAAGGTTCTCGTGATTACTCACTGCAAAACGTTATATAAAATCAAAGAGGATGATGAGATAATCGCGTGGCCACAAATGGGTTGTTGATCGGAGCTCCGATTAGGGAGAAAAGTAGATTTGAAGATGGAAGTGAATAGTATTTTGGGATTTCTCTTTTCTCTTCTCCAAGCTCAAGCGCGCTTTATCTTTAAGGCAAAAATAAATGTGATTTTTGTGAAATGGGAGTGAGTCATGTTTTTTATCCAAATGGGTGAGGGGCATTTTTGTCCTTTCGCTTACTGGCCCCATATAGAGTTAAAATCTTTAAGATAAATGTTTCGATTTTTATTCTAAATATTTTTCTAGTTATTTCTGCATTTTTATTTTTCTCATACGTAATACCGGACAGATTTAAACATCTACAATTAATTTTATAATTAAATGTATTTTTGCGCTCTAAATAATTTTTTGAGATAAATTTTCATTGTTAAATTCCTAAATTATAAATTTAATCTTTTTAACGCAGTTCGAACGATTTAAAACCCTCTTAACTCACTCTTAATTAATCAGTTAATTAATTATCTAATTAATATTTTTTTTAGGTCTTACATATTTTCTATCTCAATCAAGTATCAACATGATTATAAAACAAAACAATCAGCTACCAAAAAAAAAATAAAACAATCACGTTAGAAATAACAAAGCATGCAGACAACTGCAGTTAATTAATATTCTTTTTTATTTTAAAAGAAACAAGAATTCAAATTATTATAAAAATATTTAAAATCTAATGAAAAATATTCAAAATAAAAACCATCTAAATCTCAATAATAAAAAACATCCAAAATTATTATAATTTATATATTTATTTTAAATATTTTAAAATTATTTTAAAAATTCTAAAATTTATTTTAAACATTCAAAATCAATTTAAAAATGTCAAAATTCTTTTAAAAAATTCAAAATCATGTTACAAATTTTAAATTTTATTTTAAAAATTATAAAATTATCGTAAAAATTATTTTTAAAATTCCTAATAAAACGATATCTGAAACATAAGAAAAAGAAGCATTCAAAATCTAACAAAAAAAGAAATATGTAAAATTATTTTAAAAATTTTAAAACCTAACAAAATGAGATATTAAAAAAATATTGGAAAAAAATCCAAAAATTAAAAAAAAAAAACATCTAAAATTATTAAAAAAATAGTCTAAAATCCAAAATAACAAAGCATCCAAAATATAAAAAAAAAAAAATCCAAAACTTAGGAGAAAAAATTAACTTATGACTGTTTTAAGATTGCATTAAGCACACATCAGGACTATACGAGTGGCTGGTAATGCCATTTGAGCTAACCAATGTTTCGGCATTATTTCAGTGTTTGATGAATTCGATTTTTGTGGAAGTGCTGCATAAGTTTGTTTAAGTCTTCTTCGACGACATCCTAGTCTATAGTACCGATTGGCAATCTCATTTACAGCATCAGATGCATGTCTTGACAACCTTACGGGCCCGCTCTTTATTTGCTAAGCTTTCTAAATGCTCATTTGGCCAAGTTCAGATTGATTACTTGGGGCATGTGGTCTCAACTGAAGGTGTGTGTATAGACAGTTCCAAAGTCAAAGCCATTGAGCAATGGTTGATTCCTACTTCGGTTAAGCAGCTGCGAGCCTTTCTTGGATTAGCCAGTTATTACAAGAAGTTTATTAGGCAGTTTGCTGTCCTGGCAACACCTTCACAGACCTACTCTATAAAGATAACTTTATTTGGTCGCTGTGAGCTACAGTGGCCTTCATCACTTTGAAAGCACTCGCCAATGCTCTAGTCCTGGCCCTACCCGATTTCTCAAGACCTTTTATTTTAGAGACTGACACCTCAGGAGCATAGGGGCAATTCTTAGCCAAGAGGATCACCCCATTGCACATTTATCAAAGAAGAAGCAATCGGTTTATAATCGGGAGATGCTGGCCATATTGACTGTTGTGGTAAAATTTTGCCACTACTTGTTAGAACACCACTTTGTGATATAGACAGACCATATGAGCATTAAAGAGATGCAAGCTTAAACCATTCGGACCCCAGAACAACGAACAGGTTTGGCTGGCAAAGCTTTTGGGGTATGACGATAGCTTGTCGAAAGCTTTTTTATCTCTCACCATAGTGAGTTGTGACTTGTTAACTTAACTATTAAATGAAATCCAGCACTATAATCCGAAGGCTGAATTCTCTGAGATGGAACTCCAGTTGAACAACCTGCGGCAGAGGTAGGGACTATGGTATTGGTCTGACCGCATAGTCATCCTCACCAACTCCCCTCTCATTAAGTAATTGTTAGAGGAATTTAATGACTCAGTACTTGGCGGCCATGGAGGTGATGCATGAAAACTTGTCTCTCAACAAATTTCTCCTTCGGCAAGTATACCAAATTGTCGTCAAGTAAAAACTCACAATAGAGTGAGGTCGAATCCCACAAGGATTGATTGGTCAAGCAATTTTAATTGGAAGATTATGCTAGTTGAGCTAAACAAGATGTAGTTGAGAATTGCAGAAAATTAAATGGTAGGAAAGTAAATAACAGAAAATAAAGTGCAAAATCTTAAATGGGGATTTGGGGCAATGAGCATGAAAATAAATGATAGAAAATAAAGAGAATGTGGAAGATCAGAAATGGGAAATTCATTGGACTCAGGAGATGTTGTATTCTCCGGATCAAGTTTAATTTTATCTCTTCCTCAATCAATGCATCTATTGATCTCCTTGGCAATCTTAGGTGATTGGATTCCAATTCCTTGGTAATCCAATCTCTCTAAGCTTGAACAATTGCCCAATTTCTTGATTTAATTGCTCATGGGAAGAGATGAAGTATGGTCACTGATTGTACCACATGTATTTCCAAATCAAAGTGTTGGGAGGATTACATGTCACTATATTCACCCAGACCCCAATTTGGTCCAACATGAGAAAGCAATTCTAGCATGATCTCCTCATCCCTTTTCCAAGGCTCAAAAGAGATCCAATTATGGAGAGTTTCTTTTCCAAGACAACTAACCAATTGAATTAAGATCGAAAGCTTTCTAGTAATTCAAAAGAGAAGAAAGAAGAAGAGAATGAAAACTATAATTGATCCATCAAATTACAACAGAGCTCCCTAACCCAATGAAAGGGGTTTAGTTGTTCATAACTCTAGAAATGGAAAATGGCAGAAAAGAATACATCCAAGCTAAAAGTGCAGAAAGTTAAATATACAGAGATAGTTCTCCAAAGTGCCCAGCTTCTCTATAGTTCAAAACTACTCCTATATACACTACTCCTCTTGATCTTCTAGTGAGTTTTTCAAGTCTTGGATGTGGGCTCTGGATCTTGAGTTGAAGCAGTTCTAATCTTTAGTGGGCCCAGCTTGCAGAGAAGTATGAATGAGGTATGGGCGTCAGTGAGATTAACGTTAAGTGACATTGTCGGTTCGAGAACATTAGTGGCAATCACTTTTTCCACTAACGTTCCACCCTCAAATACCTCATGTTAACTCCAACGTTAGTGGCACTAACGTGACCACTAACATTGCCTTCTAAATCTTTGCTAACGTTATTGGGACTCACTTTTCCCAATAACGTTGGCTTATACCCCTTTCGCAAGCGTTATTGGGACTCACGTTTCCCAATAACGTTGCTATGTGCCAGTTGTCGCTACGTTAGAGTTCACGTTAGTGTAACTAACGTGGCTCTTAACGTGGGTATGCTTCACCTTCGAGAGCGTTAGTGACACTTACCTTTGTCACTAACGCTCCCAATGCCCCTACTCTCCACGTTAGAGCTCACGTTAACTAAGTTAACGTGACTCTTAACGTAGTAGAGAATGCCATCTTCCAACATTAGTGACAAAATTGAGTGTCACTAACATTGGCTCATCAATCCTCAACTCCACTTTAACTCTCACGTTAGTGGTTTTAACGTGACCACTAACGTAGGCAATGCTAGTTGATCCAATGTTAGTGACAAAGGTGAGTGTCACTAACGTTGGCATTGTTCTTCTCTTCCACGTTAGAGTTCACGTTAACTAAGTTAACGTGACTCTTAACGTGGCTCATTGCCAAGTTTTGGAACGTTAGTGGTGTTCACTTTTACCACTAACATTGGAGCAGAACGTTATTAGTGTTCACGTTTTCCCTTAATGTTGGAGGTCTCTTTTGTCTCCACATTAACTACCACATTAACTTAGTTAACGTGGCAAGTAACGTGAGCTATTGATGGCTTCGCAGGCATTATTGGTGATCACTTGTCTCATTAACGTTGCAAGCTATTTACCATTCCACGTTAGTGTTCACATTAACTAGATTAACATGAGTACTAACGTGGATCTTCCTTGCTTCCTTTGCCCTGAAATCAAGCAAATAAAGTGCATCAAAGCTCTATCCAAAGTCATGAGATTATGCATTATCAATTTATCATGCAATTCTAGCAAAATCTTCATGAAATCATATGAAATTCACAATAGTTGCTTGAATCAAGGTGTAAGTGTATTTTCATCCAAAACTTGCCTTATTCACTAAGAAAATGCATGAAACTACCCTAAATCAGTAAAGAAAAGGTCAGTGAAACTGGCCTAGATGCCCTGGCATCAGGAGGCTACCAAAAGACTCAGTACGTGAAAGCATGTTCTGTGTGCCAACAAGATAAATACTGCACCTGCCACCAGTGGGATTGTTGGGAGATGCTGCCCATATTGACTTTTGTGGCAAAAATGTTGATGATATGTTTATAATCCTTTTCTTTTCTTACTCTCAAGCTCTTCCTTGGTTCAATCAACTTTTTATCGCTTAGACATTTATTGTTTTGATTATTTATTTCTTGTGAAATATCAGTATCATTTTGGGGATACTCTGAATTAGAAGTTGAATCATTGATAAATTTATTTTCAATAAATTCTACTTCTCTTGATTCAACAACTACATTAGACACTAAGTCTAATATTCTATATGCTTTAGAATTTTGAAAATATCCTATAAAAATGCCTTTTATGGCTCTTGGCCCCAATTTGGTTCTCTTTTGATTAGGAACTCGATAAAAGGCTAAACACCCCCACACTTTAAGATAATTTAAATTAGGTTTTCTTCCTTTCCAAATTTCATAAGGAGAAACCTTTCTATGTCTTGATGGTATCCTATTATGGATATGACATGATGTCAATAATGCTTCACTCAATAAATTGTAAGGCAATTTTGCATTTAGTAACATTGAATTTACCATATCCACTAAGGTACGATTTTTTCTTTCCGCCAAACCTTTTTGTTGCGGAGTATATGGAGCGGAATATTCATGCACAATACCATGTAATTCACAAAAGTGATCAAATTCATTAGAAAAATATTCTCCACCTTGATCACTACAAAGAACTTTTATTTTCTTATCATGCATATTTTCTACTTCCATTTTATATTTCTTAAACATTTCAAAAGCTTCATCTTTATTTCTAAGCAAATACACATAAGTAAATCTAGAACAATCATCAATAAAGGTTATGAAATATCTTTTTCCTTCTCTAGTAATATTGCCATTTAGTTCACAAATATCACTATGAATCAATTCTAATAAATGTGTATTTCTTTCAACCTTAGGAAAGGTTTCTTAGTAATTTTGGATTGTATGCAAATATCACATTTCTTATTAAAATTCTTATTACTAAGATCAATATAGTGATTCTTTTGCATATACTCAATTGATTTGTAATTTAAGTGTGCTAATCTACTATGCCATAAATCACAAGAATCAACAACACACAAGGAAACATTCACTTTATTAATACTAAGTTTAAACATGCCTTCAGTACAATATCCTTTTCCTATGAATACATCATTCTTAAGCAAGATCACTTTATCGGATTCCATTACAACTTTGAATCCTTTCATACACAAGAGACTAACAGAAACTAAATTTTTTCTCAAATCTGGAACACGAAGTACATTTATTAAACTTAATTTCTTTCCAGATGTAAAATTTAATTCCACAGTTCCTTGACCACAAACTTTGGCTGAGTTGTCATTGCCCATCAAGACTTCTCTATTGTTCACTTCTTCATATGTTTTGAATTGGTTGCGATCATTGCAAATGTGAACAGTAGCCCCAGAATCAAACCACCACTCAAGTGATTTTTCTTGTGTTGCTATGTTGACTTCTGTAACCATGCCAATATGCATGTTTTGTACTTTTTCTGCAACCATAGCAATTAGATCCTTCTCTTCCACTAAGTTGGTCTTTGGTGTTTCCTTTTTCAGAAGTCTACATTCTTTGATATAGTGTCCTTTCTTGTGACAATGATAACACTCTCTTTGTCTCTTCTTATCTTGCTTTGAATCTTTAGAGAACTTTCTTTTATTCTTATTGGTGTTGTTTTCACCAATATGATTCACTTTAGAACTTTGAGAAAGATACACAGTATCACGTTTTTGAGTTTCCTCCTCTATACGTATATGCCTTAGTAATTTCTCAATTGTGAAGTCCTCGCCAAGATGTAAAATTTTCTTCCTATAACCATTCCAAGATGAAGGCAATTTTGAAATAATTGCTCCAACTTGTAATGATTTAGGGATCACCACTTATAGATCACAAAGTCTACTTACAAAGATTTGTTATTCATGAATTTGATCCATGACAGGAATAGTATCATTCATAATAAATTCAAAATATTTCATCATAATAAACTTATCTGTTCCTTGTCGTTCGGTATTGTAGAGATCGTAGAGTCGGTCGGATAAAGTGTTGAGAATATGACCTCGACATGCAAAAGTATCTTCATCACGTTTCTTCTTCAATTGAACGATCTTTTCTTTCTCTTCCAGTGTGACATTTTCAGTGGCATCGGCAATTGGTGTAGTCTTTGGGTCAATCACATATACAAGATTGAGAACCGAAAGAAGGAACATCATCTTGTCCTTCCAACAGTTGAAGTTTGTTCCATCAAAGCGATCTAACTTGACAAACTCTTGATTCATGACCTTGAATGTGGTGTTTTGATCTTGTGCCATCTTCAACAAATATCTCTCTAAAATTTTTGGGAATATTAGTATGAGAAGATGACAAAATCTTATATTTGTATAGTGGTTTCAAGGCACGATTAGATCGCTTTCATTAGATAGTTATTTGTCCCCACAATTAGTTGCTATAGGGTTGATGACAATACTCTCCCAAGATACAATGAAACCTAAGAATTTCTTAATTAGAAATAGTAACAAATTCTCAACTCTCTTGAACAAAAAAAATCTCTTAATAGTTGATTAACATATACACTTAGTACTTCATACCTGAAATAGTGGACAAGGACTTTGATAAGCGGATAGTTTATACTCTTTTTGGCATTATTTTTAGGTAGTTTTTAGTATGATCTAGTTACTTTTAGGGATGTTTTCATTAACTTTTATGCTAAATTCACATTTCTGGACTTTATTATGAGTTTGTGTGTTTTTCTGTGATTTCAGGTATTTTCTGGCTGAAATTGAGGGACCTGAGCAAAACTCTTATGGGAGGCTGACAAAGGACTGCTGATTGATGTGCGGAAAACGATCCGACACAAAACTCACCGGCAAGTGTACCGGGTCGCATCAAGTAATAAAACTCACAAGAGTGAGGTCGATCCCACAGGGATTGAAGGATTGAGCAATTTTAGCTTAATGGTTGATTTAGTCAAGCAAATAGAAGTTGAGTTGTGTGATTTGTGATTGACAGAAACTAAATTGCATGAAATATAAAGGGGAGAGGGTGAATTACAGGAAATTAAAGGGAACAAAAGGAAAAAGACTGAATCTCAAAGAACAAGAAATTAAATGACTGAAACTTAAAGTGCAAGGAATGTAAATTGCAGAATCTTAGAGTGCAAGAAATGTAAATGGCTTGAATTGTAAATGGGTCAGGGATGTGGGATTGCAGAAATTAAACAAAGAGAAGTAAAATTAAAACAAACGGGAGAGGAGAAGATGAATTCAATTAAACTAGATCTTAAACGTAAATGAAAATGAGCTTGGTGTAGTAATTAAACAAAGAAATTAAAATGGAAAATAGTAGATCTCAGGACCCAAGAGACTAGATAGCTAAGTCTAGATCTCAATGCCTTCCTAGATCCAATTTCAAAAATCAATTGCAAGAAAATTTAAGATCAAACAGTAGAAAAACAAAACCAAATTCAATTTCCAAAAGTTGTGGTAAAGTGAGACAGAGAGATCTCAAGGTGAGATTGAGACAGAATTTCCTCAATTCTTCAACCCAAGATTCAAGACAATTGTAAATGAAATTGAAAACAAGAAAACTAAGACGAAGAGAATTCAATTCTCCTTCCCTAAGACTCAGAAATTGTAAAAGCAACAAACAAAATGTAAAGTGAGCTTCCTACTGTGAGTACTATGAAAATTCTAAAAGAAAGCTCTAAAAGAAAAGCCCCCCGGAAAACATAAATTCTAAGCTATTTATACACTCTCTTCAAATGATCTTCAAGCCTTGAATTGCCCTTGCTCTTGATGAAATTGGGTTGACAAAAGCCTCTGTTGATTGCTCTTGGTGTTGGGGAGAAACCCACTTGTGAATCGAGCCATGAACCATTTAAGCTTGAGTCAAAGTTTGAGGCAAGCTTTGGCTCAAACTTTTTTTTTAGCAGATTGCCTTGTTTGTGCTGCCATCCACGTTTGACTCAACGTTTGAGGTCAAACGTGAGCTCAAATGTGGCTCCTTCATTGCATCTCTTTTGGCCAACGTTTGGCCCAACGTTTGAGGCAAACGTTGGCGCAAACGTTGGCTTATCAAAGGCTTCAAACAAAGTGCTCTTCCTTGCTAATATGGCACCAACATTTGACCTCAAGCTTGAGGCAAACGTTGGCGCAAGATTTTGCTTGCTCCAGGATGAAATTTCACTTGCTGTTGTGGCCAACGTTTGACCTAAAGCTTGAGGCAAACGTTGGCGCAAGCTTTTGGCCTCCAGGATGAAATTTTTGCAAGCCAACGTTTGATCTAAAGCTTGAGGCAAACGTTGGCGCAATCTTTTGGCCTCCCTGGGTGAAATGATGCTTCTCCTCACGTTTGAGCTTAAGCTTGAGGCAAGCTTTAGCTCAAATGTGAATCCTCCTTTTTGCCCTTGCCACCTTCTTTTCTTCAACCTTCTTCAAAGCTTTTTCACCTATCATCAATCAATCAAAAGCATTAAAGCTATGCTCAAAATCATGAGATTGCTTCTCTTTCATAATATATGACAATTATAGCATAAAATCTCATGAAAATGCATCAATTCATCCATGATTGATTGAATCAAAGGAAACATGAAATTCTACCCAATTGGCTTACTTATGGCTCAAGAAAGTGCATAAAATCTATTGAAAACAAAGAAAAAGATTAGTGAAACTAGGCTAAGATGACTTGTCATCACTGATGCTGTTGGAATCTGACCTCTCTGCACTCAAAATGGATTTTCTGGAGCTACAAAACTTTAAATGGCGCGCTCTCAACGGCGTTGGAAAGTATACGTCCAGAGCTTTCCAGCAATATATAATAGTTCATACTTTATTCGTGATTAGATGACATAAACTGGCGCTCAACGCCAGTGCCATACTACATTCTGGAGTCAAATGCCAGAAACATGTCAGGAACCAGAGTTGAACGCCCAAAACACGTTACAACTTGGCGTTCAACTCCAAGAGAAGCCTCAGCTCGTGGATAGATCAAGCTCAGTCCAAGCACACGGAAGTGGATTTATGCATTAATTACTTACTTCTGTAAACCCTAGTAGCTATTTTAGTATAAATAGAACTTTTTACTAGTGTATTAGATATCTTTTGGTCTCAGTTTTATTTTATTATTCATCTTAGGAGACTATTGACCACGTTTGGGGGCTGGCCATTCGGCCATGCTTGGACCTATCACTTATGTATTTTCAACGGTGGAGTTTCTACACACCATAGATTAACGGTGTGGAGCTCTGCTGTACCTCAAGTTTCAATGCAATTACTACTATTTTCTATTCAATTCGATTTATCCTGTTCTAAGATATTCGTTGCACTTCAACTTGATGAATGTGATAATCCGTGACACTCATCATCATTCTCACCTATGAATGTGCGTGACTGACAACCACTTCCGTTCTACCTTAGATCGGGCGCATATCTCTTGGATTCCTTGATCAGAATCTTCGTGGTATAAGCTAGAATTGATGGCGGCATTCATGGGAATCCGGAAAGTCTAACCTTGTCTGTGGTATTTCGAGTAGGATTCCGGGATTGAATGACTATGACGAGCTTCAAACTCCTGAAGGCTGGGCATTAGTGACAGACGCAAAAGAATCACGGGATTCTATTCCAACCTGATTGAGAACCGACAGATGATTAGCCGTGCTGTGACAGAGCATTTGGACTATTTTCACTGAGAGGATGGGATGTAGCCATTGACAACGGTGATGCCCTACATACAGCTTGCCATGGAAAGGAGTAAGAAGGATTGGATGAAAGCAGTAGGAAAACAGAGATTCAACAGGGACAAGCATCTCCATATGCTTATCTGAAATTCCCACCATTAATTTACATAAGTATTTCTATCCTATTTTATTTATCTTTTAATTATCTAATCCAATCACATTTGAATCAGCCTGACTGAGATCTACAAGATGACCATAGATTGCTTCATACCAACAATCTTCGTGGGATCGACCCTTACTCACGTAAGGTATTACTTGGACGACCCAGTGCACTTGCTGGTTAGTTGTGCGGAGTTATGACTAAGTGTAATTCACATGTGAGAGCTACCAAATTATTGGAGCCATTGTTGATGATCACAAAATCCGTGCACCAAGTTTTTGGCGCCGTTGTCAGGGATTGTTCGAATATGGACAACTGACGGTTCATCTTGTTACTCAGATTAGGTAATTTTCTTTTTGTTTTAATTTCAAAAAATTTTTTTCAAAAATTTCTCATCTGTTTTCGAAAATTATTCTAAATTTTTAAGAATGAATTCTAGAGTTTCACAAGTAACATGTTGATGCCTGGTTGGCTGTAAAGCCATATCCAAACCCCCTTGGATTGAGGCCTCCACTTGTCAACAGGTCGGGTATGTATATGGGGTTGGATGAAATATCAGCTGTTGCATGCCTGATTTATATCTTCTAAAGCTGGTTGGCTATTAAGCTATGCCCAACCCTTGGATTGGGGCTTTAGACAAATATTGAAAGATTCCTGGAATTGTTATTAAAAATTTTGAATTTCTTATTTTCTTTTTTCCTAAATGTTTTTTGAAAAAAAAAATCAAAAATATTTTGTGTTTCCTGTTTGAGTCTTGAGTCAATTTTTAAGTTTGGTGTCAATTGCATGTTTTAAAAATCTCTTGCATTTTTTTTCGAAAAACTCATGCATTCATGGTGTTCTTCATGATCTTCAAGTTGTTCTTGGTAAGCCTTCTTGTTTGATCTTGATGTTTTCTTGCTTTGTATTTTTTGTTGTTTATCATATGCATTTTTCGTTTGTTAGTATCCATGCATTAAAGATTTCTAAGTTTGGTGTCTTGCATGTTTTCTTTGCATAAATTTTTTTTTTCAAAAATATGTTCTTGATGTTCATCATGATCTTCAAAGTGTTCTTGGTGTTCATCTTGACATTCATAGTGTTCTTGCATGCATCATGAGTTTTGATTCATAATTTTCATGTTGTGAGTCATTTTTGTTGTTTTTCTCTCTCATCATTAAAAATTTAAAAATAAAAAAATATCTTTTCCTTATTTCTCTATAAATTTTCGAAAATTTGAGTTGACTTGGTCAAAAATTTTTAAAATTAGTTGTTTCTTACAAGTCAAGTCAAATTTTCAATTTTAAAAAAATCTTATCTTTTTAAAACTTTTTCAAAAATTAAATCTTTTTCATTTTTCTTATTAATTTTTGAAAATTCTTTAAAATGTTTTTCAAAAAAATCTTTTTCTTAATTTTATCTTAATTTTCGAAATTATGCTAACAATTAATATGATTGATTAAAAAATTTGAAGTTTGTTACTTTCTTGTTAAGAAAGGTTCAATCTTTAAATTCTAGAACCATATCTTTTAGTTTCTTGTTAGTTAAGTAATTAATTTTAATTTTAAAAATTAAATCCTTTTCAATCCTATCTTTTTATCATATCTTCTTATCTTACCTTTTTATCATATCTTTTTCAAAATTTTATCTTTTTCAAAAATTTGATTTCAAAATATCTTATATAACTTCTTATCTTCTTATCTTTTCAAATTTGATTTTAATATCTTTTTCAACTAACTATTTGACTTTTTGTTTGTTTCTTATCTTTTTCAAAACCACCTAACTACTTTTTCCTCTTTAATTTTTGAAAATATCTCATCTCTTTTTCAAAAATTCTTTTTAATTGTTTTAAATTTTAATTTTAATTATATCTTATCTTTAATTTTTGAAAATCATTAACTACTTTTTCAAAATTATTTTCGAATTCTCTCTCTCTTCTCTTCTTCTATTTATTTATTTATTTACTAACACTTCTCTCCACCTCTCTTCATCTCCAATCACTGCCTCTATCCTCACCCTTGTGATTGGATTCTCCACTTTTATTCCTTTCCTCTTCTACTAATAATAAGGATCCTCTTTGTCCAGATATAGAGGATTCCTCTTCCTTTTTTTTTCTCTTCTCTTTCATATGAGCAGGAATAAGGAAAAAGGCACTCTTGTTGAAGCTGATCCTGAACCTGAAAGGACTCTGAAGAGGAAACTAAGAGAAGCTAAATTACAACAATCCAGAGGTAACCTTTCTGAAAATTTTGAACAAGGGAATGAGATGGCAGTCGAACCCAACAACAATAATGCAAGGAGGATGCTTGGTGATTTCACCAAACCAACGTCCAAGTTTGATGGAAAAAGCATCTCAATTCCAGCCATTGGAGCAAACAATTTTGAGCTGAAACCTCAATTATTTGCTTTGATGCAACAGAACTGCAAGTTTCATGGACTTCCATCTGAAGATCCTTATCAGTTTTTAACTGAGTTCTTGCAAATTTGTGAGACTGTTAAGACAAATGGAGTAGATCTTAAAGTCTACAGGCTCATGATTTTCCCTTTTGCTGTAAGATACAGAGCTAGAACATGGTTGGACTCACAACCTAAAGATAGCTTAGACTCTTGGGATAAGCTGGTCACATCCGTCTTGGATAAATTCTTTCCTCCTCAAAAGCTGAGCAAGCTTAGAGTGGATGTTCAGACCTTCAAACAAAAAGATGGTGAATCCCTCTGTGAAGCTTGGGAAAGATACAAGCAGATGACCAAAAAGTGTCCTTCTGACATGTTTTCAGAATGGACCATATTAGATATATTCTATTATGGTCTATCTGAGTTTTCCAAAATGTTATTGGACCATTCTGTAGGTGGATCCATTCACTTAAAGAAAACGCCTGCAGAAGCTCAAGAACTTATTGACATGGTTGCAAATAATCAATTCATGTACACTTCTGAGAGGAATTCCGTGAATAATGGAACGCCTCAAAGGAAGGGAGTTCTTGAAATTGATGCTCTGAATGCCATATTGGCTCAGAACAAAGTGTTGACTCAACAAGTCAACATGATCTCTCAAAGACTGAATGGATGGCAAAATGCATCCAATAGTACTAAAGAGGCAGCTTCTGAAGAAGCTTATGATCCTGAGAACCCTGCAATAGCAGAGGTAAATTACATGGATGATCCTTATGAGAACACCTATAATTTATCATGGAGAAATCATCCAAATTTCTCATGGAAGGATCAACAAAAGCCTCAACAAGGCTTTAATAATGGAGGAAGAAACAGGCTAAGCAACAACAAGCCTTTTCCATCATCTTCTCAGCAACAGACAGAGAATTCTGAGCAGAGCCCCTCTAATTTAGCAGATTTAGTCTCTGATCTGTCTAAGGCCATGGTGCACGAAATTGTGATCTTCAATGGCGCCATCAACATGGTATGCTCAATTGTAATCTCAACTCTTTATCACAACTTCACACAACTAACCAGCAAGTGAACTGGGTCGTCCAAGTAATAAACCTTACGCGAGTAAGGGTCGATCCCACGGTGATTATTGGTATGAAGCAAGCTATGGTCATCTTGTAAATCTCAGTCAGGCAGAATCAAATGGTTATAGATGATTTATGAATAAAACATAAAGATAAAGATAGAGATACTTATGTAATTCATTGGTGAGAATTTCAGATAAGCGTATGGAGATGCTTTGTCCCTTCCCTCTCTCTGCTTTCCTACTATCTTCATTCAATCCTTCTTACTCCTTTCCATGGCAAGCTGTATGTAGGGTTTCACTGTTGTCAGTGGCTACCTCCCATCCTCTCAGTGAAAATGTTCAACGCACCCTGTCACAGCACGTCTATTCAGCTGTCGGTTCTCGATCATGTCGGAATAGAATCCAGTGATTCTTTTGCGTCTGTCACTAACGCCCCATAATCGCGAGTTTGAAGCTCATCACAGTCATTCAATCATTGAATCCTACTCAGAATACCACAGAAAAGGTTTAGACCTTCTGGATTCTCTTGAATGCCGCCATCAATTCTAGCTTATACCACGAAGATTCCGATTAAGGGATCCAAGAGATATCTACTCAATCTAAGGTAGAACGGAGGTGTTTGTCAGGCACACGTTCATAGGTGAGAATGATAATGAGTGTCACGGATCATCACATTCATCAAGTTGAAGAACAAGTGATATCTTAGAACAAGAATAAGCCGAATTGAATAGAAGAACAATAGTAATTGCATTAATACTCGAGGTACAGCAGAGCTCCACACCTTAATCTATGGTGTGTAGAAACTCCACCGTTGAAAATACATAAGAACAAGGTCTAGGCATGGCCGAATGGCCAGCCTCCCAATGATCTAAGAACTAGGCGTCCAAAGATGATCAAAAGATCTAAAATGATCCAAAGATGAAAATACAATAGTAAAAGGTCATATTTGTAGAGAACTAGTAGCCTAGGGTTTACAAAGATGAGTAAATTACATAAAAATCCACTTCCGGGCCCACTTGGTGTGTGCTTGGGCTGAGCATTGAGGCATTTTCGTGTAGAGACTCTTCTTGGAGTTAAACGCCAGCTTTTGTGCCAGTTTGGGCGTTTAACTCCCATTCTTGTGCCAGTTTGAGCTGATTTGGAACGCCGGTTTGGGCCATCAAATCTCGGGCAAAGTATAAACTATTATATATTTCTGGAAAGCCCAGAATGTCTACTTTCCAACGCCGTTGAGAGCGCGCTAATTGGGCTTCTGTAGCTCCAGAAAATCCACTTCGAGTGCAGGGAGGTCAGAATCCAACAGCATCTGCAGTCATTTTCAGCCTCTGAATCAGATTTTTGCTCAAGTCCCTCAATTTTAGCCAGAAAATACCTGAAATCATAGAAAAACACACAAACTCATAGTAAAGTCCAGAAAAGTGAATTTTAACTAAAAACTAATAGAAATATACTAAAAACTAACTAAAACACACTAAAAACATACTAAAAACAATGCCAAAAAGCGTACAAATTATCCGCTCATCACAACACCAAACTTAAATTGTTGCTTGTCCCCAAGCAACTGGAAATCAAATAAGATAAAGAGAAGAGAATATGCAATGAATTTCAAAAACATCTATGAAGATCAGTATTAACAAGATGAGCGGGGCTTTTAGCTTTTTGCTTATGAATAGTTTTGGCATCTCACTCTACCCTTTGAAATTCAGAATGATTGGCTTCTATAGGAACTCAGAATCCAGATAGTGTTATTGATTCTCCTAGTTAAGTATGATGATTCTTGAACACAGCTACATTATGAGTCTTGGCCGTGGCCCAAAGCACTTTGTCTTCCAGTATTACCACCGGGTACATACATGCCACAGACACATAATTGGGTGAACCTTTTCAGATTGTGACTCAGCTTTGCTAGAGTCCCCAATTAGAGGTGTCCAGGGTTCTTAAGCACACTCTTTTTGCCTTGGATCACACTTTTATTTCTTTCTTTTTCTCTTTCTCCTTTTTTTTGTATTCACTGCTTTTTCTTGCTTCAAGAATCATTTTTATGATTTTTCAGATCCTCAGTAACATGTCTCCTTTTTCATCATTCTTTCAAGAGCCAACCATTCATGAACAACAAATTCAAAAGACATATGCACTGTTTAAGCATACATTCAGAAAACAAAAGTATTGCCACCACATCAAAATAATTAATCTGTTATAAAATTTAAAATTCATGCAATTCTTCTCTTTTTCAATTAAGAACATTTTTCATTTAAGAAAGGTGATGGATTCATAGGACATTCATAACCTTAAGGAATAGACACTAAGACACTAATGATCATGAGACACAAACATAGATAAACATAAGCATGAAAATTCGAAAAAACAAGAAAATAGAGAACAAGGAAATTAAAGAACGGGTCCACCTTAGTGATGGTGGCTTGTTCTTCCTCTTGAAGATCTTATGGAGTGCTTGAGCTCCTCAATGTCTCTTCCTTGTCTTTGTTGCTCCTCTCTCATGATTCTTTGATCTTCTCTAATTTCATGGAGGAGGATGGAATGTTCTTGGTGCTCCACCCTTAGTTATCCCATGTTGGAACTTAATTCTCCTAGGGAGGTGTTGATTTGCTCCCAATAGTTTTGTGGAGGAAGGTGCATCCCTTGAGGCATCTCAGGGATTTCATGATGAGTGGGATCTCTTGTTTGCTCCATCCTTTTCTTAGTGATGGGCTTGTCCTCATCAATGGGGATGTCTCCCTCTATGTCAATTCCAACTGAATAACAGAGGTGACAAATGAGATGAGGAAAGGCTAACCTTGCCAAGGTAGAGGACTTGTCCGCCACCTTATAAAGTTCTTGGGCTATAACCTCATGAACTTCTACTTCCTCTCCAATCATGATGCTATGAATCATGATAGCCCGGTCTATAGTAACTTCGGACCGGTTACTAGTCGGAATGATTGAGCGTTGGATAAACTCCAACCATCCTCTAGCCACGGGCTTGAGGTCATGCCTTCTCAGTTGAACCGGCTTTCCTCTAGAATCTCTCTTCCATTGAGCGCCCTCTTTACAAATGTCTATGAGGACTTGGTCCAACCTTTGATCAAAGTTGACCCTTCTAGTGTATGGGTGTTCATCTCCTCGTATCATGGGCAAGTTGAATGCCAACCTTACATTTTCCGGACTAAAATCTAAGTATTTCCCCCGAACCATTGTAAGCCAATTCTTTGGGTCCGGGTTCACACTTTGATCATGGTTCTTGGTGATCCATGCATTGGCATAGAACTCTTGAACCATTAAGATTCCGACTTGTTGAATGGGGTTGGTAAAAACTTCCCAACCTCTTCTTCGAATCTCATGTCGGATCTCCGGATATTCACTCTTTTTGAGTTTAAAAGGGACCTCGGGGATCACCTTCTTCAAGGCCACAACTTCATAGAAGTGGCCTTGATGCACCCTTGAGATGAATCTCTCCATCTCCCATGACTCGGAGGTGGAAGCTTTTGCCTTCCCTTTCCTCTTTCTAGAGGTTTCTCCGGCCTTGGATGCCATAAATGGTTATGGAAAAATAAAAAGAAATGCTTTTACCACACCAGACTTAAAAGGTTTGCTCGTCCTCGAGTAAAAGAAGAAAGAAGAGAGTAGAAGAAGAAGAAATAAAGGAGATAGAGGAGGCTATGTGGTTCGGCTAAGGGGAAGAAGTAGTGTTTAGGTTGTGTGAAAATGAAGGAGTGAAGATGGGTTTATATAGGAGTGGAGAGAGAGGTAAGGTTCGGCTATGTGAGGGTGGGTTTGGGAGGGAAAGTGATTTGAATTTTAATGGTGAGGTAGGTGGGGTTTTATGAAGGATGTATGTGAGTGGTGAAGAGAAAGATGGGATTTGATAGGTTAGGGGTTTTTGGGGAAGAGGTGTTGAAGTGATTGGTGAAGAAGAAGAGAGAGAGTGGTGGGGTAGGTGGGGATCCTGTGGGGTCCACAGATCCTGAGGTGTCAAGAAAAATTCATCCCTGCACCAAATGGCGAGCAAAAATGCCCTTTGTGCCAATTTTGGCGTTAAACGCCGGGCTGGTGCCCATTTCTGGTGTTTAACGCCAGCTTCTTGCCCTTTCCTGGCGTTTAACGCCAGTCTGGTGCCCCTTTCTGGCGTTAAACGCCCAGAATGGTGCCAGACTGGGCGTTAAACACCCATTTGCTGCCCTTACTGGCGTTTAAACGCCAGCAAGGTCTTCCTCCAAGGTGTGCTATTTTTCTTTCTGTTTTTCATTCTGTTTTTGCTTTTTCAATTGATTTTGTGACTTCTCATGATCATCAACCTACAGAAAACATAAAATAACAAAGGAAAATAGATAAAATATAACATTGGGTTGCCTCCCAATAAGCACTTCTTTATTGTCAGTAGCTTGACAGTGGGCTCTCATGGAGCCTCACAGATGCTCAGAGCAATGTTGGAACCTCCCAACACCAAACTTAGAGTTTGAATGTGGGGGTTCAATACCAAACTTAGAAGTTGGTTGTGGCCTCCCAACACCAAACTTAGAGTTTGACTGTGGGGGCTTTATTTGGCTCTGTTTTGAGAGAAGCTCTTCATGCTTCCACTCCATGGTTACAGAGGGATATCCTTGAGCCTTAAACACAAGGGATTCTTCATTCACATGAATGATCAATTCTCCTCTGTCAACATCAATCACAGCCTTTGCTGTGGCTAGGAAGGGTCTGCCAAGGATGATGGATTCATCCATGCACTTCCCAGTCTCTTGGACTATGAAATCAATAGGGATGTAATGGTCTTCAACTTTTACCAGAACATTCTCTACAAGTCCATAAGCTTGTTTTCTTGAATTGTCTGCCATCTCTAGTGAGATTCTTGCAGCTTGCACCTCAAAGATCCCTAGCTTCTCCATTACAGAGAGAGGCATGAGATTTATGCTTGACCCTAGGTCACACAGAGCCTTCTTGAAGGTCATGGTGCCTACTGTACAAGGTATTGAGAACTTCTCAGGGTCCTGTCTCTTTTGAGGTAATTTCTGCCTAGTCAAGTTATCCAGCTCTTTGGTGAGCAAAGGGGGTTTATCCTCCCAAGTCTCATTACCAAATAACTTGTCATTTAGCTTCATGATTGCTCCAAGGTACTTGGCAACTTGCTCTTCAGTGACATCTTCATCCTCTTCAGAGGAAGAATACTCATCAGAGCTCATGAATGGCAGAAGTAAATTCAATGGAATCTCTATGGTCTCAGTGTGAGCCTCAGATTCCCATGGTTCCTCATTAGGGAACTCATTGGAGGCCAGTGAACATCCATTGAGGCCTTCCTCAGTGGTGCTCACTGCCTCTTCCTCCTCTCCAAATTCGGACATGTAGGTCATGTTAATGGCCTTGCACTCTCCTTTTGGATTCTCTTCTGTATTGCTTGGAAGAGTGCTAGGAGGGAGTTCAGTAATTTTCTTACTCAACTGACCCACTTGTGCCTCCAAGTTTCTAATAGAGGACCTTGTTTCAGTCATAAAACTTTGAGTGATTTTGATTAGATCAGAGACCATGGTTGCTAACTCAGAGTTGCTCTGCTTAGAATTCTCTGTCTGTTGCTGAGAAGATGATGGAAAAGGCTTGCCATTGCTAAACCTGTTTCTTCCACCATTATTGTTGTTGAAACCTTGTTGAGGTCTCTGTTGATCCTTCCATGAAAGATTTGGATGATTTCTCCATGAAGGATTATAGGTGTTTCCATAGGGTTCTCCCATGTAATTCACCTCTTCCATTGAAGGGTTCTCAGGATCATAAGCTTCTTCTTCAGATCAAGCGTCCTTAGTACTGCCTGGTGCAGCTTGCATTCCAGACAGACTTTGAGAAATCACATTGACTTGTTGAGTCAATATTTTGTTTTGAGCCAATATGGCATTCAGAGTATCAATCTCAAGAACTCCTTTCTTCTTATTCGTCTCATTGTTCACAGGATTCCTTTCAGAAGTGTACATGAATTGGTTATTTGCAACCATTTCAATCAGTTCTTGAGCTTCTGCAGGCGTCTTCTTCAGATGAAGAGAGCCTCCAGCAGAACTATCCAATGACATCTTGGACAGTTCAGACAGACCATCATAGAAGATACCTATGATGCTCCATTCAGAAAGCATGTCAGAAGGACACTTTCTGATCAATTGTTTGTATCTTTCCCAAGCTTCATAGAGGGATTCACCTTCCTTTTGTCTGAAGGTTTGGACTTCCACTCTAAGCTTACTCAATTTTTGAGGTGGAAAAAACTTTGCCAAGAAGGCATTGACTAGCTTTTCCCAAGAGTTCAGGCTTTCTTTAGGTTGTGAGTCCAACCATGTCCTAGCTCTGTCTCTTACAGCAAAAGGGAATAGCATAAGTCTGTAGACCTCAGGGTCAACCCCATTAGTCTTGACAGTGTCACAGATTTGCAAGAACTCAGCTAAAAACTGATGAGGATCTTCCAATGGAAGTCCATGGAACTTGCAATTCTGTTGCATTAGAGAAACCAATTGAGGCTTAAGCTCAAAGTTGTTTACTCCAATGGCAGGGATAGAGATGCTTCTCCCATAGAAGTCAGGAGTAGGTGCAGTAAAGTCACCCAGCACCTTCCTTGCATTGTTGGCATTGTTGTTGTTTTTGGCTGCCATGGGTTCTTCTTGTTTGAAGATTTCTGTTAGGTCCTCTACAGAGAGTTGTGCCTTAGCTTCTCTTAGCTTTCGCTTCAAGGTCCTTTCAGGTTCAGGGTCAGCCTCAACAAGAATGCTTTTGTCTTTGCTCCTGCTCATATGAAAGAGAAGAGAACAAGAAAATATGGAATCCTCTATGTCACAGCATAGAGATTCCTTGAGGTGTCAGAGGAAAAGAAAAATATAAGGAAGAAGTAGAAGAATTCGAACTTATCAAGAAAGATGGAGTTCGAATTGTGCATTAAGGAATAGTGTTAGTCCATAAATAGAAGGATGTGGGAAGAGGGGAAGAAATTTTCGAAATTTAAGTAAAAGATTTAAAAACATTTTGAAAAACACTAATTGATTTTCGAAAACCAAGGGTGGAAAAGAAATCAAGTAATTTTTGAAAAAGATTTTGAAATTAGAAATCAAAAAGATATGATTGAAAATTATTTTGAAAAAGATGTGATTAAAATATATGATTTGAAAAGTTATGGTTTTAAAAATATGTGATTGAGAATATATGATTTGAAAAACAATTTAAAAAGATTTGATTTTAAAAATTAATAACTTGGCTAACAAGAAAAGATATGATTCAAACATTAAACCTTTCTCAACAGAAAAGGTAACATACTTGAAATGTTGAATCAAATCATTAATTGATAGCAAGTATTTTCGAAAAAGGAAAGAAATTGATTTTGAAAACATATGATTGAAAAGATTTGATTTGAAAAAGATTTAATTTTGAAAAATGTTGAAAACTTGAAAAAAAATTTGAATTGAAAACAGAATCTTCCCTCTTGTACCATCCTGGCGTTAAACGCCCAGAATGGTGCACATTCTGGCATTTAACACCCAAAACACTACCCTTTTGGGTGTTAAACGCCCAGCCAGGCACCCTGGCTGGCGTTTAAACGCCAGTTTGCCTTCTTCACTGGGCGTTTTGAACGCCCAGCTTTTTCTGTGTAATTCCTCTGCTGTATGTTCTAAATCTTCAATTCTCTGTATTATTGACTTGAAAAGACACAAATTAAAATTTTTTAGATTTTTAATAATGAGGAATAATAAAAAATGCAACTGAAATCAAATAAACAAATGCATGCAAGACACCAAACTTAAAAGTTTGTATACTATTGACACTAACAAGTTGAGAATGCATATGAGAAACAACAAAACACTCAAGACAAGAGAATTTAAAGATCAGAGCAAGTAAATCATCAAGAACAACTTGAAGATCACTGAAGACACATGATAAATGCAAGAAGAACGGAAACATGCAATTGACACCAAACTTAAAATGAGACTAGTGTCTCAATAAGAAACATAAAACAATTTTTTATTTTTATGATTTTGTAATTTTTTTGGATTTTTCAAAAATTAAGTGGAAAAGAAAATAAAGATATCAAAATTCTTAATGAGAATTCCAGGAATCATGCAATGTTAGTCTAAAGCTTCAGCCTAAAGGAATTAGACATGGCTAGCCAAGCTTCAGCAGGACATTGCATTCAAGAGCTAGATTGATGAAAATCAATCAGCTTTGGTGATGATAAGAACATCACCTTGAAACACTAGAATTCATTCTTAAGAACTCTGAAAAATACCTAATCTAAGCAACAAGATGAACCGTCAGTTGTCCAAACTCAAACAATCCCCGGCAACGGCGCCAAAAACTTGGTGCACGAAATTGTGATCATCAATGGCGCCATCAACATGGTACGCTCAATTGTAATCTCAACTCTTTATCACAACTTCACACAACTAACCTGCAAGTGCACTGGGTCGTCCAAGTAATAAACCTTACGCGAGTAAGGGTCGATCCCACGGAGATTGTTGGTATGAAGCAAGCTATGGTCATCTTGTAAATCTCAGTCAGGCAGAATCAAATGGTTATAGATGATTTATGAATAAAACATAAAGATAAAGATAGAGATACTTATGTAATTCATTGGTGAGAATTTCAGATAAGCGTGTGGAGATGCTTTGTCCCTTCCGTCTCTCTGCTTTCCTACTGTCTTCATACAATCATTCTTACTCCTTTCCATGGCAAGCTGTATGTAGGGTTTCACCGTTGTCAGTGGCTACCTCCCATCCTCTCAGTGAAAATGTTCAACGCACCCTGTTACGGCACGGCTATTCAGCTGTCGGTTCTCGATCATGTCGGAATAGAATCCAGTGATTCTTTTGCGTCTGTCACTAACGCCCAGCCTTCAGGAGTTTGAAGCTCGTCACATTCATTCAATCATTGAATCCCACTCAGAATACCACAGACAAGGTTTAGACCTTCCAGATTCTCTTGAATGCCGCCATAAATTCTAGCTAATATCACGAAGATTCCGATTAAGGGATCCAAGAGATATCCACTCAATCTAAGGTAGAACGGAAGTGGTTGTCAGGCACACGTTCATAGGTGAGAATGATGATGAGAGTCACGGATCATCACATTCATCAAGTTGAAGAACAAGTGATATCTTAGAACAAGAATAAGCCGAATTGAATAGAAGAACAATAGTAATTACATTAATACTCGAGGTATAGCAGAGCTCCACACCTTAATCTATGGTGTGTAGAAACTCCACCGTTGAAAATACATAAGAACAAGGTCTAGGCATGGCCGAATGGCCAGCCTCCCAATGATCTAAGAACTAGGCATCCAAAGATGATCAAAAGATCTAAAATGATCCAAAGATGAAAATACAATAGTAAAAGGTCCTATTTGTAGAGAACTAGTAGCCTAGGGTTTACAAAGATGAGTAAATTACATAAAAATCCACTTCCGGGCCCACTTGGTGTGTGCTTGGGCTGAGCATTGAAGCATTTTCGTGTAGAAACTCTTCTTGGAGTTAAACGCCAGCTTTTGTGCCAGTTTGGGCGTTTAACTCCCATTCTTGTGCCAGTTCCGGCGTTTAACGCCGGGCAGTTTTGAGCTGATTTGGAACGCCGGTTTGGGCCATCAAATCTCGGAAAAAGTATGGACTATTATATATTGCTGGAAAGCCCAGGATGTCTACTTTCCAACGCCGTTAAGAGCGCACCAATTGGGCATCTGTAGATCCAGAAAATCCACTTCGAGTGCAGGGAGGTCAGAATCCAACAGCATCTGCAGTCCTTTTCAGCCTCTGAATCAGATTTTTGCTCAAGTCCCTCAATTTCAGCCAGAAAATACCTTAAATCACAGAAAAACACAAAAACTCATAGTAAAGTCCAAAAAATGAATTTTAACTAAAAACTAATAGAAATATACTAAAAACTAACTAAAACACACTAAAAACATGCTAAAAATAATGCCAAAAAGCGTACAAATTATCCGCTCATCAGGCCACTTTAAGTTTCATGAGTGAAACAAGGTCCTCCATCAGAAATTTGGAGGCACAAGTGGGCCAGCTGAGTAAGAAAGTCATTGAAACTCCTCCCAGTATTCTCCCAAGCAATACAGAAGAGAATCCAAAAGGAGAGTGCAAGGCCATTGATGTAATCAATATGGCTGAATGCACAAGGGAGGAGAAGGACAAAAATCCTAGTGAGGAAGACCTCCTGGGACGTCTCTCAAACAAGAAGGAGTTCCCTATTGAGGACCTAAAGGAATCTGAAGCTCATATAGAGACCATAGAGTTTCCATTAAATCTCCTTCTGCCATTCATGAGCTCTGAAGATTATTCTTCCTCTGAAGAGGATGAAGATGTAACTGGAGAGCAAGTTGCTCAATATCTAGGAGCCATCATGAAGCTGAATGCCAAGTTATTTGGTAATGAGACTTGGGAAGGTGAACCTCCCTTACTCATTAGTGAACTTGATACATGGGTTCAGCAAACTCTACCTCAAAAGAAACAAGATCCTGAGAAATTCTTAATACCATGTACTGTAGGCACCATGACCTTTAACAAGGCTCTGTGTGATCTAGGGTCAGGCATAAACCTTATGCCACTCTCTGTAATGGAGAAATTGGGGATCATTGAGGTACAGCCTGCCTTATTCTAATTACAATTGGCAGACAAGTCAGTAAGACAAGCTTATGGATTAGTAGAGGACGTGTTGGTAAAGGTTAAAGGCCTTTACATTCCTGCTGATTTCATAATCTTAGACACTAGGAAGGACGAGGATGAATGCATCATCCTTGGAAGACCTTTCCTAGCCACAGCAGAAGCTGTGATAGATGTTAACAGAGGAGAATTAATCCTTCAATTGAATGGGGACTACCTTGTGTTTAAGGCACACGGCTATCCTTCTGTAACAAGGGAGAGTAAGCATGCAGAGCTTCTCTTAATACAGAGTCAAACAGAGCCCCCACAATCAAACTCTAAGTTTGGTGTTGGGAGGCCACAACCAAACTCTAAGTTTGGTGTTGGGAGGCCACAACCAAACTCTAAGTTTGGTGTTGGGACTATACAACATTAACCTGATCACCTGTGAGGCTCCATGAGAGCCCACTATCAAGCTATTGACATTAAAGAAGCGCTTGTTGAGAAGCAACCCAATTTTTATTTATCTAATTTTATTTTTATTTAATTGTTATTTTGTGTTTTAGTAGGTTCATGATCATGTGGAGTCACGAAAAAAATATTAAAATTAAAAATAGAATAAAAAACAGTAGAAGAAAAATCACACCCTGGAGGAAGGACTTACTGGCGTTTAAACGCCAGTAAGGAGCATCTGGCTGGCATTCAACGCTAGAACAGAGCATGGATCTGGCGCTGAACGCCAGCAACAAGCAACATCCTGGCGTTTAAATGCCAGGAATATGCCCTGAGAAAAGCTGGCGCTGAACGCCAGTAACAAGCATGGAACTGGTGTTCAACGCCAGAAACATGCTACACATGGGCGTTGAACGCCCAGAACATGCACCACTTCGGCGTTTAAACACCAGAATGGTATGCTAAGGCATTTTACATGCCTAATTGGTGCAGGGATGTAAATCCTTGACACCTCAGGATTTGTGGACCCCACAGGATCATCTCAGGATCTGTGGACCCCACAGGATCATCTCAAGATCTGTGGACCCCACAGGATCCCCACCTAACATATTCTCACCTTACCTCCAAATAATCCTATAACACACTTTCCCAAAAACCCTTCACCAATCACCTTAATCTCTCTTCCCAATTACTCCCTTCACCACTCACATCCATTCTCTCTTCCCCATAAACCCCACCTACCTTCAAAATTCAAAAATCTTTCCCACCCAAACCCACCCTAAATGGCCGAACCTACCCTCTCTCCCTTCCCTATATAAACCCCTCCATTCTACTTTATTTTCACACAATACAATCCCCTCTTCTATACCTTGGCCGAATACACCTCCCCCTCACACTCCTCCATATTTTCTCTTCTTCTTCTTTTTTTCTTTCTTCTCTTGCTCGAGGGCGAGCAATATTTTAAGTTTGGTGTGGTAAAAGCATAAGCTTTTTGTTTTTCCATAACCATTGATGGCACCCAAGGCCGGAGAATCCTCTAGAAAAGGGAAAGGGAAGATAAAAGCTTCCACCTCCGAGTCACAGGAGATAGAAAGATTCATCTCCAAAGCTCATTGATAAACCACATTTTTAGGGTTTATCTTGTATTGAATTTAGAGTATTTTGATGACCTTTTCTCGCATTTAGCCTATGAATTTGCATGGTTTTGTTATCTCTCCTGTATTTGTGCTTAAGTGTAAAAACATGCTTTTTAAGCCTTTAATTTGATAATTTTAATTCATCCTTGATTCCATAATATGCCTTGATGTGTTTGCTAGTAATCTCAGGTTGAAATAGGCTAGGCAAGGATCAAAGGAGTAAGGAAGGAAGCATGCAAGTGGAGAGAAGCACAAAAAGCCAAAGAATTGATCTCGGCCAAGAACGCGCATGCACACAAGGCACTCGTGCGCACATTGCGGAACAGCCAGGGACGCGCACGCGTACCGTGCCCACACGCGTCGTAGTCCGCACGTGATTCTGTTATTGCAACACGTGCCTGGCGATTTTGGAGGGTTTCAGCAACCAACTTTGGCGCCAAACTGCATATAAGAACCAAGGATTGAAGGGGATTAACACACATTCACATCCACACACTCATTCTACAAGTTTTCTTAGATATTTTTAGTTAGTTACATTTGTAGAGGGAGAGACTCCAACCTCTCTCTAGGGGTTCATCTTCATTTTTTTCAACTCTCAACCATTCCTTGGTTAGATCCATTGTAACTCTCAATTTACTTTGTTCATGTTGTAGATCCTCTTCTCTAATCTCAATTAGTGTTTGTAATTGTTCAATTCTCATAGATCTTAGATTTAACTTTGTTGTTTTGGATTCTATTAATGCATTGGAAATCTCATTTTCATTGTTGTTCATTGTTGATTGTTGTTAATCTCTTGTATTGAATTACTTTGATTCTATGTTTCTTCTCAATTCTACTATGTCTTTTATTCTTGCTCCCCAAGTGTTTGAGAAAATGCCAACTTTAGATATGGAGTAGCATTCTCTCACTTGGCCTAGTGGTTGATTCATTTGAGATACTTGAATAATGGATGTCAATTGTTGATTAAGGATTGAGAATTGCTAATTGACTTGGAGTGCACTAAAGCTAGACTTCCCTAGGGTAAGACTAGGACTTGTGACTCAAGTTAGTTACTTTTACTTGACTTTCCTCTATGATTAGGGGTTAACTAAGTGAAGCAACACTCCATTGTTATCACAATTGAAGGAAGCTATAGTGATGGAACTTCCAATGTTCAACCTTGGCCAAGGTTTTTAATATTGATTGATTGTTGTTCTCCTTTATTAGCACTTTTATGCCACACTCTTTAAACCACAAAAGACCACTTAACCAATAACATGCATCCTTGTAGCATTCCTAGGGAAGAACGACTCGGGATTAATACTCTCGATCATAGATTGTAGAATTGTTTGATGATGAATTTGGTGTCGGTTTAGACTATACTACGATTGGTTACTTGATAATTTCTATACCGGCTAAGAATCCATTCATCAAAATGGCGCCGTTGCCGGGGCATGCACACGAGTGCCATGTTTTTGGTTAATGTAAATATGTGAATATTGTGAATATGTTTGTCTTTTGCTTGTTTGTTAGTTTTCATTAGCTTTAGATCTCCATTAATTTTATTCCTATTTGCCACTATGAATTCTCGTCCTTGGGATTTTGGATATGACTATGACTATGTTGTAGGCGATGAAAACTTGAATGATGGCTCACATTATGGGAGAGATGAATTCTTAGGAAGGGAGCCACATCCATATGAGCAATCATCATGGCAACCTTCCCCTTCAAGTTACTATGATGGTAATCCTTCCTATAATGCATATCATTCTTATGGATATGATGATTCTTATCAAGGTTATACCACTCAACCACCATCATTCTATGCACCATATTCTCAACCCACATCTTATTTTCACCAATTACCTACATATGATCCAACTTTATATTCCCCCTATGCATACCCTTGTGACAATTATGAACAAGCAACCCTTGAATCACCACCACTCCAACATCTTTACCCTCCAAACCAAGTCCCCATAGATGATACACTTGGTCTCGTTCTTCAAGAGTAAGAAGAGCTCCAAACCGCACTCACTAGTTTCACCTCTACCCTCCAAGAATCTATGTCTCGTATAATTCCACCTTCTACCAACAACCAAGATAACTTCCCACCTCCAAGCTTTGATGAACCTCCTTCCCAACTATATCATGATTCCCCCTCTCCGCCACAAACCTCCATGGAAGCATATCAATGTCCATCAATCCAAGAGCAATACGATCCTACTTATGTTAGCAAGGCGGAACAAGAATCAAGGGATCGTTTCAAGGAAGAAATGGATCGACTTCAAGCAACCATCCGTCAAAAGATGGACTCTTGGGATTCATACAACAAGCAAAGCATCTCCATGGATGAATGTGAAAAATCAACCGATGAAATGAGCATGAAGGAGATTTTAAGATCCCAACATGAGGACAAGGAGATGGGATACGTCTTACAACAAGTGGAGGAGGAAGAGATCATTGAAGAAGAAGAAACGGTTGAAGAGTTAGAGGAAGTTAAACAAGAGGTGGATTTCAAGCTTGAGAACACTTCCACACTAAGTGATATTATTGATGATCTTGTGGAAGTTGTTGAAGTCTCTCCCATTAAACTTGAAAATGATGTTGAGGAGGATAATGCGCAACCTCCAAAGCATAGTATGAGTAATGAAAGATTGCAAGAGGTTGATCAAGAGATGGATTCAATCATTGAGAATTTTTTATCTACAATTGAATCCCCTCCCATTGGGCTTGAAATTGAGTTCAAAGAAAAAGATGCACAACCTCCCATGCCATTGGTAAGCAATGAGAAAGAGAATTAATTGGAAGGAAGCTACCAAGAGGATGAGGTTGAAATTGAGGAAGCTTGTGAAGAAGTGAAGGTAATCAAGGAAGAGTACAAGGGAGTGGAGCTTGCAAGATCATTGGGACCACCCCTTCCTAAGTCACCATCCAACATAACATTCAAGTGGGTAAAATTCTTATCTCTAATCTTTACTTTCCTACTTGAATATGGTTTGCTTAAGATGGATGGGCAACTTAGAGCTCTTTATGGATTGAGGAGTAAGAAATAGTCCTGTAGTGGTTGGAAACATCACTCTAAGTTCATGATGGATGCTTGCTCAAGGTTGAATGGCAATGGGTGGTGTAGAACCGAATTGCATGGGTGTAGGAGAATGTTTGGAGGCCTAATTGAGAATTCAATGAGTTTGCCACCCAAATGGAAGCATGAAGATCAAGAAAAAGGGGGTTGACAAACAGAGTATGGGACCCCGGAACATACATAGAGCACTATCAACTTAGGGGCCTTGTCACTTGCTTGGGCCCCCTTGAAGGCCTTGTACGTTTCAATTGGGATCCCGGAGGCTATTGGAAGAGTAAACACTGGTGGGGATTCGAAGAAGAGTTCAAGCATAAGCCACCCTAGCAAGGACTCCACCAAATGTCCAACTTAAGGACTTAAACTAAAAGTGCTAGGTGGGAGACACCCCACCATGGTAAACTCTTTCCATTCTCTTCTAATTTTGTTTAATAAGTGATTTGAGTTACCATTGTAGGTAGGTCTTCATTTCATAATTAGCTTGTTTGTGTACATTAGTTGCTAGCATATTAACATGTATGTTGTGCTTAGTAGAAATGGAATAAATCTCAAAACCAACTTGCATTTTAGAAAGTGTGTGGTTTTTGACTAAATAAGGAGTTGTAGGCACCATGGGGAGTCTTTGGTCAATTTAGAGCTTTTAGGCATTCTCTTGAAAAAAAAAGGGAGGACGCGAGCACATGCAGTACGCGCACGGGTCCATGCGCGGATGCACCACCATACACCTTCCAGAGAGTTGTGCCTGCTCTGGGCCAGCATCATGCCTCCGGCCCAACTCCTTACACGTGTGCGCGCACAGTACGCACACGCATCCTTGCCGACTTTCACCACCCACGCGTAAGCGCCTAAGGCGTGATGTGTGGAAAACGATCCAACACAAAACTCACCGGCAAGTGTACCGGGTCGCATCAAGTAATAAAACTCACGGGAGTGAGGTCGATCCCACAGGTATTGAAGGATTGAGCAATTTTTGTTTAGTGGTTGATTTAGTCAAGCGAATCAAGTATTGGTTGAGTGGTTTATCTTTAACAGAAGCTAAATTGCTTGGAATGTAAAGGGAGAGGGGAGAATTGCAGTAAATTAAAGAGCAGGAAGGTAAAAGATGCTGAATCTTAAAGAACAAGAAATTAAATGACTGAATCTTAAAGTGCAAGAAATGTAAATTGCTTAAATGAAAAAGAGATTTGAGGATTGGGATTTCAGAATTTAAACAAAGGAAATTAAAGTGCAACAATTAACTAAACAGGAGATGAATTGAAATAGACTAGCTCTCCAACAGAAATGGGAACTAACTTGTAGCAGAGGTTCACAGAAGAACCAAAAGGAAAAATGGGATCTCAGGACTCAAGAGACTAGATAGCAAAGTCTAGATCTCAATTGCCTTCCCAGATCCAAGTTCACAAAGCAATTAACAAGAAATTGAAGAAGAAGCAGTGAAGGAATTGTAATTGAACTCAATTATGCAGAAGAAAAATTAAAGAGATCTTGAATGGAGATTGAGACAGAAATTCCTCAATTCTTCACACCCAAGATTCAAACAAGAAAAGTAAAAATGCCCACACAAGAACGAGGAAGAAGAGAGATCAATTCTCCTCCCTAATTCTCTGAAGTCTCAGTGAAGTCTCCAAGAGAAGTTCCAAAGTCCAAAAATAAAAGTAAAGATTCAAAGAAAGGTTCAAAGTTCAAAAGTAAAGGAAAAGGTCCTAATTACATCAAACTATCTCCTATTTATACACTTTCTATTCTTGGATCTTGGGATTTGGATGGGCTTTTGATTTGGTGAAGAAATGAATTAAATTGGGTTTTTAATTCAATTTTTAGCCCAAAATAATTTGCTTCCAGGAGGCTGCCCTGCCCTTGTAGCGGGCAAGGCAGAAAATGTGCGTGCGGCCGTTGGTGCCTTGGTGCGTGCGCGTTGGTGCTGCAGGATGCTGCCCTGCCCTCCACAAGGGCAGGGCAGAAATTTTTGGTGCGCCAGATTCTGCCTTGTGCGCGCGCTATGTTGCTGCCGAAGCTCCCTTGGTGCGCCAATCTGGTGCACTGGCCGTGCACCACAAAATGCTGCCCTGCCCTTGCGGAGGGCAGGGCAATGTTTCCAAAGTTGAAGTCCCGTGTTCGAAACTCGGGCAATGCACATGCTACTCTTTTTCTTGGCTTTCTTGGCACCAAAATAAGGCCTAGTTTCTTGTTTCCTCATGGTGCCGTGTTCGATCCTTGTGGCAAGCATTGGTGGGCTTTTTCTTTGAATTTCTTCCTTTGGTGAGCCCGATATTGCCCTTGAGGAGGGCAGGGCAGAGTTTTTGCTCTCCTTGATCCATGACACCAATTTGTGCTCCGCCCTTGAGAAGGGCAGGGCAGTGTTGCCTCTCAAAGCTTGTTTCCTTATGTTGCCCTCCTAAAGGGCAGTGTGCCCTTGTGGAGGGCAATGCTTGCTTCCTCCTTTTATGCGCCACACTTCTTCTCTCTTGGGCCACGCTTTCTTAAGCCACGCTTCCTCTTTTCTTCTTTTCTTCACCTACAATAAACCAACACAACCACTCAAAGTATCACTAAATTCACAAGGCTTATAAATCAATTAAAAATCAATTAAATTTAGCTTAAACCTCATGAGTTAGCATCAATTTAATGGTAGTTGCTTGATTTAAAGAAGTTATGCATTTTCATTCCAAATCTCTTACTTAGGATGCAAGAAAGTGCATAAAGACTAATAAAACAAGTGAAATTAGCTTGAAAAATGGGTATGTGATTACTTGTCATCACAACACCAAACTTAAATCTTGCTTGTCCCCAAGCAAGCATCAAAACTAAGAGAAAATGAAATGAACAAGAATAGCAAACATATCCTTATTAGGCATATAGCAGATTTGGTTTATGGAGTTTTTATGCAGACAATGATAACTCAATTATTGTTGCTGTTACATAATATACATCTTTCCTCAAAGGCTTGCTAAACTTGCTGTTATAAGATTTACTCTTTAATTACTCCCTTGCTAACTTTTCTTTTCTCATGATGCTTAACAAGCTTATTATTCTTTTGGAGGCTTGGTGTCAAATGTTGTAGTAGTAGCCTTTGGCTTTATTTTTACTCAACATCTTTCCACCATAGACATATGGCTCACTATTTCCTCCTAGGATCATTGATGCCCAGCATCTCTTTGGATAACTAAATGTTCTGTATCTAAGTTGCTCTTTATTGTGGATTTTCAATTGGCCATCCCAAATCAGTTGATCTAAGTGACCGAGTTTTAAAATACCCCTCATAATTTACTTATCCAAGCATATCCTAGTACAAGAACACCACAGGCATGTGTCCTAGGGTCCAAGCTATTGGTGTCCAACCTTTATTCTTTGTTTTTCTTGCCACATTGGCTTTTTCTTCTTTCTTTTCTTTCTGTTTTTGTTCTCAAGGGCTTTTTCTTTATTGATAAGAATCTTTATAACAGCAAGCTAACTCACACTTTAATGAAAATGATATTATGCAGCAATTATTTCATGAGTTATGCATTTAATCAAACACATATACCACCATTAACTTCCATTCTAACTTATGCAAAATTGGATATTTACTTTTCAATTCAAATAATTCTCTTTTATTCAAGCATGTGGGAAACAAAACAAAATTTAGCTAAGTGATGGATAACAAGCATTATGCAGATTTAGCATTCTTAACAAACAATTCCACTTGCAACTAGATAAACACTTTAGCAGGACATTGGTGCACGAAATTGTGATCAATACTTTTCACAACTTAAATAATCCCCGGTAATGAATCCAAAAACTTGGTGACAATTCCATGGCATAAACACAACTTCGCACAACTAACCAGCAAGTGTACTGGGTCGTCCAAGTAATAAACCTTACGCGAGTAAGGGTCGATCCCACAGAGATTGTTAGTATGAAGCAAGCTATGGTCACCTTGTAAATCTTAGTCAGGCAAACTCAAATGGTTATGAATGATGAATAAAACATAAAGATAGAGATAAAGATACTTATGTAATTCATTGGTGGGAATTTCAGATAAGCGTATGAAGGTGCTGTGTTCCTTCCGTCTCTCTGCTTTCCTACTGTCTTCATCCAATCCTTCTTACTCCTTTCCATGGCAAGCTGTATGCAAGGGTTTCACCGTTGTCAGTGGCTACCTCCCATCCTCTCAGTGAAAATGTTCAATGCACCCTGTCACGGCACGGCTATTCATCTGTCGGTTCTCAATCAGGTTGGAATAGAATCCAGTGATTCTTTTGCGTCTGTCACTAACGCCCAGCCTTCAGGAGTTTGAAGCTCGTCACAGTCATTCAATCATTGAATCCTACTCAGAATACCACAGACAAGGTTTAGACCTTCCGGATTCTCTTGAATGCTGCCATCAATTCTAGCTTATACCACGAAGATTCCGGTTAAAGAATCCAAGAGATATCCACCCAATCTAAGGTAGAACGGAGGTGGTTGTCAGGCACACGTTCATAGGTGAGAATGATGAGTGTCACGGATCATCACATTCATCAAGTTGAAGAATAAGTGATATCTTAGAACAAGAACAAGCAGAATTGAATAGAAGAACAATAGTAATTGCATTAATACTCGAGGTACAGCAGAGCTCCACACCTTAATCTATGGTGTGTAGAAACTCCACCGTTGAAAATACATAAGAACAAGGTCTAGGCATGGCCGTGAGGCCAGCCTCCCAATGATTTAAGATAGCATAAGAACAAAGATAGCTACCAAGATACCAGATACAATAGTAAAAGGTCCTACTTATAGAGAACTAGTAGCCTAGGGTTTATAGAGATGAGTAAATGACATAAAAATCTACTTCTGGGCCCACTTGGTGTGTGCTTGGGCTGAGCATTGAAGCATTTTCGTGTAGAGACTCTTCTTGGAGTTAAACGCCAGGTTTTGTGCCAGTTTGGGCGTTTAACGCTGGGAACTCTGATGGTGACTTTGAACGCCGGTTTGGGCCATCAAATCTTGGGCAAAGTATGGACTATCATATATTTCTGGAAAGCGCAGGATGTCTACTTTCCAACACCATTGAGAGCGCGCCAATTGGGCTTCTGTAGCTCCAGAAAATCCACTTCGAGTGCAGGGAGGTCAGAATCCAACAGCATCTGCAGTCCTTTTTAGTCTCTGAATCAGATTTTTGCTCAGGTCCCTCAATTTCAGCCAGAAAATACCTAAAATCACAGAAAAACACACAAACTCATAGTAAAGTACAGAAAAGTGAATTTTAACTAAAAACTAATAAAAATATACTAAAAACTAACTAGAACATACTAAAAACATACTAAAAACAATGCCAAAAAGCGTACAAATTATCCGCTCATCACAACACCAAACTTAAATTATTGCTTGTCCCCAAGAAACTGAAAATCAAATAAGATAAAAAGAAGAGAATATGCAATGAATTCCAAAAACATCTATGAAGATCAGTATTAATTAGATGAGCGGGGCTTTTAGCTTTTTGCCTCTGAACAGTTTTGGCATCTCACTCTATCCTTTGAAATTCAGAATGATTGGCTTCTATAGGAACTCAGAATCCAGATAGTGTCATTGATTCTCTTTAGTTAAGTATGATGATTCTTGAACACAGCTGCTTATTGAGTCTTGGCCATGGCCCAAAGCACTCTGTCTTCCAGTATTACCACCGGATACATACATGCCACAGACACATAACTGGGTGAACCTTTTCAGATTGTGATTCAGCTTTGCTAGAGTCCCCAATTAGAGGTGTCCAGGGTTCTTAAGCACACTCTTTTTGCCTTGGATCACAACTTTATTTCTTTCTTTTTCTCTCTTTTTTTTCGTTTTTTTTCTTCTTCTTTTTTGTATTCACTGCTTTTTCTTGCTTCAAGAATCATTTTTATGATTTTTCAGATACTCAGTAACATGTCTCCTTTTCCATCATTCTTTCAAGAGCCAACATTTATGAACCACAAATTCAAGATACATATGCACTGTTTAAGCATACATTCAGAAAACAAAAGTATTGCCACCACCTCAAAATAATTAATCTGTTATAAAATTCAAAATTCATGCAATTCTTCTCTTTTTCAATTAAGAACATTTTTCATTTAAGAGAGGTGATGGATTCATAGGACATTCATAACTTTAAGGCATAGACACTAAGACACTAATGATCACAAGACACAAACATAGATAAACATAAGCATGATTTTTTCGAAAAACAGAAAATAAAGAACAAGGAAATTAAAGAACGGGTCCACCTTAGTGATGGCGGCTTGTTCTTCCTCTTGAAGATCCTATGGAGTGCTTGAGCTCCTCAATATCTCTTCCTTGTCTTTGTTGCTCCTCTCTCATGATTCTTTGATCTTTTCTAATTTCATGGAGGAGGATGGAATGTTCTTGGTGCTCCATCCTTAGTTGTCCCATGTTGGAACTCAATTCTCCTAGGGAGGTGTTTAGTTGCTCCCAATAGTTTTGTGGAGGAAAGTGCATCCCTTGAGGCATCTCAGGGATTTGATGATGAGAGGGGTCTCTTGTTTGCTCCATCCTCTTCTTAGTGATGGGCTTGTCCTCATCAATGGGAATGTCTCCCTCTATGTCAACTCCAACTGAATAACAGAGGTGACAAATGAGATGAGGAAAGGCTAACCTTGCCAAGGTAGAGGACTTGTCCGCCACCTTATAAAGCTCTTGGGATATAACCTCATGAACTTCTATTTCTTCTCCTATCATGATGCTATGAATCATGATGGCCCGGTCTATAGTAACTTTGGACCGGTTGCTGGTGGGAATGATTGAGCGTTGGATAAATTCCAACCATCCCCTAGCCACGGGCTTGAGGTCGTGCCTTCTCAGTTGAACCGGCTTTCCTCTTGAATCACTCTTCCATTGGGCGCCCTCTTCACAAAAGACTGTGAGGACTTGGTCCAACCTTTGATCAAAGTTGACCCTTCTAGTGTAAGGATGTTCATCTCCTTGCATCATGGGCAAGTTGAATGCCAACCTTACATTTTCCGGACTAAAATCCAAGTATTTCCCCCGAACCATAGTAAGCCAATTCTTTGGGTCCGGGTTCACACTTTGATCATGGTTCTTGGTGATCCATGCATTGGCATAGAACTCTTGAACCATTAAGATTCCGACTTGTTGAATGGGGTTGGTAAGAACTTCCCAACCTCTTCTTTGGATCTCATGTCGGATCTCTGGATATTCACTCATTTTGAGTTTGAAAGGGACCTCGGGGATCACCTTCTTCAAGGCCACAACTTCATAGAAGTAGTCTTGATGCACCCTTGAGATGAATCTCTCCATCTCCCATGACTCGGAGGTGAAAGCTTTTGCCTTCCCTTTCCTCTTTCTAGAGGTTTCTCCGGCCTTGGATGCCATAAATGGTTATGGAAAAACAAAAAGCAATGCTTTTACCACACCAAACTTAAAAGGGTTGCTCGTCCTCGAGCAAAAGAAGAAAGAAGAGAGTAGAAGAAGAAGAAATTAAGTAGATGGAAATGGCTTTGTGGTTCGGCCAAAGGGGGAGAAGTAGTGTTTAGGTTGTATGAAAATGAAGGAGTGAAGATGGGCTTATATAGGAGTGGGGAGAGGGTGTATGGTTCGGTTATGGGAGGGTGGGTTTGGGAGGGAAAGTGTTTTGAATTGGAATGGTGAGGTAGGTGGGGTTTTATAAAGGATGGATGTGAGTGGTGAAGAGAAAGATGGGATTTGATAGGTGAAGGATTTTTAGGGAAGAGGTGTTGAGGTGATTGGTGAATGGGTGAAGAAGAGAGAGAGTGGTGTGGTAGGTGGGGATCCTGTGGGGTCCACAGATCCTGAGTTGTCAAGGAAAAGTCATCCCTGCACCAAGTGACGAGCAAAATTGCCCTTTGTGCCAATTCTGGCGTTAAACGCTGGGCTGGTGCCCATTTCTGGCGTTTAACGCCAAGTTCTTGCCCTTTTCTGGCGTTTTAACGCCAGTCTGGTGCCCCTTTCTGGCGTTAAACGCCCAGAATGGTGCCAGACTGGGCGTTAAACGCCCATCTGCTAGCCTTACTGGCGTTTAAACGCCAGCAAGATCTTCCTCCAGGGAGTGCTATTTTTCTTTCTGTTTTTCATTCTGTTTTTGCTTTTTCAATTGATTTTGTGACTTCTCATGATCATCAACCTACAGAAAATATAAAATAACAAAGGAAAATATATAAAATATAACATTGGGTTGCCTCCCAACAAGTGCTTCTTTAATGTCAGTAGCTTGACAGTGGGCTCTCATAGAGCCTCAGAGATGCTCAGAGCAATGTTGAAACCTCCCAACACCAAACTTAGAGTTTGAATGTGGGGGTTCAACACCAAACTTAGAGTTTGGTTGTGGCCTCCCAACACCAAACTTAGAGTTTGACTGTGGGGGCTCTGTTTGACTCTGTTTTGAGAGAAGCTCTTCATGCTTCCTCTCCATGGTGACAGAGGGATATCCTTGAGCCTTAAACACAAGGGATTCATCATTCACTTGAATGATCAATTCTCCTCTGTCAACATCAATCACAGCCTTTGCTGTAGCTAGGAAGGGTCTGCCAAGGATGATGGATTCATCCATGCACTTCCCAGTCTCTAGGACTATGAAATCAGCAGGGATGTAATGGTTTTCAACTTTTACCAGAACATCCTCTACAAGTCCATAAGCTTGTTTTCTTGAATTGTCTGCCTCTCTAGTGAGATTCTTGCAGCTTGTACCTCAAAAATCCCTAGCTTCTCCATTACAGAGAGAGGCATGAGGTTTACACTTGACCCTAGGTCACACAAGGCCTTCTTGAAGGTCATAGTGCCTATGGCACAAGGTATTGAGAACTTCCCAGGATCTTGTCTCTTTTGAGGTAATTTCTGCCTAGACAAGTCATCTAGTTCTTTGGTGAGCAAAGGGGGTTCATCCTCCTAAGTCTCATTACCAAATAACTTGTCATTTAGCTTCATGATTGCTCTAAGGTATTTAGCAACTTGCTCTTCAGTGACATACTCATCCTCTTCAGAGGAAGAATACTCATCAGAGCTCATGAATGGCAGAAGTAAATTCAATGGAATCTCTATGGTCTCAGTGGGAGCCTCAGATTCCCATGGTTCCTCATTAGGGAACTCATTGGAGGCTAGTGGACGTCCATTCAGGTCTTCCTAAGTGGCGTTCACTGCCTCTCCCTCCTCTCCAAATTCGGCCATGTTGATGGCCTTGCACTCTCCTTTTGGATTTTCTTCTGTATTGCTTGGAAGAGTACTAGGAGGGAGTTTAGTAATTTTCTTGCTCAGCTGACCCACTTGTGCCTCCAAGTTTCTAATGGAGGACCTTGTTTCAGTCATGAAACTTTGAGTGGTTTTGATTAGATCAGAGACCATGGTTGCTAAGTCAGAGTGGTTCTGCTTAGAATTCTCTGTCTGTTGCTGAGAAGATGATGGAAAAGGCTTGCCATTGCTAAACCTGTTTCTTCCACCATTATTGTTGTTGAAACCTTGTTGAGGTCTCTGTTGATCCTTCCATGAGAGATTTGGATGATTTCTCCATGAAGGATTATAGGTGTTTCCATAGGGTTCTCCCATGTAATTCACCTCTTCCATTGAAGGGTTCTCAGGATCATAAGCTTCTTCTTCAGATGAAGCTTCCTTAGTACTGCCTGGTGCTTTTTGCATTCCAGACAGACTTTGAGAAATCATATTGACTTGCTGGGTCAATATTTTGTTCTGAGCCAGTATGGCATTCAGAGTATCAATCTCAAGAACTCCTTTCTTCTGATTAGTCCCATTGTTCACAGGATTCCTTTCAGAAGTGTACATGAATTGGTTATTTGCAACCATTTCAATTAGTTCTTGAGCTTCTGTAGGCGTCTTCTTCAGATGAAGAGATCCTCCAGCAGAGCTATCCAAAGACATCTTGGACAGTTCAGACAGACCATCATAGAAAATACCTATGATGCTCCATTTAGAAAGCATGTCAGAGGGACACTTTCTGATCAATTGTTTGTATCTTTCCCAAGCTTCATAGAGGGATTCTCCTTCCTTCTGTATGAAGGTTTGGACTTCCACTCTAAGCTTACTCAATTTTTGAGGTGGAAAGAACTTTGCCAAGAAGGCATTGACTAGCTTTTCCCAAGAGTTCAGGCTTTCTTTAGGTTGTGAGTCCAACCATATCCTAGCTCTGTCTCTTACAGCAAAAGGGAATAGCATAAGTCTGTAGACCTCAGGGTCAACCCCATTGGTCTTGACAGTGTCACAGATTTGCAAGAATTCAGCTAAAAACTGATGAGGATCTTCCAATGGAAGTCCATGGAACTTGCAATTCTGTTGCATTAGAGAAACTAATTGAGGCTTAAGCTCAAAGTTGTTTGCTCCAATGGCAGGGATAGAGATGCTTCTCCCATAGAAGTCGGGAGTAGGTGCAGTAAAGTCACCCAGCACCTTCCTTGCATTGTTGGCATTGTTGTTGTTTTTGGCTGCCATGGTTTCTTCTTCTTTGAAGATTTCTGTTAGGTCCTCTACAGAGAGTTGTGCCTTAGCTTCTCTTAGCTTTCGCTTCAAGGTCCTTTCAGGTTCAGGGTCAGCCTCAACAAGAATACTTTTGTCTTTTCTCCTGCTCATATGAAAGAGAAGAGAACAGGAAAATATGGAATCCTCTATGTCACAGTATAGAGATTCCTTGAGGTGTCAGAGGAAAAGAAAAATGGAAGGAAGAGGTAGAAAATTCGAACTTGTCAAGAAAGATGGAGTTCGAATTGTGCATTAAGGATGAGTGTTAGTCCATAAATAGAAGGATGTGAAAACAGGGGAAGAAATTTTCGAAAATTTTAAAAACATTTTGAAAAACTTTAATTGATTTTCGAAAATAAGAGTGGAAAAGAAATCAAGTGATTTTTGAAAAAGATTTTGAAATTAGAAAATAAAAAAGATATGATTGAAAACTATTTTGAAAAAGATGTGATTAAAAAGATATGATTTGAAAAATATTTTAAAAAAAAGATTTGATTTTAAAAATTAATAACTTGGGTAACAAGAAAAGATATGATTCAAACATTAAACCTTTCTCAACAGAAAAGGCAACATACTTGAAATGTTGAATCAAATCATTAATTGATAGCAAGTATGGAAAGAAATTGATTTTGAAAACATATGATTGAAAAGATATGATTTGAAAAAGATTTGATTTTGAAAAGATTTTGAAAACTAAAAAAAAATTTGATTTGAAACAAAATCTTCCCTCTTGTGCCATCCTGGCGTTAAATGCCCAGAATGGTGCACATTCTGGCATTTAACGCCCAAACTACTACCCTTTTGGGCGTTAAACGCCCAGCCAGGTACCTTGGCTGGCGTTTAAATGCCAGTTTGCCTTCCTTAATGGGCGTTTTGAACGCCCAGCTTTTTCTGTGTAATTCCTCTGCTGTATGTTCTGAATCTTCAATTCTCTGTATTATTGACTTGAAAAGACACAAATTAAAAATATTTTTGGATTTTTTATAATGAGGAATAATCAAAATGCAACTAGAATCAAATAATAATGCATGCAAGACACCAAACTTAGCAGTTTATATACTACTGACACTAACAAAATGAGAATGCATATGAGACACATAAACACTCAAGTCAATAGAATTCAAAGATCAGAGCAATGAAATTATCAAGAACAACTTGAAGATTAATGAAGACACATGCATGAATGCAAGAAGAACAGAAACATGCAATTGACACCAAGCTTAACATGAGACTCTAGACTCAAACAAGAAATATTTTTGGATTTTATGATTTTGTAAATTTTTTTTGGACTTTTCGAAAATTAAGCGGAAAAAGAAAATAAAGATATCAAAATTCTTAATGAGAATTCCAGGAATCATGCAATGTTAGTCTAAGACTTTGGTCCAGGAATTAGACATGGCTTCATAGCCAGCCAAGCTTTCAAAGAAAGCTCCGGTCCAAAACACTAGACATGGCCAATGGCCAGCCAAGCCTTAGCAGATCACTGCTCCAACAGCAAGATTGATAGAAATCAACAAGCTCTTGTGATGATAAGTTGAAACCTCGGTCCAATAGAATTAGACATGGCTTCACAGCCAGCCAGACTTCAACAGATCATCGTGAAACTCTAGAATTCATTCTCAAGAATTCTGAAAAATACCTAATCTAAGCAACAAGATGAACCGTCAGTTGTCCATACTCGAACAATCCCCGGCAACGGCGCCAAAAACTTGGTGCACGAAATTGTGATCAATACTTTTCACAACTTAAATAATCCCCGGTAATGAATCCAAAAACTTGGTGCTCAATACCATGGCATAAACACAACTTCGCACAACTAACCAGCAAGTGTACTGGGTCGTCCAAGTAATAAACCTTACGCGAGTAAGGGTCGATCCCACTGAGATTGTTGGTATGAAGCAAGCTATGGTCACCTTGTAAATCTTAGTCAGGCAAACTCAAATGGTTATGAATGATGAATAAAACATAAAGATAGAGATAGAGATACTTATGTAATTCATTGGTGGGAATTTCAGATAAGCGTATGAAGGTGCTGTGTTCCTTCCGTCTCTCTGCTTTCCTACTGTCTTCATCCAATCCTTCTTACTCCTTTCCATGGCAAGCTGTATGCAAGGGTTTCACCATTGTCAGTGGCTACCTCCCATCCTCTCAGTGAAAATGTTCAACGCACCCTGTCACGGCACGGCTATTCATCTGTCGGTTCTCAATCAGGTTGGAATAGAATCCAGTGATTCTTTTGCGTCTGTCACTAACGCCCAGCCTTCAGGAGTTTGAAGCTCATCACAGTCATTCAATCATTGAATCCTACTCAGAATACCACAGACAAGGTTTAGACCTTCCGGATTCTCTTGAATGCCGCCATCAATTCTAGCTTATACCACGAAGATTCCGGTTAAAGAATCCAAGAGATATCCACCCAATCTAAGGTAGAACGGAGGTGGTTGTCAGACACACGTTCATAGGTGAGAATGATGATGAGTGTCACGGATCATCACATTCATCAAGTTGAAGAACAAGTGATATCTTAGAACAAGAACAAGCGGAATTGAATAGAAGAACAATAGTAATTGCATTAATACTCGAGGTACAGTAGAGCTCCACACCTTAATCTATGGTGTGTAGAAACTCCACCGTTGAAAATACATAAGAACAAGGTCTAGGCATGGCCGTGAGGCCAGCCTCCCAATGATCTAAGATAGCATAAGAACAAAGATAGCTACCAAGATACCAGATACAATAGTAAAAGGTCCTACTTATAGAGAACTAGTAGCCTAGGGTTTATAGAGATGAGTAAATGACATAAAAATCCACTTCTGGGCCCACTTGGTGTGTGCTTGGGCTGAGCATTGAAGCATTTTCGTGTAGAGACTCTTCTTGGAGTTAAACGCCAGCTTTTGTGCCAGTTTGGGCGTTTAACGCTGGGAATTCTGATGGTGACTTTGAACGCCGGTTTGGGCAATCAAATCTTGGGCAAAGTATGGACTATCATATATTGCTGGAAAGCCCAGGATATCTACTTTCCAACGCCGTTGAGAGCGCGCCAATTGGGCTTCTATAACTCCAGAAAACCCACTTCGAGTGCAGGGAGGTCAGAATCCAACAGCATCTGCAGTCCTTTTTAGTCTCTGAATCAGATTTTTGCTCAGGTCCCTCAATTTCAGCCAGAAAATACCTGAAATCATAGAAAAACACACAAACTCATAGTAAAGTCCAGAAAAGTGAATTTTAACTAAAAACTAATAAAAATATACTAAAAACTAACTAGAACATACTAAAAACATACTACAAACAATGCCAAAAAGCGTACAAATTATCCGCTCATCAGACATACAATGGTTTCCAGATTCAAAACACTTCACAGCAGCAAGGATTAAGTTTAGATACAACCTTTGAAGTTGCAGCCCTTTGATTCTTCCTTCTGTTGTGTTCTCTTTGAGTTAAGATGCATAATATCTTCAATTGTTGACTCATGTCCTACATAATTCTCAAAGTTGCTTGCTTCTCAAGCCCTGAATTGCATGGTTAGTATGCATAAATTGAGTGTGGCTCTTGGTTTTATTTAGGTGAACACCAAACTTAATTATTTGCCACTGCCTCTTATGTAACAAGTTAACCATATGTGAAACCTTCTGTCCTTGCTAAAGGTTATGAAATTAAAGCTAAAAAGCAGTTAAACCGTTGAATAATGTGTTTGGTTGCTTGGAGCTAGCATCATGCAAGAGGTGAGAATGTGTTTTTAATTGATATTTTTGGTGGAACACCAAACTTAGAATCTTTCATTCTCCCTTAAATTGTTTTGGTGTGCAACACCAAACTTAACTCCTTGCAATCCATACCAATTATTCAACATTTTTATTGAAAAAGCTATGAGAAGAAAACTACCTCAGGTTGGGTTGCCTCCCAACAAGCGCTCTTTTATTGTCACTAGCTTGACATCTTCTGTTTTTATTTTAAGAAGGATTTAGGTTCTGAACCTCTTTTTCCTTGTCCCATTGTCCTCCTAGGTATATCTTTGCTCTGTGACCATTTGATGTGAATCGACTCTTTGTTGCTTCATCTAGCAATTCAATACTCCCATAAGGAAGGACCTTAGTTACCAAATATGGACCAGTCTACTTAGACTTAAGCTTGCCAGGGAATATCTTGAGTCGTGAGTTGTACAAGAGTACTTGTTGTCCAGGTTTGAATTCTTTCTTCAAAATCTTCCTGTCATGCCACCTCTTGGGTTTTTTCTTGTATATCTTAGTATTTTCATAGGCTTCTAGCCTAAATTCATCCAGCTCATTTAGCTACAACAACCTTTTCTCCCCTGCTGCTTCAGAATCAAGATTTAGAAGTTTAGTAGCCCAAAAGGCTTTGTGTTCAAGTTCTACAGGGACATGACAAGATTTGCCATATAATAGCTGAAAGGGGGACTTCCCAATGGGAGTTTTGAAGGCTGTCCTGTACGCCCAAAGTGCATCTTCCAACTTCCTAGCCCAATCCTTTCTTGTGCTACCTACTGTTTTCTCTAGGATTTTCTTCAATTCTCTGTTTGCTAATTCAGCCAGCCCATTAGTCTGAGGGTGATATGGTGTGGCCACTTTATGAATAACTCCATATTTATGAAGAAGTTTCTCCATTTGTTTGTTACAAAAATGACCACCACCATCACTGATAAGACCCTTGGGTACTCCATATCTAGTGAAAATGTGCTTCTTGAGGAATTGAAGGACAATTTGTGCATCACAGGTAGTTGTGGCTATGGCTTCCACCCACTTTGAAACATACTCCACTGCTACCAAGATATATCTAAAAGAATAGGAAGGGGGAAGGGTCCCATGAAATCAATGCCCCATAGATCAAATAATTCTAATTCCAAAATGAAATTCTGCGGCATCTCATTCCTTCTTGTCAATCCTCCTGCTCTCTGGCATTCATTACATTGGTGGACAAACTCTCTGGCATCTTTGAATATAGTTGGCCAATAGAAACCACTTTGCAATATCTTTGCAGCTGTTCTTTCTAGACCAAAATGTCCACCATAAGCTGAGCCATGGCAATGCCACAATATATCTCTTATTTCACTCTCAGGGACACATCTCCTAATTATTCCATCAGGACATCTTTTGAACAGATAAGGTTCATCCCACAAGAACTTCCTAGCTTCATTGATTAACTTCTTCACTTGTTGCTTAGTAAATTCTTGAGGTATCTTCCTCCCCACTTTGTAGTTTGCTATATCAGCGAACCACGGTATTTGTTGGACCAGCAGAAGATGTTCATCTGGGAAGCTTTCATTCACAGGTTGTGAAGCTTCTTGAATTGTTTCTTGTGGCAATCTTGACAAATGGTCAGCAACTCGGTTCTTAGTACCTTTCCTGTCCCTTACCTCAATGTCAAACTCCTGTAGAAGTAATATCCACCTGATAAGTCTTGGTTTAGCATCCTGCTTTGACATCAAATACTTGAGGGCAGCATGGTCAGTATAAACCACAATTTTAGATCCTATCAAGTATGATCTAAACTTATCAAATGCATAAACTACAGCTAACAATTCCTTCTCTGTTGTGGTGTAATTTTTTTGAGCCTCATTCAACACCTTACTTGCATAATATATGACATGATTCAGGTTTCCCCTTTTTTGTCCAAGTACTGCACCAATTGCAATATCACTTGCATCACACATGAGTTCAAAGGGTAATTCCCAATCCGGGGGTGTGATAATTGGTGCTGTTGTGAGTTTATGTTTTAAAGTTTCAAAAGCATGCTGGCAGTTTTCATAAAAAACAAAAGGATTATCAATCATTAATAAATTACTCAAAGGTTTAGCTATTTTAGAAAAATCCTTGATAAACCTTCTATAAAATCCTGCATGTCCCAAGAAACTTCTAACAGATTTCACATTACTTGGTGGGGGAAGCTTCTCTATAATTTCCACTTTTGCCTTGTCAACCTCTATCCCTTTTCTTGAAACTTTGTGACCAAGAACAATCCCCTCAGGCACCATGAAATGGCACTTTTCCCAGTTTAAAACCAAATTAGTTTCTTGGCACCGTTTCAAAACAAGAGTTAGATGTTTCAGGCAAGTATTGAAATTGTCACAAAAAACAGAGAAGTCATCTATGAAAACCTCTAAAAACTTTTCGACCATATCTGAGAAAATGGAGAGCATACACCTTTGAAAAGTGGCTGGGGCATTGCATAGTCCAAATGGCATTCTTCTATAAGCGAAAACTCCAAACGGACATGTGAATGAAGTCTTTTCTTGGTCATTTGGATCTACCACTATCTGATTATACCCAGAATAGCCATCCAGGAAGCAATAGTAAGCGTGGTCGGCCAATCTTTCAAGCATCTGATCAATGAAAGGAAGTGGGAAATGATCTTTGCGTGTGGCATCATTTAGCCTCCTATAATCAATACACATCCTCCATCCTGTCACAGTTCTTGTGGGAATGAGTTCATTTTTCTCATTAACCATGACTGTCATTCCTCCCTTCTTTGGTACCACTTGGACTGGGCTTATCCATGGACTATCAGAGATAGGATATATTATCCCTGCATTCCACAATTTCATTACTTCCTTCTGGACAACTTCCTTCATTGCAGGATTTAACCTTCTCAGAGGTTGAACTACTGCTTTGAAATTGTCCTCCAAGAGAATTTTATGCATACATATTGCAGGGCTAATGCCTTTCAGATAATCGATGGTCCATCCTAAAGCGTCCTTGTGAGCTCTGAGTACATCAAGAACCTCTCCTTCTTCTTTTTTTGTCAGGGATGAATTGATGATTATTGGGAAACTTTCTGATGTGCCTAGGAATGCATATTTGAGATGAGTAGGTAATGGCTTCAGTTCTTGTTTATGCACCTCTTCCTTCTTGCTTGGGTTCACCTCCTTGTCAATAGAGATCTCAGCTGTGTGTTCCTCTACTATCTCTTGATTAATTTCTTCTTCTTGCTCATGCTGATTAGTGTCTAATATTTCTTCCACCAGACTCTCTATCATATCCACCCTCAGGTAATCTTCTTACTCAGGAAGGTGTTGCATTGACTTGAAAACATTTATGATCATTTGCTCATTATGTACTCTGAAGATCATTTCTCCTTTTTCCACATCTATAATGGCTCTTGCAGTTGCTAGAAATGGTCTTCCCAAGATGATTGAATTGTTTCCTTCCTCGTCCGTGTCCAAGATCACAAAATCTGCAGGAAAGATAAACTTCCCAACCTTCACCAATAGATTTTCCACAATTCCATTGGGTGTCTTGATTGATCTGTCGGCCATGACTAGTGACATCCTGGTGGGTTTGAGTTCTTCTATAGCAAGCTTCCTCATCATGGATAGGGGCATTAAGTTGATGCTGGCTCCAAGATCACAGAGAGCTTTATCCAAGGTTAAATTGCCTATGGTGCATGACACTACAAAACTCCCTGGATCTTTAAGCTTTGGTGGGATTCCTTTTTGTAACACGGCGCTACATTCCTTACTGAGCATTACCGTCTCCTTCTCATTCCAGTCTCTTTTCTTGTTGATGAGTTCCTTTAAGAATTTGGCATACAGAGGCATTTGCTCCAATGTTTCAGCCAAAGGTATGTTGATTTCCAGCTTCTTGAAAGTCTCAAGGAATTTGTGGAAATGTTGATCCTTTGTCTCTTTGTGGAATCTTTGGGGATAAGGCAGTGGAAGTGTCAAGTTTTGCTCCACTTGATGTTGTCTTGAATGTGGTTCTTCCATGATCTGCTTTCCCTTCTTCAGATTTTGTGGTCTATCTTCCTTTTCTTGAGGTTGATTTTGAGGGTGATTGCTTGCTGTTGCATCTTCATCATTGGCTGCCTCTTTTTCAACTTGTTTCTTGTCACTTTCCTTGGGCTTCTTGGTGGCTTCTTCATCTTTCAACAGGATTTTTCCACTCCTTAACTGTATCGCCTTGCACTCCTCTTTTGGATTAGGAATGGTGTCACTTGGTAGTGAGCTTGATGGTTTTTCAATAGAAATTTGCTTGGAGATTTGCCCAATCTGCCTCTCTAGGTTCTTCATGGAAGCTTCTTGGTTCTTTGTTGTCAATTCTTGGTTCTTCATCATCTTTTCCATGAGCATCTCTAGATTAGTGATCCTCTGAGAGTCTTGTGAGATTGGTTGGTTTTGGGGTGTTGATGGATGGTGATAGGTGTTTTGGTTAGTTGGGTGGTTATTGGGTGGATAATGGTTAGAGTTGGGATAAGTATTTTGTGGTTTTCTGTATGTGTTTTGGTTAGTGTTTGGCTGGTTGTTGTGGTTTGTGTTTTTCCAATTATTTTGAGTTGAGTTCCTTTGCCATGGCTGCTGAAATTGATTGTGGTTGTCTCCCCATCTGAGGTGGGATGGTTCTTCCAAGAAGGATTGTAAGTATCTCCATAGACTTCATTAGTTCCAGGATTTTGGTTGTGCATGTATTGGACTTGCTCTTGCTGTTGCTCCTCTTGAATTTCTTCATTTTGCCCCTAAGTAGTTGATGGTTGACTTGTGGCACTCACTGATGCAACTTGTAGGCCATCAATCCTTTTAGCCATTTGCTCAAATTATTGCTGAATCTGCTGCTGCATCATTTTGTTTTGAGCTAAGATTGAATCCACTCCTTCCAACTCCATTACTCCTCTCCTTTGTGATGGTTGGCGTTGCCTTTGGTGAGCAAAGAAATATTGGTTGTTAGCCACCATATCAATGAAATTTTAAGCTTCCTCTGTAGTTTTCATGAGTTGTAATGAGCCTCCAGCTGAATGATCAAGTGTTTCTTGGGCCTTCAGAGTAAGTCCCTCATAGAAGTTCTGCAGCTTGTCCCACTCAGTGAACATCTCTGGTGGGCATTTCCTCAGCAGTGCCTTATATCTTTCCCATGCTTCATATAAATTTTCAGCCTCCATTTGAGTGAATGTCTGCACCTCAGTCTTCAATCTTATGATCCTTTGAGGGGGATAAAATTTGGCAAAAAACTTACTCACCAAGTCATCCCAAGTGTTGATGCTCTCCTTTGGAAATGTTTCTAGCCATTGAGTGGCTTTGTCTCTGAGAGAGAATGGAAAGAGCAATAACTTGTAGCTGTCAGGAGGCACACCATTGGTTTTCACAGTATCACAAATCCTCAAGAAGGTAGATAAGTGTTGATTTGGGTCCTCCAATGGCCCTCCTCCAAAAGAGCAGTTGTTTTGAACCAAAGTGATGAGTTGTGGCTTTAGTTCAAAGTTGTTTGCATTGACATTAGGAGTAAGAATGCTACTCCCACAGTGTTTAGCATTTGCAAATGTGTAAGAAGCCAGTACTCTTCTTTGTTGTGGGTTATTGTTAGCTCCTCCTTCTGGTTGATTGGGATTTGATGGATCTCCTTCCATCTCTTGGAATTCCTCCTCAGATTCTTCCTCTCCAATAATGTTCTTCCCTCTTTCAGCTCTTCTTATTCTTCGAAGAGTTCTTTGGTCAATTTCAGAGAGGATAGGGGAAGATCTTCCTGTACCTGACATACAAACACACAACAATAAACACACAGATCCAGAAAACTAGTGAAACTTCAATCTATTGCTAGAATGAAGTTTTAGTTAGTTTAAGCAAAAATTCAAACAGTTAGTGTGTTAGTTCAAAATTAAAGAAACAGAAAAAAATGCTTGATCTAGATCTCCACTTCACTTAATCATTGTCAATCGATTTCAATCCCCGGCAACGGCGCCAAAAACTTGATGTGTGGAAAACGATCCAACACAAAACTCACCGGCAAGTGTACCGGGTCGCATCAAGTAATAAAACTCACGGGAGTGAGGTCGATCCCACAGGGATTGAGGGATTGAGCAATTTTAGTTTAGTGGTTGATTTAGTCAAGCGAATCAAGTATTGGTTGAGTGGTTTATCTTTAACAGAAGCTAAATTGCTTGGAATGTAAAGGGAGAGGGGAGAATTGCAGTAAATTAAAGAGCAGGAAGGTAAAAGATGCTGAATCTTAAAGAACAAGAAATTAAATGACTGAATCTTAAAGTGCAAGAAATGTAAATTGCAGTAACTTAAAGTGCAAGAAATGTAAATTGCTTAAATGAAAAAGAGATTTGAGGATTGGGATTTCAGAATTTAAACAAAGGAAATTAAAGTGCAACAATTAACTAAACAGGAGATGAATTGAAATAGACTAGCTCTCCAACAGAAATGGGAATTAACTTGTAGCAGAGGTTCACAGAAGAACCAAAAGGAAAAATGAGATCTCAGGACTCAAGAGACTAGATAGCAAAGTCTAGATCTCAATTGCCTTCCCAGATCCAAGTTCACAAAGCAATTAACAAGAAATTGAAGAAGAAGCAGTGAAGGAATTGTAATTGAACTCAATTATGCAGAAGAGAAATTAAAGAGATCTTGAATGGAGATTGAGATAGAAATTCCTCAATTCTTCACACCCAAGATTCAAACAAGAAAAGTAAAAATGCCCATACAAGAACGAGGAAGAAGAGAGATCAATTCTCCTCCCTAATTCTCTGAAGTCTCAGTGAAGTCTCCAAGAGAAGTTCCAAAGTTCAAAAATAAAAGTAAAGATTCAAAGAAAGGTTCAAAGTTCAAAAGTAAAAGAAAAGGTCCTAATTACATCAAACTATCTCCTATTTATACACTTTCTATTCTTGGATCTTGGGATTTGGATGGGCTTTTGATTTGGTGAAGAAATGAATTAAATTGGGTTTTTAATTCAATTTTTAGCCCAAAACAATTTGCTTCCAGGAAGCTGCCCTGCCCTTGTGGAGGGTAGGGCAGAAAATGTGCGTGCGGCTGTTGGTGCCTTGGTGCGTGCGCGTTGGTGCTGCAGGATGCTGCCCTGCCCTTGTGGAGGGCAGGGCAGAAATTTTTGGTGCGCCAGATTCTGCCTTATGCGCGCGCTATGTTGCTGCCGAAGCTCCCTTGGTGCGCCAATCTGGTGCGCTGGTCGTGCACCACAAAATGCTGCCCTGCCCTTGCGGAGGGCAGGGCAATGTTTCCAAAGTTGAAGTCCCGTGTTCAAAACTCGGGCAATGCACACGTTACTCTTTTTCTTGGCTTTCTTGGCACTAAACTAAGGCCTAGTTTCTTGTTTCCTCATGGTGCCGTGTTCGATCCTTGTGGCAAGCATTGGTGGGCTTTTTCTTTGAATTTCTTCCTTTGGTGAGCCCGATATTGCCCTTGAGGAGGGCAGGGCAGAGTTTTTGCTCTCCTTGATCCATGACACCAATTTGTGCTCCGCCCTTGAGGAGGGCAGGGCAGTGTTGCCTCTCAAAGCTTGTTTCCTTATGTTGCCTTCCCAGAGGGCAGTGTGCCCTTGTGGAGGGCAATGCTTGCTTCCTCCTTTTATGCGCCACACTTCTTCTCTCTTGGGCCACGCTTTCTTAAGCCACGCTTCCTCTTTTCTTCTTTTCTTCACCTACAATAAACCAAAACAACCACTCAAAGTATCACTAAATTCACAAGGCTTATAAATCAATTAAAAATCAATTAAATTTAGCTTAAACCTCATGAGTTAGCATCAATTTAATGGTAGTTGCTTGATTTAAAGAAGTTATGCATTTTCATTCCAAATCTCTTACTTAGGATGCAAGAAAGTGCATAAAGACTGATAAAACAAGTGAAATTAGTTTGAAAAATGGGTATATGATGACTTGTCATCAAGGTGCATACGCGTCGATCCCCAAATCCATCAATACACGCGGACACGCACCATGTGCACGCGCGCGTCATTTAAAAAAATGGACCATAATATGCAACCTCCTTACATTATGTTCATTCTCTCACAATAACTAGTATGCTTTGATTGTGTAACTTCTTGCGACTTAACATCAGTTTCAATTTTTCATAGTTACACAACTGGACTTTATTGTTTGTAACACCAATTATTGTGAAGTCCATTTTGGCACTTCTATATTTTCATGCTTGTGAACATGATCGTTGCGCATAACTTGCAATTCTCTCCCCGTTAGGAAATTCTCCATCATACCACTAATTACCAACTTCACTTTTCTAACTCACTGATTTCCTTAACCACTAACTTCACTTTTCCTTACACTTGACCTTGTAACCATTCCCTTAAGGTATGATGGTGCATATGCCTAATCTGTGAGAATTGTGACACTTTGATTAAAATCCTGAATTCTTGGTTTACGTTTTCAATTTTTCTAGGCTTACTTGCAAACCAAGTTTTCTATTCCAAGTTCACATCATGATGACTTGCCATTCATCTTGCATCCTGAATATGCTCCTATTTGCTTCATACTACGTGTTTAATTGCTCATATTCTACCATATTCTACTTTCAGGATGTCAGACAAAAGAAAGAGGAAGAGAACACTAGAACCTACTCTTGCCTCACTTCAAGCATATGCTCCACAAACTTCTAGATCTCGCCCTGACCTTCCGGATTAGCATTGGGGACGATGCTTAATCTTAAGTGTGGGGAGGTCGCCTTTGGCACCACATTTTGGGAGCATTTCCTAGTTATATTTTCCTAACATTGTGTTAGATATTTTGGACACATTTTGGTTGTTGCATACTCTTTTATTTTGGATGTTAGATATTAGTAGATTTTTCTCTATATAGTTATCTTCTTAGTAGCTTGTAGTTGTGATTAGAAAATATTTTGGGATTATTAAGACGTAGTCAACCCTTTTAAATATGAAATTTGTTTTAATTGGAAATAGAAAAGGAAAACTAAGAAATTTTGGAATTTTTCAATCACAACAATGCTTAGTCAAAATAATGGAACTTTTCAAGGAACCCATCTAGAGAGCACAACCCAATTGATTGAAAAAAAATTTTTGTAACTTGCTTGAATTCATACTTTGTGAAGCATGTATTGAGCTAAGAACACAAGCTTGTGAGATTTGAGCCTATTAATGTGGTTACATCTTATAACCACTTATTTTCCATTCTTATGTGCAATTGTTCTCTTTCTATGATTGTGATCCTTGATTTGCTTGATTCTATATGCCCATTTATTTCTTGTATTCATGCATTTGTATGATTGAGGCCATTATTTCATTAGCCCACGTACCCAAATAGCCTACCTTTTTACTCTCCATTGTTAGCCAATTTTGAACCTATGCTTAACTAACTTGTTCTCATTCTAGCACATTACAAGCCCAAGGCGGAAAACCAATGAAAGTCCCTTGCTTGGATCTTTGATTAGCCTAGGCTAGTGAGAGTGTTTATTATTCAAAGTTGGTAAGGCTTGGGAACATTGGATGGGATAAAAAGGGTAGTACACTTCTATATTTAGGAATTGGGAATATATTCATGTATTGATTGAATGTATAAGACCTTATGCAATTGATGTCCTTGTACAAAGTATAAAAAGAAAAAAAAGAAGAGAAAAATAAAATGAAAGGAAAAAAGAAATATAAAAAAAAGAGAAGAAAAAGAAAGAAAAAAATAGAAAAAAGAAAGCAACAAAAAGGGGACAAAATGCCCCAAAGTGAAGCTCAGTAAAAGGGAATCAATGCATAAGTGTTATGAATCAAGAAATAAGATGCTTGAATATGTAAGAAAAAGTGAAAAATGGATAGTTAGATTAGTACTTAATTGTATAGGTCATCGCATAGGTTAGGTGGGAAAGTCTACACTAATCAAAGATCTAAACTCTAGTCCACTTAACCATAAATGATCCTACCTTGACCCTAACCCCGTTACAACCTAAATGAAAGACCTCATGATGAATGTATGCATGCATTGAATAGGTGTTGATTGTTAGAAGAAAATCAAATTTTGGAAAACATGATTAGGAGAGAATTGAGTGAATTACCCTTAGACACTTGAGTGAAAAGAGCGGATACACATCCGGTGAGGGTTCAAAAGTTCAATTACATGTCTTCACCATATTATCTGTATTATTGCAGGCTTGGATTTCTTTTGATAATTTAATACAATTGTGGTTTGGACTTGATCCCTATTGCTCTAGCTCTTATGCTTATATATGTTCTCTTGGAAGTTGAGTTATGTTGACCCAAGCATTTGTACTCACTTTAGGTAGTTGCATTTAGATAGGATTCATATAGTTTAGTTACATCAAATAAAGATCATACCCCTTGTTTCCTTCTTATTTTAGCATGAGGACATGTTAAGGTTTAAGTGTGGGGAGGTTGATAAACCCCATTTTTAGGGTTTATCTTGTATTGAATTTAGAGTATTTTGATGACCTTTTCTCGCATTTAGCTTATGAATTAGCATGGTTTTGTTATCTCTCCTGTATTTATGCTTAAGTGTAAAAACATGCTTTTTAAGCCTTTAATTTGATAATTTTAATTCATCCTTGATTCCATAAGATGCTTTGATGTGTTTGCTAGTAATCTCAGGTTGAAAGGCTAGGCATGGATCAAAGGAGTAAGGAAGGAAGCATGCAAGTGGAGAGAAGCACAAAAAGCCAAAGAATTGATCTCGGCAAAGAACGCGCACGCGCACAAGGTGCTCGCGCACACATTGCGAAATCAGCCAGGGATGTGCACGCGTACCGTGCGCACACGCGTCGTAGTCCACATGTGATTCTGTTATTGCAACACGTGCCTGGTGATTTTGGAGGGTTTCAGCAACCAACTTTGGCGCCAAACTGCATATAAGAACCAAGGATTGAAGGGGATTAACACACATTCACATCCACACACTCATTCTACAAGTTTTCTTAGATATTTTTAGTTAGTTACATTTGTAGAGGGAGAGACTCCAACCTCTCTCTAGGGTTCATCTTCATTTTTCTCAACTCTCAACCATTCCTTGGTTAGATCCATTGCAACTCTCAATTTACTTTGTTCATGTTGTAGATCCTCTTCTCTAATCTCAATTAGTGTTTGTAATTGTTCAATTCTCATAGATTTTAGATTTAACTTTGTTGTTTTGGATTCTATTAATGCATTGGAAATCTCGTTTTCATTGTTGTTCATTGTTGATTGTTGTTAATCTCTTGTATTGAATTACTTTGATTTTAAGTTTCTTCTCAATTCTACTATGTCTTTTATTCTTGCTCCCCAAGTGTTTGATAAAATGCCAACTTTAGATTTGGAGTAGCATTCTCTCACTTGGCCTAGTGGTTGAGTCATTGGAGATACTTGAATAATGGATGTCAATTGTTGATTAAGGATTGAGAATTGCTAATTGACTTGGAGTGCACTAAAGCTAGACTTCCCTAGGGTAAGACTAGGACTTGTGACTCAAGTTAATTACTTTTACTTGACTTTCCTCTATGATTAGGGGTTAACTAAGTGAAGCAACACTCCATTGTTATCATAATTGAAGGAAGCTATAGTGATGGAACTTCCAATGTTCAACCTTGGCCAAGGTTTTTAATATTGATCGATTGTTGTTCTCCTTTATTAGCACTTTTATGCCACACTCTTTAAACCACAAAAGAACACTTAACCAATAACATGCATCCTTGTAGCATTCCAAGGGAGGAGCGTCTGCGTGGATTGCGCAGCCAAGAAGCCAAAGCCAGGAGCCAAGCTACGAGCCGGCACGTGTAGCTGCTAAGTCATGATCCTCATGGACGCGTCCATGTATGTTACGCTTGCGCGCAGATTGCAATTTCCCCAAGGGCGCGTACGCGTGCTGTGCGCGTACGCGTCGATGGACGCACATGATTTTTTTTAAGAAGGCACATGACAAGAGCATGGAAACAGTTGGAAGCCCCATTTTGGGGAAGTATTTTGGTGGGAAAAGCTTAAAAAGACAAAGGGTTGAAGGGTTAAGGGACTTTTAGGTCATTTTACATTTTTCTAGATATTTTCTTAGAGTTAGTTACATTGTGGGTAGAGAGAGAATCTCCAACTTCTCTCTAGAACTTTCACTCTTCTCAAATCCCCATTACCATTCTCCATTGATTTTCTTGGTGAGATCCATTGTAATACACTTTATTTTGATGTAATTAGTAGATCTACTCTTCTCATATTCTCAATTAGTGTACTTTGATCCTATCACTTGGAATCTAGCTTAGCTTTTGATTACTTGGATATTGGAACTATTGATTTGAGGTAATTTCATGTCCATTACTTGTGATTGTTCAATTGTAGTTAATTGTATGATTTAGATCTCTTCAATTCCATCCTTTATTCTAATTCCTCAATGGCTATTATGAATGCTCATCAATTGTTTGATAAAATGCCAATGCTAGTTATGGAGTAAAAAAATCTCTCACTTGGCTTAGGGTTTGGATCGTTAAGAAAGTTGAATAGTGAATGTCAATTGTTGATTGAGAATTAAGGTTTGCTAATTGGTTTAGGATGCACTAAAATTAGATTCCCTTAGGGTGAAGATAAGACTTGTGATCCAAGCTAATTACTTTCACTTGATGCTCCTCTATACTTAGGGGTCAACTAAGTGGAGCAAGACTTAATTGTTATCATCATTGAAGGAAGCTATAATGATAGAGTTCCTAATACCAACTCTAGGCCAAGTCCTTTAATATTGATTGTTTGTCATCTACTTTTACTATCAATACATCAAGTCACAAACAAAAGTTTCCCAATCAATAACATGCATTCTCTAGCAATTCCAAGGGAGGACGACTCAGGAGATTAATACTCTCGATTTTAGATTGTAGAATTGTTTGATGCGAGGTTTAAGTGTTGATTAGACTATACTCACGATTGTACTCTCTATTGAATTCTATATCAACATGCTAAATTTCGTTTATCAAAATGGTGCCGTTGCCGGGGAATGCACACGAGTGCCATGTTTTTTGTTAATGTAAATATGTGAATATTGTGAATATGTTTGTCTTTTGCTTGTTTGTTAGTTTTCATTAGCTTTAGATCTCCATTAATTTTGTTCCTATTTGCCACTATGAATTCTCGTCCTTATGGTTTTGGATATGACTATGACTATGTTGTAGGCGATGAAAACTTGAATGATGGCTCACATTATGGGAGAGATGAATTCTAAGGAAGGGAGCCACATCCATATGAGCAATCATCATGGCAACCTTCCCCTTCAAGTTACTATGATGGTAATCCTTCCTATAATGCATATCATTCTTATGGATATGATGATTCTTATCATGGTTATACCACTCAACCACCATCATTCTATGCACCATATTCTCAACCCACATCTTATTTCCACCAATTGCCTACATATGATCCAAATCTATATTCCCCCTATGCATACTCTTGTGACGATTATGAACAAGCAACCCTTGAATCACCACCACTCCAACATCTTTACCCTCCAAACCAAGTCCCCATAGATGATACACTTGGTATCATTCTTCAAGAGCAAGAAGAGCTCCAAACCGCACTCACTAGTTTCACCTCTACCCTCCAAGAATCTATGTCCCGTATAATTCCACCTTCTACCAACAACCAAGATAACTTCCCACCTCCAAGCTTTGATGAAACTCCTTCCCAACTATATCATGATTCCCCCTCTCCACCACAAACCTCCATGGAAGCATATCAATGTCCATCAATCCAAGAGCAATACGATTCTACTTATGTTATCAAGGCAGAACAAGAATCAAGGGATCGTTTCAAGGAAGAAATGGATCGACTTCAAGCAACCATCCGTCAAAAGATGGACTCTTGGAATTCATACAACAAGCAAAGCATCTCCATGGATGAATGTGAAAAATCAACCGATGAAATGAGCATGAAGGAGATTTTAAGATCCCAACATAAGGACAAGGAGATGGGATACATCTTACAACAAGTAGAGGAGGAAGAGATAATTGAAGAAGAAGAAACGGTTGAAGAGTTAGAGGAAGTTAAATAAGAGGTGGATTTCAAGTTTGAGAACACTTCCACACCAAGTGATATTGTTGATGATCTTGTAGAAGTTGTTGAAGTCTCTCCCATTAAACTTGAAAATGATGTTGAAGAGGATAATGCGCAACCTCCAAAGCATAGTATGAGTAATGAAAGATTGGAAGAGATTGATCAAGAGATGGATTCAATCATTGAGAATTTTTTATCTATAATTGAATCCCCTCCTATTGGGCTTGAAATTGAGTTCAAAGGAAAAGATGCACAACCTCCCATGCCGTTGGTAAGCAATGAAGAAGAGAATGAATTGGAAGGAAGCTACCAAGAGGATGAGGTTGAAATTGAGGAAGCTTGTGATGAAGTGGAGGTAATCAAGGAAGAGTACAAGGGAGTGGAGCTTGCAAGATCATTGGGACCACCCCTTCCTAAGTCACCATCCAACATAACATTCAAGTGGGTAAAATTTTTATCTCTAATCTTTACTTTCCCACTTGAATTTGGTTTTCTTAAGATGGATGGGCAACTTAGAGCTCTTTGTGGATTGAGGAGTAAGAAAGAGTCATGTAGTAATTGGAAACATCACTCTAAGTTCATGATAGATGCTTGCTCAAGGTTGAATGGCAATGGGTGGTGTAGAACCAAATTGCATGGGTGTAGGAGAATGTTTGGAGGCCTAATTGAGAATTTAATGAGTTTGCCACCCAAATGGAAGCATGAAGATCAAGAAAAAAAGGGGGTTGACAAACAGAGTATGGGACCCCGGAACATACTTAGAGCACTATCAACTTAGGGGCATTGTCACTTGCTGCCCCCTTGAAGGCCTTGTACGTTTAAATTGGGATCCCAGAGGCTATTGGAAGAGCAAACACTGGTGGGGATTTGAAGAAGAGTTCAAGCATAAGCCACCCTAGCAAGGACTCCACCAAATGTCCAACTTAAGGACTTAAACTAAAAGTGCTAGGTGGGAGACACCCCACCATGGTAAACTCTTTCCACTCTCTTCTAATTTTGTTTAATAAGTGATTTGAGTTACCATTGTAGGTAGGTCTTCCTTTCATAATTAGCTTGTTTGTGTACATTAGTTGCTAGCATATTAACATGTATGTTGTGCTTAGTAGAAATGGAATAAATCTCAAAACCAACTTGCATTTTAGAAAGTGTGTGGTTTTTGACTAAATAAGGAGTTGTAGGCACCATGGGGAGTCTTTGGGCAATTTAGAGCTTTTAGGCATTCTCTTGAAAAAAAAAAAAGGGAGGACGCGAGCGCACGCAGTACGCGCACGCGTCCATGCGCGGATGCACCACCATACACCTTCCAGAGAGTTGCGCCTGCTCTGGGCCAGCATCATGCCTCCGGCCCAACTCCTTGCACGCATGCGCGCACAGTACGCACACGCATCCTTACCGACTTTCACCACCCACGCGTAAGCGCCTAAGGCGCGTACGCGTCGATCCCCAAATCCATCAATACATGCGGATGTGCACCATGCGCGCGCGCGTCATTTAAAAAAATGGACCATAATATGCAACCTCCTTACATTATGTTCATTCTCTCACAATAACTAGTATGCTTTGATTGTGTAACTTCTTGCGACTTAACATCACTTTCAATTTTTCATAGTTACACAACTGGACTTTATTGTTTGTAACACCAATTATTGTGAAGTCCATTTTGGCACTTCTATATTTTCATGCTTGTGAATATGACCGTTGCGCATAACTTGCAATTCTCTCCCCGTTAGGAAATTCTCCATCATACCACTAATTACCAACTTCACTTTTCTAACTCACTGATTTCCTTAACCACTAACTTCACTTTTCCTTACACTTGACCTTTTAACCATTCCCTTAAGGTATGATGGTGCATATGCCTAATCTGTGAGAATTGTGACACTTTGATTAGAATCCTGAATTCTTGGTTTATGTTTCCAATTTTTCTAGGCTAACTTGCAAACCAAGTTTTCTATTCCAAGTTCACATCATGATGACTTGCCATTCATCTTGCATCCTGAATATGCTCCTATTTGCTTCATACTACATGTTTAATTGCTCATATTCTACCATATTCTACTTTCAGGATGTCGGACAAAAGAAAGAGGAAGAGAACACTAGAACCTACTCTTTCCTCACTTCAAGCATATGCTCCACAAACTTCTAGATCTCGCCCTGACCTTCCGGATTAGCATCGGGGACGATGCTTAATCTTAAGTGTGGGGAGGTCGCCTTTGGCACCACATTTTGGGCGCATTTCCTAGTTATATTTTCCTAACATTGTGTTAGATATTTTGGACACATTTTGGTTGTTGCATACTCTTTTATTTTGGATGTTAGATATTAGTAGATTTTTCTCTATATAGTTATCTTCTTAGTAGCTTGTAGTTGTGATTAGAAAATATTTTGGGATTATTAAGACGTAGTCAACCCTTTTAAATATGAAATTTATTTTAATTGGAAATAGAAAAGGAAAACTAAGAAATTTTGGAATTTTTCAATCACAACAATGCTTAGTCAAAATAATGGAACTTTTCAAGGAACCTGATGAGCAGATAATTTATACGCTTTTTGGCATTGTTTTTAGTATGTTTTTAGTATGTTCTACTTAGTTTTTAGTATATTTTTAGTAGTTTTTAGTCAAAATTCACTTTTCTAGACTTTACTATGAGTTTGTGTGTTTTTCTGTGATTTTAGGTATTTTCTGGCTGAAATTGAGGGACCTGAGCAAAAATCTGATTCAGAGACTAAAAAGGACTGCAGATGCTGTTGGATTCTGATCTCCCTGCACTCGAAGTGGATTTTCTGGAGCTACAGAAGCCCAATTGGCACGTTCTCAATGGCGTTGAAAAGTAGACATCCTGGGCTTTCCAGAAATATATAATAGTTAAGACTTTGCCCGAGATTTGATGGCCCAAATTGGCGTTCCAAATCAGCTCAAAACTGTCCGGCGTTAAACGCCGGAACTGGCACAAGAATGGGAGTTAAACGCCCAAACTGGTACAAAAGCTGGCGTTTAACTCCAAGAGAAGTCTCTACACGAAATTGCTTCAATGCTCAGCCCAAGCACACACCAAGTGGGCCCGGAAGTGGATTTTTATGTCATTTACTCATCTTTGTAAATCCTAGGCTACTAGTTCTCTATAAGTAGGACCTTTTGCTATTGTATTTTCATTTTTAGATCCTTTGATCATCTTTACATCTTTGAATCTTTTGATCACGTTTTGGGAGCTGGCCTCTCGGCCATGCCTAGACCTTGTTCTTATGTATTTTCAACGGTGGAGTTTCTACACACCATAGATTAAGGTGTGGAGCTCTGCTGTACCTCGAGTATTAATGCAATTACTATTGTTCTTCTATTCAATTCAGCCTATTCTTGTTCTAAGATATTCATTTGCACCCAAGAACATGATGAATGTGATGATTATGTGACGCTCATCATCATTCTCACTTATGAACGAGTGCCTGACAACCACTTCTGTTCTACAAGCAAACAAGGCTTGAATGTTTATCTCTTGGATTTCTTAATCGGAATCTTCGTGGTATAAGCTAGAATTGATGGCGGCATTCAAGAGAATCCGGAAGGTCTAAACCTTGTCTGTGGTATTCTGAGTAGGATTCAAGGATTGAATGACTGTGACGAGCTTCAAACTCCTGAAGGTTGGGCGTTAGTGACAGACGCAAAAGAATCAATGGATTCTATTCCGACCTGATTGAGAACCGACAGATGATTAGCCGTGCTGTGACAGAGCGCGTTGAACATTTTCACTGAGAGGATGGGAGGTAGCCACTGACAACGATGAAACCCTACATACAGCTTGCCATGGAAAGGAGTAAGAAGGATTGGATGAAGACAGTAGGAAAGCAGAGAGACGGAAGGGACTAAGCATCTCCATACGCTTATCTGAAATTCCCACCAATGAATTACATAAGTATCTCTATCTTTATCTTTATGTTTTATTCATCATCCATAACCATTTGAGTCTGCCTGACTGAGATTTACAAGATGACCATAGCTTGCTTCATACCAACAATCTCCGTGGGATCGACCCTTACTCGCGTAAGGTTTATTACTTGGACGACCCAGTGCACTTGCTGGTTAGTTGTGCGAAGTTGTGATAAAGAGTTGAGATTGCAATTGTGCGTACCATGTTGATGGCGCCATTGACATCACAATTTCGTGCACCAAGTTTTTGGCGCCGTTGCCGGGGATTGTTCGAGTTTTCGGCAAGCTTTTGGTCTGGTAACATCAGTGCCAAATTTTTTATCCAGCAACAGCACCAAGTTTTTGGCGCCGTTGCCGGGGATTGTTTGAGTTTGGACAACTGACGGTTCATCTTGTTGCTTAGATTAGGTATTTATCTTCAGAGTTCTTAAGAATGAATTCTAGTGTTTCAAGGTGATGTTCTTATCATCACCAAAGCTGATTGATTCTCATCAATTTAGCTCTTGAATGCAATGTCCTGCTGAAGCTTGGCTAGCCATGTCTAATTCCTTTAGACTGAAGCTTTAGACTAACATTGCATGATTCCTGGAATTCTCATTAAGAATTTTGATACCTTTATTTTATTCTCCACTTAATTTTCGAAAAAAAACAAAAAAAATTACAAAATCATAAAAACAAAAAATATTGCATGTTTCTTGATAAGTCTAGTGTCTCATGTTAAGTTTAGTGTCAATTGCATGTTTCTGTTCTCCTTGCATTCATTCATATGTCTTAAGTGATCTTCAAGATGTTCTTGATGATTTCATTGCTTTGATCTTTAAATTCTCATGACTTGAGTGTTTTGTGTTTCTCATATGCACTCTCATTTTGTTAGTGTCAGTAGTATACAAACTGCTACGTTTGGTGTCTTGAATGCATTGTTATTTGATCTTATTTGTATTTTGATTATTCCTCATCATAAAAAATCCAAAAATATTTTTAATTTGTGTCTTTTCAAGTCAATAATACAGAGAATTGAAGATTCAGAACCTACAGCAGAGGAATTACATAGAAAAAGGCTGGGCGTTCAAAACGCCCAGTGAAGAAGGGCAAACTGGCGTTTAAACGCCAGCCAGGGTGCCTGGCTAGGCGTTTAACGCCCAAAAGGGTAGTAGTTTGGGCGTTTAACGCCAGGATGGCACAAGAGGGAAGATTTTGTTTTCAATTCAAATTTTTTTCAAGTTTTCAATATTTTTCAAAATCAAATCTTCTTCAAATCATATCTTTTCAATCAAACCTTTTTCAAAATCAATTTTTTTCCATTTTCAAAGATACTTGCTATCAATTAATGATTTGATTGAACATTTCAAGTATGTTGCCTTTTCTGTTGAGAAAGGTTTAATGTTTGAATCATATCTTTTCTTGTTAGCAAAGTCATTAATTTTTAAAATCAAATCTTTTTAAATTGTTTTTCAAATCATATTTTCTCAATCACATCTTTTTAAAATCAATCATATCTTCTTAACCACATCTTTTTCAAAATAGTTTTCAATCAAATCTTTTTTATTTCTAATTTCAAAATCTTTTTCAAAAATCACTTGATTTCTTTTCCACTCTTGGTTTTCGAAAATCAATTAGTGTTTTTCAAAATGTTTTTAAAACTTTTACTTAATTTTCGAAAATTTCTTCCCCTCTTCCCACATCCTTCTATTTATGGACTAACACTATTCCTCAATGCACAATTCAAACTCCATCTTTCTTGATAAGTTCGAATTTTCTACCTCTTCCTTCCATTTTTCTTTTCCTCTGACACCTCAAGGAATCTCTATACTGTGACATAGAGGATTCCATATTTTCTTGTTCTCTTCTCTTTTATATGAGCAGGAGCAAAGACAAAAGCATTCTTGTTGAGGCTGACCCTGAACCTGAAAGGACCTTGAAGCGAAAGCTAAGAGAAGCTAAGGCACAACTCTCTGTAGAGGACCTAACAGAAATCTTTAAAGAAGAAGACATGCCAGCCGAAAACAACAACAATGCCAACAATGCAAGAAAGGTGCTGGGTGACTTTACTGCACCTACTCCTGACTTCTATGAGAGAAGCATCTCTATCCATTCCATTGGAGCAAACAACTTTGAGCTTAAGCCTCAATTAGTTTCTCTAATGCAACAGAATTGCAAGTTTCATGGACTTCCATTGGAAGATCCTCATCAGTTTTTAGCTGAATTCTTGCAAATCTGTGACACTGTCAAGACCAATGGGGTTGACCCTGAGGTCTACAGACTTATGCTATTCCCTTTTGCTGTAAGAGACAGAGCTAGAATATGGTTGGACTCACAACCTAAAGAAAGCCTGAACTCTTGGGAAAAGCTAGTCAATGCCTTCTTGGCAAAGTTCTTTCCACCTCAAAAATTGAGTAAGCTTAGAGTGGAAGTCCAAACCTTCAGACAGAAGGAAGGAGAATCCCTCTATGAAGCTTGGGAAAGATACAAACAATTGATCAGAAAGTGTCCCTCTGATATGCTTTCTGAATGGAGCATCATAGGTATTTTCTATGATGGTTTGTCTAAACTGTCCAAGATGTCTTTGGATAGCTCTGCTGGAGGATCTCTTCATCTGAAGAAGACGCCTACAGAAGCTCAAGAACTAATTGAAATGGTTGCAAATAACCAATTCATGTACACTTCTGAAAGGAATCCTGTGAACAATGGTACTAATCAGAAGAAAGGAGTTCTTGAGATTGATACTCTGAATGCCATACTGGCTTAGAACAAGATATTAACTCAGCAAGTCAATTTGATTTCTCAAAATCTGTCTGGAATGCAAAATGCACCAGGCAGTACTAAGGACGCTTCATCTGAAGAAGAAGCTTATGATCCTGAGAACCCTTCAATAGAAGAGGTGAATTACATGGGAGAATCCTATGGAAACACCTATAATCCTTCATGGAGAAATCATCCAAATCTTTCATGGAAGGATCAACAGAGACCTCAACAAGGTTTCAACAATAATAATGGTGGAAGAAACAGGTTTAGCAATGGCAAGCCTTTTCCATCATCTTCTCAGCAACAGACAGAGAATTCTAAGCAGAACCACTCTAACTTACCAACCATGGTCTCTGATCTAATCAAAACCACTCAAAGTTTCATGAATGAGACAAGGTCCTCCATTAGAAATTTGGAGGCATAAATGGGTCAGCTGAGCAAGAAAATTACTGAACTCCCTCCTAGTGTTCTCCAAGCAATACAGAGGAAAATCCAAAAAGAGAGTGCAAGGCCATCAACATGGTCGAATTTGGAGAGGAGAGAGAGGCAGTGAACGCCACTGAGGAAGACCTCAATGGACGTCCACTGGCCTCCAATGAGTTCCCTAATGAGGAACCATGGGAATCTGAGACTCATAATGAGACCATAGAGATTCCATTGAACTTACTTCTGCCATTCATGAGCTCTGATGAGTATTCTTCCTCTGAAGAGGATGAGTATGTCACTGAAGAGCAAGTTGCTAAATACCTTGGAGCAATCATGAAGCTCAATGACAAGTTATTTGGTAATGAGACTTGGGAGGATGAACCCCCTTTGCTCACCAAAGAACTGGATGACTTGTCTAGGCAGAAATTACCTCAAAAGAGACAAGATCCTGGGAAGTTTTCAATACCTTGTACCATAGGCACCATGACCTTTAAGAAGGCTCTGTGTGACTTAGGGTCAAGTGTAAACCTCATGCCTCTCTCTGTAATGGAGAAGCTAGGGATCTTTGAGGTGCAAGCTGCAAAAATATCACTAGAGATGGCAGAAAATTCAAGAAAACAAGCTTATGGACTTGTAGAGGATGTTCTGGTAAAAGTTGAAGACCATTACATCCCTGCTAATTTCATAGTCCTAGAGACTGGGAAGTGCATGGATGAATCCATCATCCTTGGCAGACCCTTCCTAACCACAGCAAAGGCTGTGATTGATGTTGATAGAGGAGAATTGATCATTCAAGTGAATGAAGAATCCTTTGTGTTTAAGGCTCAAGGATATCCCTCTGTCACCATGGAGAGGAAGTATAGAGAACTTCTCTCAAAACAGAGTCAAACAGAGCCCCCACAGTCAAACTCTAAGTTTGGTGTTGGGAGGCCACAACCAACTTCTAAGTTTGGTGTTGAACCCCCACATTCAAACTCTAAGTTTGGTGTTGGGAGGTTCCAACATTGCTCTGAGTATCTGTGAGGCTCCATGAGAGCCCTTTGTCAAGCTACTGACATTAAAGAAGCGCTTGTTGGGAGGCAACCCAATCTTATATTTTATCTATTTTCCTTTGTTATTTTATGTTTTCTGTAGGTTGATGATCATGAGAAGTCACAAAATCAGTTGAAAAAGCAAAAATAGAATGAAAAACAGAAAGAAAAATAGCACACCCTGGAAGAAGAACCTGCTGGCGTTTAAACGCTAGTAAGGGTAGCAAATGGGCGTTTAACGCCTAGTCTGGCACCATTCTGGGCGTTTAACGCCAGAAAGGGCACCAGACTGGCGTTAAACGCCAGGAAAGGGCTAGAAGCTGGCGTTAAACACCAGAAATGGGCACCAGCCCAGTGTTTATCGCCAGAATTGGCACAAAGGGCATTTTTGCTCACCACTTGGTGCAGGGATGAATTTTCCTTGACACCTCAGGAACTGTGGACCCCACAGAATCCCCACCACTCTCTCTTCTTCACCCATTCACCAATCACCTCAACACCTCTTCCCCAAAAACCCTTCACCTATCAAATCCCATCTTTCTCTTCACCACTCACATCCATCCTTCATAAAACCCCATTTACCTCACCATTCAAATTCAAACCACTTTCCCACCCAAACCCACCCTCCCATAGCCGAACCCTACCCCTCTCTTCACCCCTATATAAACCCCTCTTCACTCCTTCATTTTCACACAACCTAAACACTACTTCTCCCCCTTTGGCCAAACCACAAAGCCTCCTCCATCTCCTTCATTTCTTCTTCTTCTACTCTATTCTTTCTTCTTTTGCTCGAGGACGAGCAAACCTTTTAAGTTTGGTGTGGTAAAAGCATTGCTTTTTGTTTTTTCATAACCATTTATGGCATCCAAGGCCAGAGAAACCTCTAGAAAGGGGAAAGGGAAGGCAAAAGCTTTCACCTCCGAGTCATGGGAGATGGAGAGATTCATCTCAAGCGTGCATCAAGACCACTTCTATGAAGTTGTGGCCTTGAAGAAGGTGATCCCCGAGGTCCCTTTTAAACTCAAAAAGAGTGAATATCCGGAGATCCGACATGAGATTCGAAGAAGAGGTTGGGAAGTTCTTACCAACCCCATTCAACAAGTCAGAATCTTAATGGTTCAAGAGTTCTATGCCAATGCATGGATCACCAAGAACCATGATCAAAGTGTGAACCCGGATCCAAAGAATTGGCTTACAATGGTTTGGGGGAAATACTTGGATTTTAGTCCGGAAAATGTAAGGTTGGCATTCAACTTGCCCATGATGCAAGGAGATAAACACCCATACACTAGAAGGGTCAACTTTGATCAAAGGTTGGACCAAGTCCTCACACTCATTTGTGAAGAGGGCGCTTAATGGAAGAGAGATTCAAGAGGAAAGCCAGTTTAATTGAGAAGGCATGACCTCAAGCTCGTGGCTAGAGGATGGTTGGAGTTTATCCAACGCTCAATCATTCCGACTAGCAACCGGTCCGAAGTTACTCTAGACCGGTCCATCATGATTCATAGCATCATGATTGGAGAAGAAATAGAAGTTCATGAGGTTATAGCCCAAGAACTCTATAAGGTGGCGGACAAGTCCTCTACCTTGGCAAGGTTAACCTTTCCTCATCTCATTTGTCACCTCTGTTATTCAGTTGGAGTTGACATAGAGGGAGACATCCCCATTGATGAGGACAAACCCATCACTAAGAAAAGGATGGAGCAAACAAGAGATCCCACTCATCATGAAATCCCTGAGATACCTCAAGGGATGCACTTTCCTCCACAAAACTATTGGGAGCAAATCAACACCTCCCTAGGAGAATTGAGTTCCAACATGGGACAACAAAGGGTGGAGCACCAAGAACATTCCATTCTCCTCCATGAAATTAGAGAAGACCAAAGAATCATGAGAGAGGAGCAACAAAGGCAAGGAAGAGACATTGAGGAGCTCAAGCACTCCATAAGATCTTCAAGAGGAAGAACAAGCTGCCATCACTAAGGTGGACCCGTTCTTTAATTTCCTTGTTCTTTATTTTTCTGTTTTTCAAAAATTATGCTTATGTTTACCTATGTTTGTGTCTTATGATCATTAGTGTCTTAGTGTCTATGCCTTAAAGTTATGAATGTCCTATGAATCCATCACCTTTCTTAAATGAAAAAGGTTCTTAATTAAAAAAGAGAAGAATTGCATGAATTTTAAATTTTATAACAGATTAATTATTTTGATGTGGTGGCAATACTTTTGTTTTCTGAATGTATGCTTAAACAGTGCATATGTCTTTTGAATTTTTTGTTCATGAATGTTGGCTTTTGTAAGAATGATGAAAAAGGAGACATGTTACTGAGGATCTGAAAAATCATAAAAATGATTCTTGAAGCAAGACAAAGCAGTGAATACAAAAAAGGGAAAAAAGAAAAAAACGAAAAAAAAGAAAAAAAATAAGAGAAAAACGAAAAAAAAGAGAGAGAAAAGAAAAAAATAAAGTTGTGATCCAAGACAAAAAGTGTGTGCTTAAGAACCCTGGACACCTCTAATTGGGGACTCTAGCAAAGCTGAGTCACAATCTGAAAAGGTTCACCCAATTATGTGTCTGTGGCATGTATGTATCCGGTGGTAATACTGGAAGATAGGGTGCTTTAGGCCACGGCCAAGACTCATAAAGTAGCTGTGTTCAAGAATCATCATACTTAACTAAGAGAATTAATTACACTATCTGGATTCTGAGTTCCTAAAGAAGCCAATCATTCTGAATTTCAAAGGATAGAGTGAGATGCCAAAACTGTTCAGAGGCAAAAAGCTAAAAGCCCCGCTCATCTAATTAATACTGATCTTCATAGATATTTTTGGAATTTATTATATATTCTCTTCTTTTTATCTTATTTGATTTTCAGTTGCTTGAGGACAAGCAACAATTTAAGTTTAGTGTTGTGATGAGCGGATAATTTATACGCTTTTTGGCATTGTTTTTAGTATGTTTTTAGTATGTTCTAGTTAGTTTTTAGCATATTTTTATTAGTTTTTAGTCAAAATTCACTTTTCTGAACTTTACTATGAGTTTGTGTGTTTTTCTGTGATTTCAGGTATTTTCTGGCTGAAATTGAGGGACTTGAGCAAAAATCTGATTCAGAGACTAAAAAGGACTGCAGATGCTGTTGGATTCTGACCTCCCTGCACTCGAAGTGGATTTTCTGGAGCTACAGAAGCCCAATTGGTGCGCTCTCAACGGCGTTGGAAAGTAGACATCCTGGGCTTTTCAGCAATATATAATAGTTCATATCCGAGATTTGATGACCCAAACTGGCGTTCCAAATCAGCTCAAAACTGCCCGGCGTTAAACGCCGGAACTGGCACAAGAATGGGAGTTAAACGCCCAAACTGGCACAAAAGCTGGCGTTTAACTCCAAGAGAAGTCTCTACACGAAATTGCTTCAATGCTCAGCCCAAGCACACACCAAGTAGGCCCGGAAGTGGATTTTTATGTCATTTACTCATCTCTGTAAACCCTAGGCTACTAGTTCTCTATAAGTAGGACCTTTTGCTATTGTATTTTCATTTTTAGATCCTTTGATCATCTTTAGATCTTTGAATCTTTTGATCACGTTTTGCGGGCTGGCCTCTTGGCCATGCCTACACCTTGTTCTTATGTATTTTCAACGGTGGAGTTTCTACACACCATAGATTAAGGTGTGGAGCTTTGCTGTACCTCGAGTATTAATACAATTACTATTGTTCTTCTATTCAATTCAGCCTATTCTTGTTCTAAGATATTCATTTGCACCCAAGAACATGATGAATGTGATGATTATGTGACGCTCATCATCATTCTCACTTATGAACGAGTGCCTGACAACCACTTCTGTTCTACAAGCAAACAAGGCTTGAATGTTTATCTCTTGGATTTCTTAATCAGAATCTTCGTGGTATAAGCTAGAATTGATGGCGGCATTCAAGTGAATCTGGAAGGTCTAAACCTTGTCTGTGGTATTCTGAGTAAGATTTAAGGATTGAATGACTGTGACGAGCTTCAAACTCCTGAAGGTTGGGCGTTAGTGACAGACGCAAAAGAATCATTGGATTCTATTCCGACCTGATTGAGAACCGACAGATGATTAGCCATGCTGTGACAGAGCGCGTTGAACATTTTCACTGAGAGGATGGGAGGTAGCCACTGACAACGGTGAAACCCTACATACAGCTTGCCATGGAAAGGAGTAAGAAGGATTGGATGAAGACAGTAGGAAAGCAGAGAGACGGAAGGGACCAAGCATCTCCATACGCTTATCTGAAATTCCCACCAATGAATTACATAAGTATCTCTATCTTTATCTTTATGTTTTATTCATCATTCATAACCATTTGAGTCTGCCTGACTGAGATTTACAAGATGACCATAGCTTGCTTCATACCAACAATCTCCGTGGGATCGACCCTTACTCGCGTAAGGTTTATTACTTGGACGACCCAGTACACTTGCTGGTTAGTTGTGCGAAGTTGTGATAAAGAGTTGAGAATGCAATTGTGCGTACCATGTTGATGGCGCCATTGACGATCACAATTTCGTGCACCAAGTTTTTGGCGCCGTTGCCGGGGATTGTTCGAGTTTTCGGCAAGCTTTTGGTCCAGTAACATCAGTGCCAAATTTTTTATCCGGCAACAGCACCAAGTTTTTGGCGCCATTGCCGGGGATTGTTTGAGTTTGGACAACTGACGGTTCATCTTGTTGCTTAGATTAGGTATTTATCTTCAGAGTTCTTAAGAATGAATTCTAGTGTTTCAAGGTGATGTTCTTATCATCACCAAAGCTGATTGATTCTCATCAATTTAGCTCTTGAATGCAATGTCCTGCTGAAGCTTGGCTAGCCATGTCTAATTCCTTTAGACTGAATCTTTAGACTAACATTGCATGATTCCTGGAATTCTCATTAAGAATTTTGATACCTTTATTTTATTCTCCACTTAATTTTCGAAAAAAAAACAAAAAAAAATTACAAAATCATAAAAACAAAAAATATTGCATGTTTCTTGATAAGTCTAGTGTCTCATGTTAAGTTTAGTGTCAATTGCATGTTTCTGTTCTTCTTGCATTCATTCATGTGTCTTAAGTGATCTTCAAGATGTTCTTGATGATTTCATTGCTCTGATCTTTAAATTCTCTTGACTTGAGTGTTTTGTGTTTCTCATATGCATTCTCATTTTGTTAGTGTCAGTAGTATACAAACTGTTACGATTGGTGTCTTGCATGCATTGTTATTTGATCTTAGTTGTATTTTGATTATTCCTCATCATAAAAAATCCAAAAATATTTTTAATTTGTGTCTTTTCAAGTCAATAATACAGAGAATTGAAGATTCAGAACCTACAGCAGAGGAATTACACAGAAAAAGGCTGGGCGTTCAAAACGCCCAGTGAAAAAGGGCAAACTGGCGTTTAAACGCCAGCCAGGGTGCCTGGCTGGGCGTTTAACGCCCAAAAGAGTAGTAGTTTGGGCGTTTAACGCCAGGATGGCACAAGAGGGAAGATTTTGTTTTCAATTCAAATTTTTTTCAAGTTTTCAATATTTTTCAAAATCAAATCTTTTTCAAATCATATCTTTTCAATCAAACCATTTTCAAAATCAATTTTTTTTTCATTTTCAAAGATACTTGCTATCAATTAATGATTTGATTGAACATTTCAAGTATGTTGCCTTTTCTGTTGAGAAAGGTTTAATGTTTGAATCATATCTTTTCTTGTTAGCAAAGTCATTAATTTTTAAAATCAAATCTTTTTAAATTATTTTTCAAATCATATTTTCTCAATCACATCTTTTTAAAATCAATCATATCTTCTTAACCACATCTTTTTCAAAATAGTTTTCAATCAAATCTTTTTGATTTCTAATTTCAAAATCTTTTTCAAAAATCACTTGATTTCTTTTCCACTCTTGGTTTTCAAAAATCAATTAGTGTTTTTCAAAATGTTTTTAAAACTTTTACTTAATTTTGGAAAATTTCCTCCCCTCTTCCCGCATCCTTCTATTTATGGACTAACACTATTCCTCAATGCACAATTCGAACTCCATCTTTCTTGATAAGTTCGAATTTTCTACCTCTTCCTTCCATTTTTCTTTTCCTCTGACACCTTAAGGAATCTCTATACTGTGACATAGAGGATTCCATATTTTCTTGTTCTCTTCTCTTTCATATGAGCAGGAGCAAAGACAAAAGCATTCTTGTTGAGGCTGACCCTGAACCTGAAAGGACCTTGAAGCGAAAGCTAAGAGAAGCTAAGGCACAACTCTCTGTAGAGGACCTAACAGAAATCTTTAAAGAAGAAGACATGCCAGTCGAAAACAACAACAATGCCAACAATGCAAGGAAGGTGCTGGGTGACTTTACTGCACCTACTCCCGACTTCTATGAGAGAAGCATCTCTATCCATGCCATTGGAGCAAACAACTTTGAGCTTAAGCCTCAATTAGTTTCTCTAATGCAACAGAATTGCAAGTTTCATGGACTTCCATTGGAAGATCCTCATCAGTTTTTAGCTGAATTCTTGCAAATCTGTGACACTGTCAAGACCAATGGGGTTGACCCTGAGGTATACAGACTTATGCTATTCCCTTTTGCTGTAAGAGACAGAGCTAGAATATGGTTGGACTTACAACCTAAAGAAAGCCTGAACTCTTGGGAAAAGCTAGTCAATGCCTTCTTGGCAAAGTTCTTTCCACCTCAAAAATTGAGTAAGCTTAGAGTGAAAGTCCAAACCTTCAGACAGAAGGAAGGAGAATCCCTCTATGAAGCTTGGGAAAGATACAAACAATTGATCAGAAAGTGTCCCTCTGATATGCTTTCTGAATGGAGCATCATAGGTATTTTCTATGATGGTCTGTCTAAACTGTCCAAGATGTCTTTGGATAGCTCTGCTGGAGGATCTCTTCATCTGAAGAAGACGCCTACAGAAGCTCAAGAACTAATTGAAATGGTTGCAAATAACCAATTCATGTACACTTCTGAAAGGAATCCTGTGAACAATGGGACTAATCAGAAGAAAGGAGTTCTTGAGATTGATACTCTGAATGCCATACTGGCTCAGAACAAGATATTAACTCAGCAAGTCAATTTGATTTCTCAAAATCTGTATGGAATGCAAAATGCACCAGGCAGTACTAAGGACGCTTCATCTGAAGAAGAAGCTTATGATCCTGAGAACCCTTCAATAGAAGAGGTGAATTACATGGGAGAATCCTATGGAAACACCTATAATCCTTCATGGAGAAATCATCCAAATCTTTCATGGAAGGATCAACAGAGACCTCAACAAGGTTTCAACAATAATAATGGTGGAAGAAACAGGTTTAGCAATGGCAAGCCTTTTCCATCATTTTCTCAGCAACAGACAGAGAATTCTAAGCAGAACCACTCTGACTTAGCAACCATGGTCTCTGATCTAATCAAAACCACTCAAAGTTTCATGACTGAAACAAGGTCCTCCATTAGAAATTTGGAGGCACAAGTGGGTAAGCTGAGCAAGAAAATTACTAAACTCCCTCCTAGTGTTCTTCCAAGCAATACAGAGGAAAATCCAAAAAGAGAGTGCAAGGCCATCAACATGGCCGAATTTGGAGAGGAGGGAGAGGCAGTGAACGCCACTGAGGAAGACCTCAATGGACGTCCACTAGCCTCCAATGAGTTCCCTAATGAGGAACCATGGGAATCTGAGGCTCATAATGAGACCATAGAGATTCCATTGGACTTACTTCTGCCATTCATGAGCTCTGATGAATATTCTTCCTCTGAAGAGGATGAGTATGTCACTTAAGAGCAAGTTGCTAAATACCTTGGAGCAATCATGAAGCTAAATGACAAGTTATTTGGTAATGAGACTTGGGAGGATGAACCCCCTTTGCTCACCAAAGAACTGGATGACTTGTCTAGGCAGAAATTACCTCAAAAGAGACAAGATCCTGGGAAGTTTTCAATACCTTGTACCATAGGCACCATGATCTTTAAGAAGGCTCTGTGTGACTTAGGGTCAAGTGTAAACCTCATGCCTCTCTCTGTAATGGAGAAGCTAGGGATCTTTGAGGTGCAAGCTGCAAAAATCTCACTAGAGATGGCAGAAAATTCAAGAAAACAAGCTTATGGACTTGTAGAGGATGTTCTGGTAAAAGTTGAAGACCATTACATCCCTGCTGATTTCATAGTCCTAGAGACTGTGAAGTGCATGGATGAATCTATCATCCTTGGCAGACCCTTCCTAACCACAGCAAAGGCTGTGATTGATGTTGATAGAGGAGAATTGATCATTCAAGTGAATGAAGAATCCTTTGTGTTTAAGGCTCAAGGATATCCCTCTGTCACCATGGAGAGGAAGCATGAAGAGCTTCTCTCAAAACAGAGTCCAACAGAGCCCCCACAGTCAAACTCTAAGTTTGGTGTTGGGAGGCCACAACCAACTTCTAAGTTTGGTGTTGAACCCCCACATTCAAACTCTAAGTTTGGTGTTGGGAGGTTCCAACATTGCTCTGAGTATCTGTGAGGCTCCATGAGAGCCCTCTGTCAAGCTACTGACATTAAAGAAGCGCTTGTTGGGAGGCAACCCAATGTTATATTTTATCTATTTTCCTTTGTTATTTTATGTTTTCTGTAGGTTGATGATCATGAGAAGTCACAAAATCAGTTGAAAAAGCAAAAACAGAATGAAAAACAGAAAGAAAAACAGCACACCCTGGAGGAAGAACCTGCTGGCGTTTAAACGCCAGTAAGGGTAGCAAATGGGCGTTTAACGCCCAGTCTGGCACCATTCTGGGCGTTTAACGCCAGAAAGGGCACTAGACTGGCGTTAAACGCCAGGAAAGGGCTAGAAGCTGGCGTTAAACGCCAGAAATGGGCACCAGCCCGGCGTTTAACGCCAGAATTGGCACAAAGGGCATTTTTGCTCGCCACTTGGTGCAGGGATGAATTTTCCTTGACACCTCAGGATCTGTGGACCCCACAGGATCCCCACCACTCTCTCTCTTCTTCACCCATTCACCAATCACCTCAACACCTCTTCCCCAAAAACCCTTCACCTATCAAATCCCATCTTTCTCTTCACCACTCACATCCATCCTTCATAAAACCCCACCTACCTCACCATTCAAATTCAAACCACTTTCCCACCCAAACCCACCCTCCCATAGCCGAACCCTACCCCTCTCTTCACCCCTATATAAACCCCTTTTCACTCCTTCATTTTTACACAACCTAAACACTACTTCTCCCCCTTTGGCCGAACCACAAAGCCTCCTCCATCTCCTTCATTTCTTCTTCTTCTACTCTCTTCTTTCTTCTTTTGCTTGAGGACGAGCAAACCTTTTAAGTTTGGTGTGGTAAAAGCATTTCTTTTTGTTTTTTCATAACCATTTATGGCATCCAAGGCCGGAGAAACCTCTAGACAGAGGAAAGGGAAGGCAAAAGCTTTCACCTCCGAGTCATGGGAGATGGAGAGATTCATCTCAAGGGTGCATCAAGACCACTTCTATGAAGTTGTGGCCTTGAAGAAGGTGATCCCCGAGGTCCCTTTTAAACTCAAAAAGAGTGAATATCCGGAGATCCGACATGAGATTCGAAGAAGAGGTTTGGAAGTTCTTACCAACCCCATTCAATAAGTCAGAATCTTAATGGTTCAAGAGTTTTATGCCAATGCATGGATCACCAAGAACCATGATCAAAGTGTGAACCCGGACCCAAAGAATTGGCTTACAATGGTTTGGGGGAAATACTTGGATTTTAGTCCGGAAAATGTAAGGTTGGCATTCAACTTGCCCATGATGCAAGGAGATGAACACCCATACACTAGAAGGGTCAACTTTGATCAAAGGTTAGACCAAGTCCTCACAGTCATTTGTGAAGAGGGCGCTCAATGGAAGAGAGATTCAAGAGGAAAGCCGGTTCAATTGAGAAGGCATGACCTCAAGCCCGTGGCTAGAGGATGGTTGGAATTTATCCAAATTTCGACTAGCAACCGGTCCGAAGTTACTCTAGACCGGTCCATCATGATTCATAGCATCATGATTGGAGAAGAAATAGTAGTTCATGAGGTTATATCCCAAGAACTCTATAAGGTGGCGGACAAGTCCTCTACCTTGGCAAGGTTAGCCTTTCCTCATCTCATTTGTCACCTCTGTTATTCAGTTGGAGTTGACATAGAGGGAGACATCCCCATTGATGAGGACAAACCCATCACTAAGAAAAGGATGGAGCAAACAAGAGATCCCACTCATCATGAAATCCCTAAGATACCTCAAGGGATGCACTTTCCTCCACAAAACTATTGGGAGCAAATCAACACCTCCCTAGGAGAATTGAGTTCCAACATGGGACAACTAAGGGTGGAGCACCAAGAACATTCCATTCTCCTCCATGAAATTAGAGAAAACCAAAGAATCATGAGAGAGGAGCAACAAAGGCAAGGAAGAGACATTGAGGAGCTCAAGCACTCCATAAGACCTTCAAGAGGAAGAACAAGCTGCCATCACTAAGGTCGACCCGTTCTTTAATTTCCTTGTTCTTTATTTTTCTGTTTTTCGAAAATTATGCTTATGTTTACCTATGTTTGTGTCTCATGATCATTAGTGTCTTAGTGTCTATGCCTTAAAGTTATGAATGTCCTATGAATCCATCACCTTTCTTAAATGAAAAAGGTTCTTAATTGAAAAAGAGAAGAATTGCATGAATTTTAAATTTTATAACAGATTAATTATTTTGATGTGGTGGCAATACTTTTGTTTTCTGAATGTATGCTTAAACAGTGCATATGTCTTTTGAATTTGTTGTTCATGAATGTGGGCTTTTGAAAGAATGATGAAAAAGGAGACATGTTACTGAGGATCTGAAAAATCATAAAAATGATTCTTGAAGCAAGACAAAGCAATGAATATAAAAAAGGGAAAAAAGAAAAAAACAAAAAAAAAGAGAAAAAAAGAGAAAAACGAAAAAAAAGAGAGAGAAAAGAAAAAAATAAAGTTGTGATCCAAGGCAAAAAGAGTGTGCTTAAGAACCCTGGACACCTCTAATTGGGGACTCTAGCAAAGCTGAGTCACAATCTGAAAAGGTTCACCCAATTATGTGTCTATGGCATGTATGTATCCGGTGGTAATACTGGAAGACAGAGTGCTTTAGGCCACAGCCAAGACTCATAAAGTAGCTGTGTTCAAGAATCATCATACTTAACTAGGAGAATCAATGACACTATCTGGATTCTGAGTTCCTAAAGAAGCCAATCATTCTGAATTTCAAAGGATAGAGTGAGATGCGAAAACTATTCAGAGGCAAAAAGCTAAAAGCCCCGCTCATCTAATTAATATTGATCTTCATAGATGTTTTTGGAATTCATTGTATATTCTCTTCTTTTTATCTTATTTGATTTTCAGTTGCTTGAGGACAAGCAACAATTTAAGTTTGGTGTTGTGATGAGCGAATAATTTATACGCTTTTTGGCATTGTTTTTAGTATGTTTTTAGTATGTTCTAGTTAGTTTTTAGTATATTTTTATTCGTTTTTAGTCAAAATTCACTTTTCTGGACTTTACTATGAGTTTGTGTGTTTTTCTATGATTTCAGGTATTTTCTGGCTGAAATTGAGGGACTTGAGCAAAAATCTGATTCAGAGACTAAAAAGGACTGCAGATGCTGTTGGATTCTGACCTCCCTGCACTCGAAGTAGATTTTCTGGAGCTACAGAAGCCCAATTGGCACGCTCTTACCGGTGTTGGAAAGTAGACATCCTGGGCTTTCCAGCAATATATAATAGTCCATATATTGCCCGAGATTTGATGGCCCAAACTGGCGTTCACAATTAGCTCAAAACTGCCGGCGTTAAACGCCGAAACTGGCACAAGAATGGGAGTTAAACGCCCAAACTGGCACAAAAGCTGGCGTTTAACTCCAAGAGAAGTCTCTACACGAAATTGCTTCAATGCTCAGCCCAAGCACACACCAAGTGGGCCCGGAAGTGGATTTTTATGTCATTTACTCATCTCTGTAAACCCTAGGCTACTAGTTCTCTATAAGTAGGACCTTTTGCTATTGTATTTTCATTTTTAGATCCTTTGATCATCTTTAGATCTTTGAATCTTTTGATCACGTTTTGGGGGCTGGCCTCTCGGCCATGCCTAGACCTTGTTCTTATGTATTTTCAACGGTGGAGTTTCTACACACCATAGATTAAGGTGTGGAGCTCTGTTGTACCTCGAGTATTAATGCAATTACTATTGTTCTTCTATTCAATTCAGCCTATTCTTGTTCTAAGATATTCATTTGCACCCAAGAACATGATGAATGTGATGATTATGTGACGCTCATCATCATTCTCACTTATGAACGAGTGTCTGACAACCACTTCTATTCTACAAGCAAACAAGGCTTGAATGTTTATCTCTTGGATTTCTTAATTGGAATCTTCGTGGTATAAGCTAGAATTGATGGCGGCATTCAAGAGAATCCGGAAGGTCTAAACCTTGTCTGTGGTATTCTGAGTAGGATTCAAGGATTGAATGACTGTGACGAGCTTCAAACTCCTGAAGGTTGGGCGTTAGTGACAGACGCAAAAGAATCAATGGATTCTATTCCGACCTGATTGAGAACCGACAGATGATTAGCCGTGCTGTGACAGAGCGCGTTAAACATTTTCACTGAGAGGATGGGAGGTAGCCACTGACAACGGTGAAACCCTACATACAGCTTGCCATGGAAAGGAGTAAGAAGGATTGGATGAAGACAGTAGGAAAGCAGAGAGACGGAAGGGACCAAGCATCTCCATACGCTTATCTGAAATTCCCACCAATGAATTACATAAGTATCTCTATCTTTATCTTTATGTTTTATTCATCATCCATAACCATTTGAGTCTGCCTGACTGAGATTTACAAGATGACCATAGCTTGCTTCATACCAACAATCTCCGTGGGATCGACCCTTACTCGCGTAAGGTCTATTACTTGGACGACCCAGTGCACTTGCTGGTTAGTTGTGTGAAGTTGTGATAAAGAGTTGAGATTGCAATTGTGCGTACCATGTTGATGGCGCCATGGACGATTACAATTTCGTGCACCAGAACCCATCTAGAGAGCACAACCCAATTGATTGAAAAAAAATTGTAACTTGCTTGAATTCATACTTTGTGAAGCATGTATTGAGCTAAGAACACAAGCTTGTGAGATTTGAGCCTATTGATGTGGTTACATCTTATAACCACTTATTTTCCATTCTTGTGTGCAATTGTTTTCTTTCTATGATTGTAATCCTTGATTTGCTTGATTCTATATGTCCATTTATTTCTTGTATTCATGCATTTGTATGATTGAGGCCATTATTTCATTAGCCCACGTACCCAAATAGCCTACCTTTTTACTCTCCATTGTTAGCCAATTTTGAACCTATGCTTAACTAACTTGTTCTCATTTTAGCACATTACAAGCCCAAGGCGGAAAACCAATGAAAGTCCCTTGCTTGGATCTTTGATTATCCTAGGCTAGTGAGAGTGTTTATTATTCAAAGTTTGTAAGGCTTGGGAACATTAGATGGGATAAAAAGGGTAGTACACTTCCATATTTAGGAATTGGGAATATATTCATGTATTGATTGAATGTATAAGACCTTATGCAATTGATGTCCTTGTACAAAGTATAAAAAGAAAAAAAAAGAAGAGAAAAATAAAATGAAAGGAAAAAAGAAATATAAAAAAAAAGAGAAGAAAAAGAAAGAAAAAAATAGAAAAAAGAAAGCAACAAAAAGGGGACAAAATGCCCCAAAGTGAAGCTCAGTAAAAGGGAATCAATGCATAAGTGTTATGAATCAAGAAATAAGATGCTTGAATATGTAAGAAAAAGTGAAAAATGGATAGTTAGATGAGTACTTAATTGTATAGGTCATCGCATAGGTTAGGTGGGAAAGTCTACACTAATCAAAGATCTAAACTCTAGTCCACTTAACCATAAATGATCCTACCTTGACCCTAACCCCGTTACAACCTAAATGAAAGACCTCATGATGAATGTATGCATGCATTGAATAGGTGTTGATTGTTAGAAGAAAATCAAATTTTGGAAAACATGATTAGGAGAGAATTGAGTGAATTAACCCTTAGACACTTGAGTGAAAAAAGCGGATACACATCCGGTGAGGGTTCAAAAGTTCAATTACATGTCTTCACCATATTATCTGTATTATTGCAGGCTTGGATTTCTTTTGATAATTTAATACAATTGTGGTTTGGACTTGATCCCTATTGCTCTAGCTCTTATGCTTATATATGTTCTCTTGGAAGTTGAGTTATGTTGACCCAAGCATTTGTACTCACTTTAGGTAGTTGCATTTAGATAGGATTCATATAGTTTAGTTACATCAAATAAAGATCATACCCCTTGTTTCCTTCTTATTTTAGCATGAGGACATGTTAAGGTTTAAGTGTGGGGAGGTTGATAAACCCCATTTTTAGGGTTTATCTTGTATTGAATTTAGAGTATTTTGATGACCTTTTCTCGCATTTAGCCTATGAATTAGCATGGTTTTGTTATCTCTCCTGTATTTGTGCTTAAGTGTAAAAACATGCTTTTTAAGCCTTTAATTTGATAATTTTAATTCATCCTTGATTCCATAAGATGCTTTGATGTGTTTGCTAGTAATCTCAGGTTGAAATAGGCTAGGCATGGATCAAAGGAGTAAGGAAGGAAGCATGCAAGTGGAGAGAAGCACAAAAAGCCAAAGAATTGATCTCGGCCAAGCACGGCACGCGCACAAGGCGCTCACGCGCACATTGCGGAATCAGCCAGGGACGCGCACGCGTCATAGTCTGCACATGATTCTGTTATTGCAACACGTGCCTGGAGATTTTGGAGGGTTTCAGCAACCAACTTTGGCGCCAAACTGCATATAAGAACCAAGGATTGAAGGGGATTAACACACATTCACATCCACACACTCATTCTACAAGTTTTCTTAGATATTTTTATTTAGATACATTTGTAGAGGGAGAAACTCCAACCTCTCTCTAGGGGTCCATCTTCATTTTTTTCAACTCTCAACCATTCCTTGGTTAGATCCATTGCAACTCTCAATTTACTTTGTTCATGTTGTAGATCCTCTTCTCTAATCTCAATTAGTGTTTGTAATTGTTCAATTCTCATAGATCTTAGATTTAACTTTGTTGTTTTGGATTCTATTAATGCATTGGAAATCTCATTTTCATTGTTGTTCACTGTTGATTGTTGTTAATCTCTTATATTCAATTACTTTGATTCTAAGTTTCTTCTCAATTCTACTATGTCTTTTATTCTTGCTCCCCAAGTGTTTGAGAAAATGCCAACTTTAGATATGGAGTAGCATTCTCTCACTTGGCCTAGTGGTTGAGTCATTGGAGATACTTGAATAATGGATGTCAATTGTTGATTAAGGATTGAGAATTGCTAATTGACTTGGAGTGCACTAAAGCTAGACTTCCCTAGGGTAAGACTAGGACTTGTGACTCAAGTTAGTTACTTTTACTTGACTTTCCTCTATGATTAGGGGTTAACTAAGTGAAGCAACACTCCATTGTTATCATAATTGAAGGAAGCTATAGTGATGGAACTTCCAATGTTCAACCTTGGCCAAGGTTTTTAATATTGATTGATTGTTGTTCTCCTTTATTAGCATTTTTATGCCACACTCTTTAAACCATAAAAGACCACTAAACCAATAACATGTATCCTTATAGCATTCCTAGGGAAGAACGACTCGGGATTAATACTCTCGATCATAGATTGTAGAATTGTTTGATGATGAATTTTGTGTCGGTTTAGACTATACTACGATTGGTTACTTGATAATTTCTATACCGGCTAACAATCCATTCATCAAAACACGTGCCTGGCGATTTTGGAGGGTTTCAGCAACCAACTTTGGCGCCAAACTTCATATAAGAACCAAGGATTGAAGGGGATTAACACACATTCATATCCATACACTCATTCTACAAGTTTTCTTAGATATTTTTAGTTAGTTACATTTGTAGAAGGAGAGACTCCAACCTCTCTCTAGGGTTCATCTTCATTTTTCTCAACTCTCAACCATTCCTTGGTTAGATCCATTGCAACTCTCAATTTACTTTGTTCATGTTGTAGATCCTCTTCTCTAATCTCAATTAGTGTTTGTAATTGTTCAATTCTCATAGATCTTAGATTTAACTTTGTTGTTTTGGATTCTATTAATGCATTGGAAATCTCATTTTCATTGTTGTTCATTGTTGATTGTTGTTAATCTCTTGTATTGAATTACTTTGATTCTAAGTTTCTTCTCAATTCTACTATGTCTTTTATTCTTGCTCCCCAAGTGTTTGAGAAAATGCCAACTTTAGATATGGAGTAGCATTCTCTCACTTGCCTAGTGGTTGAGTCATTGGAGATACTTGAATAATGGATGTCAATTGTTGATTAAGGATTGAGAATTGCTAATTGACTTGGAGTGCACTAAAGCTAGACTTCCCTAGGGTAAGACTAGGACTTGTGACTCAAGTTAGTTACTTTTACTTGACTTTCCTCTATGATTAGGGGTTAACTAAGTGAAGTAACACTCCATTGTTATCACAATTGAAGGAAGCTATAAAGTGATGGAATTTCCAATGTTCAACCTTGGCCAAGGTTTTTAATATTGATTGATTGTTATTCTCCTTTATTAGCACTTTTATGCCACACTCTTTAAACCACAAAAGACCACTTAACCAATAACATGCATCCTTGTAGCATTCCTAGGGAAGAACGACTCGGGATTAATACTCTCGATCATAGATTGTAGAATTGTTTGATGATGAATTTTGTGTCGGTTTAGACTATACTATGATTGGTTACTTGATAATTTCTATACTGGCTAAGAATCCATTCATCACCCATCAAGACCACTTCTATGATGTTGTGGCCAAGAAAAAGGTGATCCCTGAGGTCCCTTTCAAACTCAAGAAAAATGAGTATCTGGAGATCTGACATGAGATCCAAAGAAGAGGTTGGGAAGTTCTAACTAACCCCATTCAACAAGTCGGAATCTTAATGGTTCAAGAGTTCTATGCCAATGCATGGATCACTAGGAACCATGATCAAAGTGTGAACCTGAATCCAAAGAATTATCTTACAATGGTTTGGGGGAAATACTTAGATTTTAGTCTAGAAAATGTGAGGTTGGCGTTCAACTTACCCATGATGCAAGGAGATGCACGCCCCTACACTAGAAGGGTCAACTTTAATCAAAGGTTGGACCAAGTCCTTATGGACATAGGTGTGGAAGGAGCTCAATGGAAAAGAGACTCCAAAGGCAAGCCGGTTCAATTAAGAAGACTGGACCTCAAGCCTGTGGCTAGAGGATGGTTGGAGTTCATTCAACGCTCCATCATCCCCACTAGCAACCGATCTGAAGTTATTGTGGATCGGGCCATCATGATTCATAGCATCATGATTGGAGAGGAAGTAGAAGTTCATGAAGTCATCTCCCATGAATTCTACAAAATAGCCGATAAGCCCTCTACTTTGGCAAGGCTAGCTTTTCCTCATCTTATTTGCCATCTATGTTACTCAGCTGGAGTTATCATAGAAGGAGACATCCTCATTGAGGAGGACAAGCCCATTACTAAGAAAAGGATGGAGCAAACAAGAGAGCCCACTCATGGAACCCAAGAGACGCATGAGGAAGCTCATCACCAAGAAATCCCAGAGATGCCTCAAGGGATGCACTTTCCTCCCAACAACTATTGGGAACAACTCAACACTTCCTTAGAAGATTTGAGTTACAATGTGGATCAATTAAGGGTGGAACATCAAGAGCGCTCCATCATTCTCCATGAAATTAGAGAAGATCAAAGAGCAATGAGGGAGGAGCAACAAAGGCAAGGAAAGGACATAGAAGAGCTTAAGGAGATCATTGGTCCTTCAAGAAGAAGACGCCACTAAGGTGGATTCATTCCTTGTTCTTAATTTTTCTGTTTTTCATTTTTATCTATTTTTTGTGTCTCTACTTCATGATCATTAGTATGTAGTAACTATGTCTTAAATCTATGAATAAATTCCATAAATCATTCACCTCTCTTAAATGAAAAATGTTTTTAACTCAAAAGAACAAGAAGTACATGAATTTCGAAAATTGTCCTTGAAATTAGTTTAATTATATTGATGTGGTGATAATACTTTTTGTTTTCTGAATGAATGCTTAAACAGTGCATAATTTTGATCTTGTTGTTTATGAATGTTAAATTTGTTGGCTCTTGAAAGAATGATGAACAAAGAGAAATGTTATTGATGATCTGAAAAATCATGAAAATTGATTCTTGAAGCAAGAAAAAGCAGTGAAAAAGCAAAAGCTTATGAAAAAAAAGTGGCAAAAAAATAGAAAGAAAAAGAAAAAGCAAGCAGAAAAAGCCAATAGCCCTTAAAACCAAAAGGCAAGGGTAAAAAGGATCCAAGGCTTTGAGCATCAATGGATAGGAGGGCCCAACGAAATAAAATCCAGGCCTAAGCGGCTAAATCAAGCTGTCCCTAACCATGTGCTTGTGGCATGCAGTTCCAAGTGAAAAGCTTGAGACTGAGTGGTTAAAGTCGTGATCCAAAGCAAAAAGAGTGTGCTTAAGAGTTCTGGACACCTCTAACTAGGGACTCTAGCAAAGCTGAGTCACAATCTGAAAAGGTTCACCCAGTCATGTGTCTGTGGCATTTATGTATCCGGTGGTAATACTAGAAAACAAAGTGCTTAGGGCCACGGCCAAGACTCATAAAAGTAGTTGTGTTCAAGAATCAACACACTTAACTAGGAGAATCAATAACACTATCCGAAATTCTAAGTTCCTAGAGAAGCCAATCATTATAAACTTCAAAGGAAAAAGCGAGATGCCAAAACTGTTCAGAAGCAAAAAGCTACAAGTCCCGCTCATCTAATTAGAATTAATATTCATTGATATTTTGGAATTTATAGTATATTCTCTTCTTTTTATCCTAATTGATTTTCAGTTGCTTGGGGACAAGCAACAATTTAAGTTTGGTGTTGTGATGAGCGGATAATTTATACGCTTTTTGGCATTATTTTTAGGTAGTTTTTAGTATGATCTAGTTACTTTTAGGGATGTTTTCATTAATTTTTATGCTAAATTCACATTTCTGGACTTTACTATGATTTTGTGTGTTTTTCTGTGATTTCAGGAATTTTCTGGCGGAAATTGAGGGACCTGAGCAAAACTCTGATGGGAGGCTGACAAAGGACTGCTGATGCTGTTGGAATCTGACCTCCTTGCACTCGAAATAGATTTTCTGGAGCTACAGAACTCCAAATGGCACGCTCTCAACGACAGTGGAAAGAAGACATCCAGAGCTTTCCAGAAATATATAATAGTCCATACTTTATTCGTGATTAGACAACGTAAACTGGCGCTCAACGCCAGTTCTATGCTGTATTCTGGAGTCAAACGCCAGAAACACGTCATGAACCAGAGTTGAACGCCCAATACACGTTACAACTTGGCGTTCAACTCCAAAAGAAGCCTCAGCTCGTGGATAGATCATGTTCAGCCCAAGCACACACCAAGTGGGCCCCGAAAGTGGATTTATGCATCAATTACTTACTTCTGTAAACCCTAGTAGCTAGTTTAGTATAAATAGAACTTTTTACTAGTGTATTAGATATCTTTTAGTCTCAGTTTTATTTTATTATTCATCTTAGGAGACTATTGACCACGATTGGGGGCTGGCCATTCGGCCATGCCTGGACCTATCACTTATGTATTTTCAACGGTGGAGTTTCTACACACCATAGATTAAGGATGTAGAGCTCTGCTGTACCTCAAGTTTCAATACAATTACTACTATTTTCTATTCAATTCAATTTATTCCTGTTCTAAGATATTCGTTGCACTTCAACTTGATGAATGTGATGATTCGTGACACTCATCATCATTCTCACCTATGAACGCGCGTGACTGACAACCACTTCCATTCTACCTTAGACCGGGCGCATATCTCTTGGATTTCTTGATCAGAATCTTCGTGGTATAAGCTAGAATTGATGGCGGCATTCATGGGAATCCGGAAAGTTTAACCTTGTCTGTGGTATTCCGAGTAGGATTCCGGGATTGAATGACTGTGACGAGCTTCAAACTCCTGAAGGTTGGGCGTTAGTGACAGACGCAAAAGAATCACGAGATTCTATTCCAACCTGATTGAGAACCGATTGATGATTAGCCGTGCTGTGACAGAGCATTTAGACCATTTTCACTGAGAGGATGGGATGTAGCCATTGACAACAGTGATGCCCTACATACAGCTTGCCATAGAAAGGAGTAAGAAGGATTGGATGAAAGCAGTAGGAAAACAGAGATTCAACAAGGACAAACATCTCCATACGCTTATCTGAAATTCTCACCATTAATTTACATAAGTATTTCTATCCTATTTTATTTATCTTTTAATTATCTAATCCAATCACATTTGAATCAGCCTGACTGAGATCTACAAGATGACCATAGATTGCTTCATACCAATAATCTCCGTAGGATCGACCCTTACTCACGTAAGGTATTACTTGGACGACCCAGTGCACTTGCTGGTTAGTTGTGCGGAGTTATGACTAAGTGTAATTCACGTGTGAGAGCTACCAAATTATTGGAGCCATTGTTGATGATCACAAAATCCGTGCACCAGACTTATTTATACATATTGCACATAGCAATTATGATTAGTTACGTATACAAATGGTTGTGTCTTTTCTATTGCCAATAGATATAATGTTTTAAACATACACAATTCTTAAAGAGTTGTGCCCCTTTAGCCAATAAACACAATGTTTTGAACATACACAATCCTTAAAAAGTTGTGTCCTTTCAACCAAATAGTACTAAACGGTTAGTGACCGTTTATTAATATTAATAATAATATTAACAATAATATCAATAATATTAACAATATGAATTAATCAAATTTTGTAAATACTCTTCAGGGATTGTTATAACCACTACCTATTGCGACACACATTTGGCAAGATATTTCCATGAATTTCGTCACTGGATTACCAGTAGTACATGGCTATTCGGTGATCTTAGTTGTGGTGGATTGTATTCCCAAATTTGCTCACTTCATTCTATTATTCCCGGATTTTATAGAACCTAAAGTGGCTGAGGCATTCCTCAAACATGTGGTTAGTATTCATGATATGCCACAATCGATTGTGTTAGATCGAGACAAAGTATTCACTAGCCAGTTTTGGGAACAATGTTGTGCACGAAAGGGAATTGAACTTGCCTGAAGTTTGACATACCACCCCAAATAAGATGGACAAATACATGATGTTTGGAGATGTATCTCCATTGTTATTGATGAGCGGATAATTTATACGCTTTTTGGCATTGTTTTTAGATAGTTTTTAGTAAGTTTGAGCTACTTTTAGGGATGTTTTCATTAGTTTTTATGTTAAATTCACATTTCTAGACTTTACTATGAGTTTGTGTGTTTTTCTGTGATTTCAGGTAAATTCTGGCTGAAATTGAGGGATTTGAGCACTACTCTGAAGAAGGCTGACAAAAGGACTGCTAATGCTGTTGGAATCTGACCTCCCTGCACTCGAAATGGATTTTCTAGAGCTACAGAACTCCAAATGGCGCGCTCTCAACGGCGTTGGAAAGTAAACATCCAGAGCTTTCCAGCAATATATAATAGTCCATACTTTATTCGGAGATTGACGACGTAACTTGGCGTTGAACGCCAAGTACATGCTGCTGTCTGGAGTTAAACGCCAGAAAAACGTCATGATCCGGAGTTGAACGCCCAAAACACGTCATAACTCGGAGTTCAACTCCAAGAGAAGCCTCAGCTCGTGGATTAATCAAGCTCAGCCCAAGCATACACCAAGTGGGCCCCGAAAGTGGATTTATGCATCAATTACTTACTCATGTAAACCCTAGGAGCTAGTTTATTATAAATAGAACATTTATCTATTGTATCAGATATCTTTTGACTGTTTAATCTCTTGAATACTCGGTCACTTGATCATGGAGAGGGCTGGCCATTCGGCCATGCCTGAACCTCTTTTACTTATGTATTTTCAACGGTGGAGTTTCTGCACACCATAGATTAAGGGTGTGGAGCTCTGCTGTACCTCAAGTATTAATGCAATTCTATTTTCTTTGATTCAAATCTCTCTTATTCTTATTCCAAGATATTCATTCGTACCCAAGAACATGATGAGTGTAATGATGAAAGTGACGATCATTATCATTCTCACTTATGAACGCACGTGATTGACAACCACTTCCGTTCTACATGCAACCGAGCTTGAATGTGCATCTCTTAGATTCCCCAACAGAATCTTCATGGTATAAGCTAGATAGATGGCGGCATTTATGAGGATCCGAAAAGTCTCACCTTGTCTGTGGTATTCCGAGTAGGATCCTGGGAATCCGGAAAGTCTCACCTTGTCTGTGGTATTCCGAGTAGGATTCCGGTAATGAATGACTGTGACGTGCTTCAAACTTGCAAGTGCTGGGCGTTAGTGACAGACGCAAAAGAATCAAGGGATTCTATTCCAGTAGGCGCAGGAACCAACCAGTGATTAGCCGTGCTGTGACAGAGTGCGTGAGCGTAGTTTTCACTGCGAGGATGGGATGTAGCCATCAACCATGGGTGATGCCTCCAGACGATTAGTCGTGCGAGTGACAGCCGCATAGGATCATTTTCCTGAGAGGATTGAAAGTAGCCACCGCTGATGGTGAACCCCTATATACAGCTTGCCATGGAAAGGAGTAAGAAGGATTGAGTTGAAGAAGTGGGAAAGCAGGCGTCCTTGAGCCATACAGTATCTCCATTCGCTTATCTGAAATTTCCACCAATGAATCTGCATAAGTGTTCTATCCCTTTTATTATTTATTTTCTTATTTCTATTTTCGAAACCCATAAACCAATTTAATCTGCCTAACTGAGATTTACAAGGTGACCATAGCTTGCTTCATACCAACAATCTCTGTGGGATCGACCCTTACTCACGTAAGGTTTATTACTTGGACGACCCAGTACACTTGCTGGTTAGTTGAACGGAGTTGTGAGCTTCTCTAACAGTGCCTGAAACTCTTTTATCACAATTTCGTCCACCAAGTTTTTGGCGCCGTTGCCGGGGATTGTTCGAGTATGGACAACTGACGGTTCATCTTGTTGCTCAGATTAGGTAATTTTCTTTTCAAAAATCTTTTTCAAAAATTTTTCTTTTATTTTTCGTTTTTCCAAAAATATTTTCGAAAAAAAATAATAAAAATACAAAAAAATCATAAAATCATAAAAACCAAAAATATTTTGTGTTTCTTGTTTGAGTCTTGTGTTAATTTTTAAGTTTGGTGTCAACTGCATGCTTTTAAAATTTTTCTTGCATTTTTTCGAAAATTTCATGCATTCATAGTGTTCTTCATGATCTTCAAGTTGTTCTTGACAAGTCTTCTTGTTTGATCTTGATGATTTCTTGTTTTGTGTCTTTTGTTGTTTTTCATGTGCACTTTTGCATTCATATTTTCCATGCATTAAAGATTTCTAAGTTTGGTGTCTTGTTTTCTTTGCATTAAAAATTTTTCAAAATTATGTTCTTTATGTTCATCATGATCTTCAAAGTGTTCTTGGTGTTCATCTTGACATTCATAGCATTCTTGCATGCACTTATTGTTTTGATCTAAAAATTTCATGCATTGAGTATTTTTGTTGTTTTTCTCTCTCATAATTAAAAATTCAAAAATCAAAAAAATATCTTTTCCTTATTTTCCTCCAAATTTTTGAAATTTTGGGTTGACTTGGTCAAAAATTTTTAAAATTAGTTGTTTCTTACAAGTCAAGTCAAAATTTCAATTTTAAAAATCTTATCTTTTCAAAATCTTTTTCAAAAATCATATCTTTTTCATTTTTTTTACAAAATTCGAAAATTTCAAAAATCTTTTTCAAAATATTTTCAAAATATTTTCAAAATCTTTTTCTTATCTTTATATCAAATTTTCGAAAATTAGCTAACAATTAATGTGATTGGTTCAAAAATTTGAAGTTTGTTACTTTCTTGTTAAGAAAGGTTCAATCTTTAAGTTCTAGAATCTTATCTTGTAGTTTCTTGTTAGTTGAGTCTTTTTAAAAAAAAATTTAATCTTTTTCAAAATATCTTTTTATTAAAATTTTTATCTTATCTTTTTATCTTTTATCTTATCTTTTTCAAAAATTTTATCTTTTTCAAAATTTGATTTCAAAATATCTTATCTAACTTCTTATCCTCTTATCTTTTTCAAAAATTTGATTTCAAATCTTTTTCAATCAACTAACTAACTTTTTGTTTGTTTCTTATCTTTTTCAAAACCACCTAACTACTTTTCCCTCTCTAATTTTCGAAAATTCTCCCTCTCTTTTTCAAAAATTCTTTTTGTTTTAAATTTTAATTTTAATTATATTTTGTCTTTGATTTTCGAAAATTACTAACCTCTTTTTCAAAAATTATTTTCGAAATTTCTCTTCTCTTCTCTTATTCTATTTAATTAGTTACTAACACTTCTCTTCACCTCTCTCCATCCAAAAATCCGAATCTCCATTTCCATTCTTCTATCCCCTTTCTTCTTTTACTAACATAAGGGAATCTCTATACTGTGACATAGAGGATTCCTCTTTCTTTTCTTGTTTTCTTCTCTTTCATATGAGCAGGAACAGGGAAAAAGGCACTCTTGTTGAAATTGATCCAGAACCTGAAAGGACTCTGAAGAGAAAATTAAGAGAAGCTAAATTACAACAATCCAGAAACAACCTTTCAGAAATTTTCGAACAAGAGAAGGACATGGCAGCCGAAAATAATAATAATAATGCAAGGAGAATGCTTGGTGACTTCACAAAGCCAACGTCCAAGTTTGATGGAAGAAGCATCTCCATTCCTGCCATTGGAGCCAATAACTTTGAGCTTAAGCCTCAACTAGTTGCATTAATGCAACAAAACTGCAAGTTTTATGGACTTCCATCTGAAGATCCTTATCAGTTTTTAACTGAGTTCTTGCAGATCTGTGAGACTGTAAAGACGAATGGAGTTGATCCTGAAGTCTACAGACTCATGCTTTTCCCTTTTGCTGTAAGAGACAGAGCTAGAATATGGTTGGATTCACAACCTAAGGATAGCCTGGACTCCTGGGATAAGCTGGTCACTGCCTTCCTGGATAAATTCTTTCCTCCTCAAAAGCTGAGCAAGCTGAGAGTGGATGTTCAAACCTTCAAACAAAAAGATGGTGAATCCCTCTATGAAGCTTGGGAAAGATACAAGCAGCTGACCAAAAGATGTCCATCTGACATGTTTTCAGAATGGACCCTATTAGATATATTCTATTATGGTCTCTCTGAATTTTTGAAAATGTCATTGGACCATTCTGCAGGTGGATCTATTCACCTGAAGAAAACGCTTGAAGAGGCTCAAGAACTCATTGATATGGTTGCAAACAACCAGTTCATGTATACCTCTGAGAGGAATTCCGTGAATAATGGGATACCTCAGAAGAAAGGAGTTCTTGAAATTGATGCTCTGAATGCCATATTGGCTCAGAACAAAATGTTGACTCAACAGGTCAACATAATCTCTCAAAATCTGAATGGATTGCAACATGCATCCAACAGAACTAGAGAGGCAGCTTCTGAAGAAGCTTATGATCCTGAGAACCCTGCCATGGCAGAGGTTAATTATATGGGTGAACCTTATGGAAACACCTATAATCTATCATGGAGAAATCATCTAAATTTCTCCTGGAAGGATCAACAAAAGCCTCAACAAGGCTTTAACAATGGTGGACGCAATAGGCTAAGCAATAGCAAGCCATATCCATCATCTTCTCAGCAACAGACAGAGAATTCTGAACAAAACACTTCTAATTTAGCCAATATAGTCTCTGATCTGTCAAAAGCCACTTTCAGTTTCATGAATGAAACAAGATCCTCCATTAGAAATCTGGAGGCACAAGTGGGCCAGCTGAGTAAAAAAGTCATTGAAACTCCTCCCAGTATTCTCCCAAGCAATACAGAAGAGAATCCAAAAGGAGAGTGCAAGGCCATTGATTTGATCAAAGTGGCCGAATGCACTAGGGAGGAGGAGGACGAAAATCCTAGTGAGGAAGACCTCCTGGGACGTCCTTCAAGCAAGAAGGAGTTTCCTATTAAGGATCCAGAGGAATCTGAGGCTCATCTAGAGACCATAGAGATTCCATTAAATCTCCTTCTGCCATTCATGAGCTCTGAAGACTATTCTTCCTCTGAAGAGGATAAAGATGTGACTGGAGAGCAAGTTGCTCAATATTTAGGAGCTATCATGAAGCTGAATGCCAAGCTATTTGGTAATGAGACTTGGGAAAGTGAACCTCCCTTGCTCATTAGTGAACTAGATACTTGGATTCAGAAAACTCTACCTCAAAAGAAACAAGATCCTGGCAAGTTCTTAATACCTTGTACCATTGGCACCATGAGCTTTTTCAAAGCTCTATGTGATCTAGGGTCAGGGATAAATCTTATGCCACTCTCTGTAATGGAGAAGTTAGGGATCATTGAGGTACAACCTGCCTTGTTCTCATTGCAAATAGCAGATAAGTCATTGGCAGATCACCATATTTACTTCTCTTCTTACTTCCGTCTCCAATCTCTCCCTTCTTACAGGTAAGTTTAAACTACGTTGAGGAATACCCCTTTAAAAAACACCCCTTCTATCTCTTTACTATATGTCCGTGATCAATTCTTCTTATCATTTTTATCGGATTGTATTTGACCTTTTTTTTTTACAATTACTTAATTCATATTCATATTCTTTTCGATTTTGTTTGCAATCATTATCAGAAAGTCAACCCAAAGTAAATGTATATAATTCTTTAAGAAAAATAATCCAAATATGATATATATATATATATATATATATATATATATATATATATATATATATATATAATTTATTTTACTATTATTATTAATTCTATTCCATCAACTTTCATGTGTTTTAGTTAATTAAAGCCTTAAAAGGAGAGGTCTTATTTAAATGATTATTAAAAATACATTGAAAAAATTTAAGTATTGACAAAAACAATTTTAAAATATGAAAGTAATAATAAAAATATTATTAAAATTATCTCTGTAGATCTGGTTTTCACAAAAAAAATTTTTGTAAATATACATAAAAAATATGAAATTTTTATTTTTATAGGCCAAGTGATTTTTCGTTTGGCAGTTTAATTTCTACAAATAGCTGAAAATGTTACCCAAAAATTTTCAATCAATTGTATAGTTTGTTAAATCAAAGCATTATATTTAAAAACAATCCTAGAAGGTTTGTACCTACAAAGACAATACCTGCAAGTACTCTATGAATATATTCAGCTTATTATTCGGCTTATAATTATTCAACCAAACTTATAGTAAGGTTTAGACAAATCCATTTGCATCCTTATTTATTAAAAGATAAATTTAAATTTTTTAACAAAATAGAATAATATGGTAAATAAAATATGCACGATTATTAAACTTGTCTAACAAAAATCCGTTCGAAATTCTCTTGAGATATTACTCTATTTTACATGTAATGTAATATTAATTTGTTCATGTTAAATACTTAAATATCATGACTCAAAAAGAAATTATATTCCATTCGTGTTTATTTTTACCGTGAGTGGCTGGGACATATCAATATGGTGACCCTTCATCCACTAGTTATATGCATATTGTGCTGAATAATACTAGGCACTTTTTTTCCCCTTTCGCAATAGATTAATTCTTAGCATGGCGGATTAAAAATATGGTGGACAAAAAAAAAAAATAGTAATCATGTGTACGGTTAAATAACTCTTGATTGATATACTGTGTTAATAACTTAATATGAATACCTGGTGGGTAGAAACACGGGCCTTGTACTCTCAAATATTGGGCCTATGTCTACTTTTGTTTATGCACAACAAAATTAATATTTGGCCCCTTGACGGAAAAAAATAATATTTGACCAGCATTTTCAATTGTTTATTCAACTCTTTTGTTCTAATAACCTTCTACTCAGGGTTCTCGAAATCGAATCTGACATGGGGTTTATCTAATGATTTATTAATTTAGAGGTTTAACTAATTCAATTGTGGTTCAAATAAAATAACTTAAATGATAACACAATTATATATAAAATTATAAATAAATATACCAAAAATAAATATTTTATAATTCAAATCTTAAAAATATAGAAGCTAAAAATATAATATCAATCAAAGTCTTATATATGTAAATACAACACAATAATAAAATTAAAAAAAGAAATAATCAAATATCAAAAATAAATATTTTTTTATACGCATAAAATCTATGATATTATATATTATATGTTATAGAATGACAAAGAATAAATACACAAAAAAATATTTATCACTTTAATTGTATTTTAATTTTTAATTTTTTTTAAAAAAATATATTTTATATTATTTAATTTTTAATATATACATAAGTTAAATTAAATGTATTATATTAACATCTTAAAGATAAATAAACTTATGATAAAAAATAAAATAACATAAATATTACTTTAATTGTATTTTAAATTTTAAATTTTTTTATTTTTTATTTAAAAACAGTGTGTTTTATATCTTTTAATTTTTAATATATACTTAGTTTAAATTAAATGTATTATATTACATCTCAAAGATAAGTATATTTTATGATAAAAAATAAATAACATAAATATTAAAAAATAATCCTATGATGTGAAAATAGAAAAAGCTTGTTTGTTGGGGTTTTTTATTTTTTGGATTTAGTTTGTTGGGTTTATATTCAGTCCAAATATCCAAACACTTAGCAAAAATGTCCAAACCGCTCATTAAACCTAATTCTGGATGATGACGCCTGTGGTGGCATAGAGAAAGGTGGCTAAGGATGGATAAAACTTGACTGACTAATATTTGTTGGACACTTAACATTTGATAAGAGGTATAAATTAAATTTGGACATCAAAAAATTAGACTTGTGAAATGAGCCCTAGATTTGGGCAAAAAATTAAATAAGGCAACATTAATAGACCGAAAAAATTCGTAGAGTCCATAAATTTTGAGGATAAATTATTTTTTGTTACCCCAAATACTAAATAAATAATATTAGTTAATGAAAAAAAAAGAAGCAAGTTTACAATTCATGAGTAGAAAGAAGAAAAGAAAATTAAAGAATAAATTTATTCGAATAAATAATAAAAAAAGAAATTATAAATAGATATTTGATATAAAATTTTTATAAAATGAAGTGGTTTATATTTGAGATACAAACTTGAATAAATTTTTGTCAATTATATATCAATATTGGAGTTTAGGTTTTAGGTTTTATTTATATAATCTTTTTTGTTTATTCTAAAAATTGAAAAAACAAAAAGAGCAAACAAAATTATACTTTACAATTTTTAGAATAAACAAAATTATGTATTATCCTATTTTTGTTTTTCTTTTTATTTTAAAATAAACAAAAAATAAGACAACAAATCATTATACTTTACAATTTGCATAATAAACAAAATTATTTATTATCCTATTTTTGGTTTTTTTAATTTTAAAATAAACAAAAAAATAAGATAATAAATCATTATACTTTACCATTTTAATTCTTGTATTGAAAAATTTGGATATCATTTTGATTACCTACAATTTGAATGATTTTATTTATTCAACTTATCAAGGAACTACAAAGTACAAACTAACACGAATTATTTAAATTATCTGATAATAAAAAATGTTAGGCAAAAAAATTATTTAAAAAAATTGTTTTAAACAAATAAATCTAAGATAATTTTATTGTCAATTCATATTATATTATTTAATTTTCAACAACTCAATATTAATACATTAGGAAAAACTTTTAATTGATACTACTATAAAGAAATAATTTTAATCAAAATTAAAACTAAACCCGAATAATTAGAGTATACTATGTCAAGGATGAATCTATCAATCGTAATAAAAAAAATATCTCATCGAACTGAGTTTGTTTTCTAATTCAGACAATATCTAAATTTTACAAATCATCTTAAATCAATCAAATTCTACTCAATTATATCACTTTAGTTAAATTTGCTCATATCAGACGGTTTTTTCATAAACCAATTATTTACACAATTTTAAAACATGCATCGAGATATTGCCTTTTTTCTATACTAAATTGTTAGACTCCATTGACTATATATCGTCAGCAAATATATAACATGAAATTTCGTATGGAGTGAAAAATTTTTTGGATATCTGTGTATTTTTTTATGCAAATATTTTGTATATGTAAATGCTTTAAAAAAAAATCTCTTCCATAAATTCTATAAAAAGAGAAAAATTTTAAATCCTAAATTTTAAATTCTAAATTCTAATATAAAAAAATTATATAAGTAAAACCTAAAATCTAAACTCCAATATTAATATATAATTGATAAAAAGTTATTCAAAATTTGTGTCTCAATATAAACCACTACTTCATTTTAAAAAATTTCATCTCAAATATCTATTTAATAATTTTTTTTTAATTTTTACTATTTACTTGAATAAATTTGTTCTTCTAGTTTTTTTTTTCTTTTTCCCACTCAAGAATTGTAAATTTGTTATTTTTTTATTGATGTTACTTATTTAGTATTGGGATAAAAAAATAAATAAATCACCATTAAAATTCATAGACTCTACAATTTTTTTAGGCCTATTGATGTTGTTTTATCTCTTTTTTGACCTAAATCCAGGTCCCATAATACAGGCTTTATTTGTTGGTGTCCAAATTTCATTTATATCCTCACAGTAACATTCTAATAAATTCTCATAACTATCCTTTCTTCATAATTCTCTTGTCAAATGCCAAGTGTTAACAAGTTATCCACCCTTTCCCATGTCATCACAGACCTCACCAATCCCGAATACTCTTTTATGACACACAATATTAATATTACAACAACATTAACATGAGCAATTTTTAATTATTAATAAGTAGCAGCTCTTATTATTATTATTATTATTATTATTATTATTATTATTATTATTATTATTATTATTATTATTATATGGCACTGTAATAATCTTCTCTCTTTGCCCCTCCTTCTCACACCACCTCACGCCCATTTTCTTCACTTCTATTGGAGCCACCTCTTCTTATTTTGTGCTCACCGTCGAAACTAGAGAAAAGAATGGAAGCAATGTGACCACGAGGAGCATGGTTGGAGGCGAATACATGAGGCGAGCACTGCTGGAGCGTGCAATAAAGAGAGAACGTGGCGCTAGAGCAAACTTTTTTATATTTGGATTCTGATAGAGTTTGCAACCAGTAATAATTGATCCTAATACATTTTCATTTTGATTTGGGACCACTCATGCCTTCCAATGTTGAGTTTCTTTACGCAGATTATATATTGTAGTTAATTCTAGCATGTCTTTCACTGCTAGAAATAGAATTTTTTGGGACAAAAATTTCAAACGAAATTTATTCTATCTAAAAGATTTTTTTATTTCGGACAAATTTAAGATAAATATTGAACAATTTTTAGTGGAGACATTAGAATAATATATTCTGTCTTAAAATTGTCTAAATTTTGTTCCAAATTTTGGCGCCAAATTTTTTTTGATAGCGCCAAAATTTTCATACAGATTAGCAACATATTTTGGACAAAAACTATAATTCGTCCATATTCCATCTGAATATGCGTAATAACTTCAGACGGATTTGGAACACATTTTGAAAAATGTTAATTCTATCCCAAATTTGTCTATAATTAATTTTAAATAATTTTACTATAGCTAACCCTTTGAAGTAGCTAAAACTTTTTCCCACAAATTTAGAACGAAAATAACATCATTTGTAAATTCTGTTTAAAAGTGCATCAGTTTTCAAACGAATTTTAAATGTTTGTTAAAAGATTTTAACATTTAGTATAAAAATATTGTTTATATTTTAAATTAGTCTATTTTTTTAAATTAATATTAGACATAATTTAATTTAAATTTTTTAAAATTAATATTGGACATAATTTTTTTTAAATATCTAACTTTTAGATATCAATATTTTATAATTTATTGAATACCTTTTTGTTGTAATTTTATCTTTTTTTTAATTTGATATTACAAATTAGATATAATTTTAATATTAAAAAATTAAAATATACATAGTTATTTCAATACCACTTATTATTTACTTTGCACCAAAAATAAAAAGGAAAAGTATACGTTACCAAGAGAGAGTCTGCCAACTATTATCAACACGTGATAAATTAGGATTAAACCATGATTAACTTAGATGTGACTTTATTTATTAGATGGATTTCATGTCCAGCCCAATTTAAGTTGGCAGATTTTGACAGATAAAAAGTTAGTAACGTAGCACAACTGAAATAAAAATTTTATCAAAACCGCCTTTTAGTTTCAGGGATTTCAATTTTTGAGCGCCTTCTCCCTAATAGTATCACAACTAGGTTACCTTGCCAAAAACCAAACCTTTTTTCAGAACCGTCTTTTGGTTTCACCGTTTCAGGTTAGTTCTTCATCTCCTTCTCCCTCCTTCTGTGCGTACTTTGCCTCTGATCTGTGATTGCTGCTCGTGCTTCGTGCTCCTTCTGCATGCTCTGCCTCTGTCTGTGCGTTGCCGCTCCTGCTTCGCCGCTCGTGCTCTGCCTCCTATCTCTAGTCCCAGACATCCACCACTCCAGGCTCCAATCTCGCACCTCAGACCACCTCCACCATCGTCAATCGCACTCCCAGGTACCAGCCTTCACTTGCGAACAACCGCTCTGCCTCTTGCATCTGTTCACCTCCGCCAGTCTCAGAACCCGCCCCCCTACCAGCCTCAGACACCGCCCCTTCGCTAGATTGTTTGTGCCTCCTCTTCTCTTTGTGCATCCTCTGCAAGGTTCAAATTTATTGTGAGTATGTGAGCACGCCATCCTCAACTTAGATATTACATACATGCTACTGTCTCAGGGCTGCTTCCCTTTTTACAAAAGGTTAGGGTTTCTTCTTTCTGGGAGTTTCTGTTCTAATTCTTTGAAGTTTTACCCAGCCTTGTAAGGATTGTTGTTGATTTTCTTGCTTTGATATTAAATGAACTGATATAGAATCCTTGGATTGTCATGTGGATTTCAGAATTAACATGAAATGGGGTATATATTGTAGTTTTACCTATTGTTAAGCAATGTTATTGTAACATTGTGATGATATAGCCTCTTAAAAGTATTCTTTTAGATCCTCCTAATTCAAAATTTTACTCACAATGGAGTAGGTTGTAATTATACAATATTCAAGGATAATTCAATGTACATAGTAAATATAAAGTAAGGAGTATTTTAGGCATACCAATTAGCAAGTTTGATCATTTCTTTTGTATTGAATAAAATCTATAAGTAGAGTCAAAGTGCAACTAAGACTAGCTTCTGCGAACTTTTTAAGATTTATATTTGTATCTGATCTCATCTCTACATACTTATCAATCTTGACAGTGAGGTGATTTCAGTGAGTGTCTTGTCATGATATCTACTTAAAGGGGAAAAACAATAGTACTCTGTTGGTTGAAATAGAGAGATGTTTCGAGTATTGTTAATGAATGATATAGGAAAGTCATCTAAGTTCAGGAAAAATTTTGCTATACAACTATAGGACCTAAGATCTTGTATGGAATTGAACGTATGAAAGGCCAACAGTGTAATAAGCTCAATGTTATACAGGTTAGGATTTTGGAATGCATGAATGAATATACTATACAAGGAAGTGAATGTGATGAGAGGACCTATAGAAGCACTAGTAAGAACTAAGAAGAGTATAACTAAAAATCTAAAAGTGGCTTCATGGGCTTCATTTGATACATATAGTTCACCTCTCTTGGTAGAAAGTACTTTTATATATATTATGATAAAATCCTTTGAATTTGATGTTGGTAGAATGTAAAGTAAGGACATTTTGGTTTCTAGGCAATTATTATTTGATAGAGTTTTATAGAATTTTGTACTAAAATTTTGTTCATAACTAACCAACTTAAAAGTTATATGTTTTGATGCTATAGGTTTCATTTTGCACCTAATTATACTTATTTTACATCTTTACTCTTTTCTTTACCTGCAATTTATATGCTTGTGTGCTAGTATGAAACAGTTCAAGGATGTTATCTATTAGAACTGAGTGCAATGCTTATATAGTTATGTCACCTATAATTGTCACCTATAAAGCCACTTATTATGCTTAGAATGTTATCTCTTTATGTTCTATTGGTTAGGTAGTGATTCCCGTGTTAGTTTCTAGTATGTTCGAATAAAGCCAGGTGATAAAAAGGTATTTATGACTAGAATTTTGTTGCTAAAACACCTAGTGTTGTATTATGTGATTATTTAATGTGATTGAGTTTGGTTTTTGACTATAAATTATAATTGTCTTTGATATTATTGTGATCATGGTTTAATGGTTGGATTTACTATGAATTATAATCTGCCCTTTTCACACATATAGTATTATCCTTGCTATGAACTTCTCAAAATGCTCATGTGTACATATATATATATTAGTAGTTTAGTACTAATGCATAGTAGCACTTTATTTTACATTCCAATTGATTATTTTGGCAGCTAAGTATTATTTTACATTCTTATTATTTTAATTCTTTCGATGATGTACATGTTACTGAAATTTAAATGTAATGTGTTACTAATCTTATAAATCTTTGTTGTTTTAGATATACCAGATGATTACACTATTTGGAACGAAGTTGTGACAAAGGAGAAAAAGAAAGCTGCTTTTGGTTTAGGTTCTTTTGGTTTAGATCTCTCTTCAAAGTTGGATTCCAAAAATTGCTCAAAGACATCGAAAGACAATCTAAATATTGAGCGAGAACTTCATATGTGGAAAAAAAGGCAAAAGAGCAAGATTAATGTCTGGAGTATATGTTTTTTCTTATTTAGATTAAGGAATTTTTAGGTGAATTAGTTAGTGCATTTTATTTTATTCATGATATTTGACCTTTTTAAGGCTTTCTTTGTTTTAGTTTAAGTATTTTTTTTCTTATTTTTGTTTGATTACATTTATGGACAAAAGTATTTTAATAATAAATATTTTTTAACTCTTTTATGGTAATTAACATTTTCATGATTTTATTATGTGTTTATAATTTTGATGATGTAATATGAAAAAAATGATTATGATAGTCTTAATATAGAAAATAGATCGAATACAATTTATTTTCTAAAATATTTATATATTAAATAGTAAATTATTTTGTATGAAAATTGTTTGAAATATTATATTAAATTTGTAGAAATTTGTGCGAAAATAATTTTTTTGTGTAAAATTTGTTTGAAATACGTAAAAAAATTTTTAAATTAAATTTGTCTGAAATTTAATCGAAAAAAATTATTATATTTGACTAAATTCGTTAGAAATTTGTCTGAAATAAAATATATTTTTTGTTTGAAATTTGTCTAAAATAAAATATTTTTACGTTTGAAATTTGTTTGAAATTCGTCTAAAATACATCATAATAGTTAGGAATCTAACAGATAAATGCCTATTTGAAATCTGCCACAAAATCGTCTAACAAAAATTCCGAACGAAATTTCAGATAAAATGTAAATTAGCAACAAGGCTTTTTGGGACAAAAAAAAATTCGTCCCAATTTTGTTTGAAAAAAAAATTTGTTTCTAATTTGTTCGAAATTCATTTCAATTTCATCTCAAAATCCGTCTGAAAAAGTCTTATTTCTAGTAGTGTTTTCTCCCATATTTGTCTTGCATCGTAGAATTATGGTATGACTTGGTAATGCAGAGCAATTTTCTTTGCCATGAATCCATGCGTCACCCCATCATAATGCCAACAACGTTGTTTCTTGGGATTTTAAAAATTAATTCTAACTAAAAATAAAAGTACTCGTAATGTCAACAATAAATCCAACAATAAATCAACCACAAGTACATATAAAATTAACAACATAAGCACTTTAAGCATTGCTCGCCAATCTAGATGCATCACCACATTGGGGGCAAGTCTTCTGGTGTGACCAACCTGCCTCGCTTAGGATGGTTTGGATCAGTCTGGTCCATGTTTATCCGAATCCTGGTTGTTCTTAAGCGTCTTTCAGTAACACATCTCTTGGCAAGATTAGAAATTAATAACCCGACAAGCATAATGGGAAGAAGGAAAACTCTTTAGGAATTGGGGGGTCTATTCATTTTATAGACATTGAAGACCGTACTCATGTGGTAGACATCATCAATATTAGTTGCTAAGTTAAATTGAGAATATGAACAACAAGCAAGCACATGACGACATGAATAATAAAGGGTCTGGAAGTACCTTTAGCCACAAGGACATTGTGACAACAAGATTTTGTATTTGATAAGTGAAAATCCACCTATGGGTATCGTCTCATCCATCATAAATTCTAAGCTAACCTGGTCATATATGTGACACTGAAGTTTTGATAAGCCTTCAAGTTGGCCTCAATTTCTTTAACAAGTGTCTAACAAAACTGTTGGTCAAGATTAAGTTTTGCTTTGGCATCACATCTTTTGCGAACAAATAGCTCAAAAAAATCTGCAATATGTAGAGTCATTAAAGAAGTGACTAGAAAGTTCCTTGTGCCTTATAAAATGGCATTTACACTGTTAGAGATGTTGGTTTTCATGTGGCTAAACCTACGACCTCTATCTCGATGTTGCATCCACTTAGCCAAGTTCATCCTATTAGTCCAACCACACATTTTTAGATCTTCACTTTGTAGGATGTCAAACCAATAATCAAACTTAATCTCTGTGAATAAATCTTTCATGACTCGACGTTCTTACCCTCAAGTAGTGAAAAATTGATGGAGAGTATATTAAAATTTCTATCCTGTGCAATTGTCATATGCGATGTGCCTCTATACTTGGTACAAACGAGTTTTGTCGATACTAATTAGTGATTTGCAGTACTTGAAAGTCTTAATACATGGTGCGAAATGTCTATAAAAGTGTAAAATTTCTACAATACCCTTATTCCTTTTTTTTTCCAAACCAAACCCTAATCATTTTCTAACACGCTCAAACACGTGGCTGAGAATGAAAGAAGGCAAAAGAGAGAGGAAAAATGGAGAGGGCGCTGGTTAGGGACAGGTTGCCGTTGTTGCCGTCGTGGTGGCTGCACATGGAGGACCGTCACCGTCACCGTCACTGAGGGGAGCCCGAGGAGAGAGAAGAGAATGTGTGGCAGAAAGAGGCGTTATGAACGTCGGAGGGAGGTTCTGTTGCCGTCACTGTCGAAACCCTAGTCACCGGTGCTGAAGCCAGCCTCGCCGTCGTCGAACTACTGTGCCACCAAGGAGGTCAAAGAGAAAGAGAGAGACTTCACGAAAGGGAAAGGAGAATGCGACAAAACTCGTCACCGAGAAGAAGGGTACCGGTGGTGTGCTGTTGCTGCTGCTGCCATTGTTGGGGAAGGAGGTCAGTGTCGAGCTGTGCGCCGCCGTCAGAGCCGTTCTTTGCTAGCGCCACTACTAGTAGTTGCCTCTGCTTCTAGTTTAAGCATCCTACCGGAGCTTTTGTCACTGTCACTGTTGTGGTTTTTGGAAAAATGCTGCCGAAGTGCCTCTATTCTGGTCTAGGTCACATTTTCTTTAACTTGTCTCATTTCTACTTTTGCTCTGCTGCTATTCAATTTATGCTATATTGTTTCCATTCTGTTCTGTTTCAGCCACCATAACTGTGATGATCACAATATTGTTGCTACAGGATTAGTCAAAGTTGTTGCCACTGCCTGATTATGCGTCCGCATTCTTTCGATTCATTCTATTTCAGCCATCCTCACTCTTTAAGTTGGCACTTCGGGTTTGGTCTTTTCGGTCTTTCAGGACCAATTTGTGAGTAGACTTTACATTTATAATTGTTTGGTTTTGCATTTATTATTATTTTGATATGCAGTTCTCTAAACTTATAATTATACTTACAAAGATTACTATCAAAGAATTTTAAATTAGATTGAATAATTGATTTATTAGAACTAAATATTTATCCTCTTTAAGCAAATTTTAATATGCACATGAGACTATATGTTTTATGAGATTACAAGCATGTTTGATGAAGCTTTAAATTATTTTAAAACATTCGATTTTATTCGAATATGTATTTTGTGAAGCATTAAAGTATTTGTTAGTATTTATTTTAAAATTGTGCAATGTTTGAAGTGCCTTAAGATTAAGAAAGTATGATTGAAAAGGATTTGAATGAAAAAGTATTATTTGATTTGATTTGATTTCATACCTTATATGTTTGAAAGACCGAAGAATTTGTTATATTAATAAATTATATGTTTTGAATTGGTTTGGGAAGTTTATATTAGAATACCATAGTTAACGGCGGTTATGACGTTAACCTAAATGCATCTGGCTCAGACCTCAGCTAACAGGGGCATTGCTAGCCTAACGTGTAGGCCATACGTTGGATCTGTTATTCTGTACAGACACACTAGAGGAAAGGGCTACCCATAGAGGTAGAGCCGCCCAATTGTAGACTTTTGATTTGATTTCTGTATGAGAACTCCCTTATTGATTCACTTATTCATATGAATTATTATTTTTTAACTAAAATTATTTTATAATAATGTTTATATGGTCTCTTGTGAATTATAGATGTACTGTCTAGTCCTTGGGTTGCAAAACTCACTCCATTTTTCTAAAAATATTTTTTAAGAATACATATTTGATTATGAGAGCCTTTCTGTTCAAGAGTAATGATATGAAAATGATACCTATTCTTTGTTGAGTTCTTAGGCGTCATCTGCTCCATATGTCATAGGCAGGATCCAACCATTCTTAATTATTTTAATTTTTTTTTAAAAATGTATAACTATTTATTTTAGAACTTGTAAAATATTTGTAACCTTCTTATTCAACTTATATTTGAGTACGTTAGGCTTGCTATGGGACTATTTTTCTGTGCGCCGGTTATGGCTCATTTTGGGCTGTGACAAAGTGGTATCAGAGCTTAGGTTTAATCGGTGTAATATAAAGCAAGTGTTCTATGGTAGGATCACAATTGTATAAATAGAAGCGCGCCTATTTGTACAAATTGTCGAACTATCAAAGGCTTATAGAAATGTTCTCTTTGTTCTCTATGTCATTGTTGTCTTCTGATTATTGAAGTCATGTATCCTCTGCCACTTCTTACTACTCCTGTCCTTTTGTACTCAATCTTGACATATTCTTTGGTTATTTTCTCGAGTATGTTTTTGTAATGGTTTCAGTTTTGGTTCCGGTTCGCGATTTCTCTCCTAGCTAGTTCTAATTCTCCGATTTTGTGAATATGTGCTTTAATCTTCTTTATCTTTGAGTTGTTCTCTATGATTCCTAATGTCAATAGTTCATGAGTTACTTATAAGATTCGATCTATGTTTGCTGTGAATTACCATCTGATTCTATTATTGAACTGTATTTGGATTTGTGGATTGCATGGATTTGCTAAGTTTCTGATCGAAATGCTTTGTTTTGGATTCAATAAGTGATATTGGGATTTTTCTTTTTATGTTGATAATATTTGAAGTTATAGCATAATTTTGATTTGCTTTTGATTCTTTCTTTCAAATCAATAATTTTGAAAACTGTTATTTAGTTGCACAAGAAGAAGGACTATGTGATGAAACATATAAATAGAGTGTTATTGTTGTTTGATCGGTTGGTGATTTTCTTTGGTTAAGTATAGTGAATTATTTGGGTAATCAGTTAGCTGGATCGAAGGTCTTTTCCGATCTAGAAGTTTAGTTGTGATTTTCTAATTTGATGATCCGGTTCAGTTATGGTTCTTTGTTGTTGAACATAGCTTTTCTGTCACAGAACTATTTCTGGCTTGATAAGTTGAGAGAAAGATTGTGAATGCATGCTTTTTGGTTGGCGATTATAAGATGAATTTTATTTTTGGCTAAGATATAAAACTTGAGAATTTTCTTAACCCTTTGCTTTTCTAAATATTCTCTTGTTCTCAACCATTGTTCTTATTTTTAGATATTAGAAGATTTGTTTTCTTGGTTTGTAGTGTCCTTGTGAGATTGGGATTGTAGATCTTAGATATTGAAAAGAATTGCTGACAATTTTCAAAAAAGGGATTAGATATTCAATTTCTTAAAGGTGAATAAATTCTTTATACGAGTTTTTCTTCTTATGACATTCAACTAATTATTATAAACCATGTTTTTCATTAACTCCTTAATAACTCTAGATTTAAATTATTTGATTTCTCAACAAGACCTAATATTTCATGATTTACATTTGGTTAGGTTCGTGGAATAAAATAGTGTAAGTGAAATTATGTACTAAGGTACTAATTTGATCTATACAATGGTACTTTGAAGTAAGATTTTACTAGGATTGGAAAGATATTAGCTATCTTAATACAATAATGTAGAATTCTTGTGAACTTTTTTGGTTCTAAATTAAAAAGGGAAATCAATATTAAAATAACTTGAGATTTTCTTAGGATAATCATAACATAATATATAAAGACTGTTTTGGTAAATTTTTCAGCAAGTTAGGATTTTTTTATTAGAAGATTGATAATTTAAAATGTTTGTGCTCTGATAACAGTTTTTATTTTTTATTATTCATCTTATTGAGTATTTTTATGTTACAACTTTTTATAGATACAATTTTCATTTTTTATTATAACATACTATATTATTGCTGAAATTTTTATCTCTAGCCACTAGAATAGGTTAATAGGTTATTGCCGATGAATTGTTATTGTTGTTATTGCTATTTAAGTCATCATTACGTGTTGATCAATATTATAGTTTGTAAACAGTAAATTCTTGCATATTGATATAGTTAGGATTCAATTTTTTATTCAATAGTGACTCAGTAATGTTTTGTTAGATTTTCTATTATCTTTCTCTTTTTGTCTCATTATTATTATCATTGATCTCTTACATAACATGTTTTTTTTTTCAATTTAGTACGCTGTGCATGATAATTTAGGTGCCTTTAATATTAAAAATCACCTCCTTATTATTTTTACATGACGACTTTGTAGGTAGTATTTTAAATTTGTTTAATTGATTTGGTTTTGTTATTAGTAGTAGTTAGTAGTGAGTAGTGGTACTATTTTGTGATTGGACTTCTGGGTTTCTTGATTTGTATGTAGCTGTTGTTTTTGTGCTTGTTAGGTTTGCTTTCGAGTTGGAAATGAGTAAGGGATTTGAAAAAAAAAAATAACTTTCTCATGATATTATATTTTTCAAAATAAGGCAAGGATTTAATAGATATATTTTTAGTTAGATTAACAAAATGAATGAATAAATAAATAAATTATGACTATTATGATTATTATATCATGTTAATAAAAGATATTTTCTTAAAATATAGCTTTTAAATTACTAAGGTTTCTCATGGTATTCAATTTTATTGGTTGATCTTTTTACCAAAAAAAAAAAAAGAGAATACCACAAGACGATAGCATTGTGGATGTGATTAAAAATATCAGTTATGCAGCGTGAATTGAGATGCACATTAAAATAAGAGAAAATGACAAATAGGTCCCTGACCTTTTGTTCCGCAGACATTTTCATCCCTGAGCATTTGAAAATACTTTTAAGTCCCTCACCTCTTTAAAAGTTGGACGAATTAGTCCCTCCATGCAAATACCTCCATCAGACTCAACGGAAAAATCTAACGTGGCTCCGTTCTGCTTACCTGGCATTACAATAGGCTGCCCATGAGGCACATTAGTGAAAGGTCGGTTTTGAAAAATGGACAAAAAAGTCCCTCTGTCTCAAAATAGCATATATTAATTAAGCGAGCTCTTGAGAATACTCCTCCTTCCACCATTCCCTCACAAGCCTTTTTCTCTGCTTCTCCATAGATTTCCACCATTCCAGTTTCCTCCTACTACTACTGCTATTACTCTTGTGCTTCTTGTTGTTGTTGTTCTCATCCTTTGCATTGGTAGAAGCAGCAGAAGCAGTCAACTCAACTTTGGGTCTCTGTATTCCAAAGTCATTCCCAATCCAATCCATCACATAATCCTTCAACACAGCACCCGATGAACCTCCGTTCTCTTCATTTGCCAAATTGCCTCCCACACCCTTCCCATTTTTCTTCACAACTGCATCAGGCGATGGAATTGGTCCTTCCAGAGATTGCTCCTCAAAAGCAGAGGCACCGTCACTCTCGTAGCTTAAAGCCTCAGCTTCCAACCTGTTCTCCGTCTTGAACCTTGCAAGTCCAAAGTCTCCTATCTTGGCCGCAAAGGACCGCTCCAAGAGAACATTACTGGGCTTGATATTGCTGTGAATCACCGGAGGGTCGCAGGAGTGAAGACATTGTAACCCTTTTGCGACGTCCAGCGCGACGTAGGATCTCGTCTGCCATCGCATGAGCTCATGGGATTTTTGGTGGAGGAGTACGTTGTGGAGGTTGCCGTTGTGCATTCTTGTAACCTAATTTCCCAATCAATGGCGCATAGAGCTTTTCAAGGTCCACCCCTTTGCTGAAGAATCTGTCAATCCACAAGTACCTTCCACCTCTCAAAACCCTATCCACATCAAACAGCAAGAACTCCATCATCGTCGCTGAAATCCACTGGTTCACGGCACGCCCGCACCGCACAAGGTCCACCACTCCATCGAACACCGGCAGGTTATGAACTTGGACGAATCGGAGGAACGGTTGAAGCCTAGGTTAAGGTTTTGGCGGTGGAAGCAATCGAAGGATTTGCAAGGATAATGGTCCCAATTTACAGAGAAATTGGGGAGTGAAGAAAGGAAAGAGCTTGAGGGAGAGGGGATGAGGGTTTGTGCGGTGCGATTCAGGAGAAGCAACGGCGGCGGAAGAGGGGGTGATTTTGGCAATTGGAGAGTTGAAGAGAGGTGATAGAGTGAGAGGATGTTGGTGGCCACCATTGCCATCAGAAGAACAAGGTTTAGTGTCATTGAAGAAGGTCTCAAATGAATTTCAGGATTAGGGTAGCACACAAAACGATGCCATTTTGAGCGACAGGGACTTATGTGTCCATTTTTTAAAATTTCTATCCTACTAATGTGCCACGTGGGAAGCTGTGATGCCAGGTAAGCAGAGGGGAGAGCCACGTCAGCCTTTTCCATTGGGTCTAACGGTGGCTTATAGACGGAGGGATTCATCCGTCCAAGATTTGTGAAGCTCGGGGATTTAAATGTATTTTCAAATACTCAGGAACGAAAACGTCTGCGGGACAAAAGGTCAGGGACCTATTTGTCTTTTTCTCTTAAAATAAACATGGAGATTCATGACTACGAGTTTGACGTCCAAGTTTATTAACTTCTACATGTATTAGTCTTTGCTGCCAAGAGCATATATATATTTGGGGTGTCTTTAGTTCATGAGCTTTAAATTCAGTTAACTATTTATGAAGATGAGTTTTCTTTTTAGTGTTTCATCTTTATAAAAAAACATGATCCCAATATTAATTCCATAAAATTCTTTTGCTATGTGCTTGAATTATGCTGAAAGCTAAATTATGTTTAAAGATTTTAGACAAAATAAAAAGTAGCAGTTGTTATAACTAATATTAGTTTATGTTAATTGAAATTACGTCAAATTTTAGTTTTATTTTCATTATCTTACATATGCGTTATTCGTAAATTAAGTTATAATTGTATGATCATATGAAAACATTTGAGTATATTTTACAATAATAATAAGTTAAATTTACAAGTGAATTTTGGTTTTGAGGACAATGAGATTATTGCTTACATTTTCTCATTATATTTTACGTTATTTATCTATTAATTATAGTCAAAAGCTATTAAATTTTATTCTAGTATACTTAATATTCAAGGTTATAGCAATAATTTTTTCAAATGGTCTTTGTCAAAGAATTCTAGATAAGAGAAAATGAGCAAGTTAATTTTTGTGACAATTACTGTTTTTAATTTTCATAACTGTTCTATTGTCTTTTAAAAGGTGCGGTCAAATCTTCAATTTGTTGTTTTGCTTTGCTTCTCGGTTATTGTCTTTGTCTTGTTGCTTGGAATTTTGATTTACAACTGTTGTGTGTATTTTATTTACATTGTATGTTTGTTGCTGTTCAGTTTTCTTTGCCTATAGTGTTGTTGCTTCCTATTATTTTCTTTAACTTTGTATGTCATAGTGTGATTATTTTCGTCTATAAATATTATAAACTTTAGGCCTTGTATGTTCTTTCTCTTTTTTGATTCTGAAATATTGTGTCTTATTTGATTGTTTTCCTAGTCATTTTCTTAAATCTTTGTGAACATTGTCAAGGACTATAGTGGCCATCTCTTGTGAACTTTGCACTTATTTGATTCAACTGGAACTTGTTTCGACGTAATACTTCATCTACTCTTTTATTGTTTCTATCAAAGTTCTTTGATTCAGATTTCCTTGTTAGGATGTAATTGACTTTTTTTATGGCACACTTCATTGTTTATGTACATCATTGCTTAATTGTGATCCTACGCATCCTTCCAAATTCTTGCGAGCCTCATCTGTGATGTTTCTCTTCTCTTCCTAAGATTTGAATCATTTTAAGTAAACGCGTGCTTGTTTTGATGTCGCGTGGGATTTCTAGATATAGCAAGTGATATGTTAGTTCTTTAAAACACTGCTTATCGATGCTGAACTTTGAAAGTTGTAATTCAAATACTTGACATAAGACTGGTTGCTACCATGGATATGTACTACAGAATGAACATTGTATTTTGAAAAGATTGACGAACAAAGTGAAAAATGTTATGTATATCCGAGTTGTCAAGGGAACGAGAGTAGGGGAACGCCAACGGCATTGTTCTAACAAGAACCTATCTTGTAACTTTTGCACCTCGTTATACTTATTTATCATGTTAGGTAGTGTGCTAAAACCATGTAAAGTATTGAAGATTATTTCAATTTTTGATGACGAAAAATTTTATAAGAAGGGTAGAATGTAAAATTCCTACAATACCCTTATTCTTTTTTTTCCAAATCAAACCCTAACTCTTTTCCAACACACTCACACACGCGGCTGAGAATGAAAAAAGGCAAAAGAGAGAGGGAAAATAGAGAGGGAGAAGAAAGGACGAGGGAGGAAGGCAAACGACACCAGTTAGGGACAGGCTGCCGTCGTTGCCGTCGTGGTGGCTGCACATGGAGAACCGTCACCGTCGCTGAGGGGAAACCGAGGAGAGAGAAGAGAATGTGTGGTAGAAAGAGGAGTAATGAACATTGGAGGGAGGTTTTATCGCCGTCACTATCAGAGTCCTAACCGCCAGCGTTAAAGCCATCCTCGCCATCATCGAACTATTGTGCAGCCAAGGAGGTTAAAGAGAAAGAGAGAGACTTCGCGAAAGGGAAAGGAGAACGCGACAGATCTCATCACCGAGAAGAGGGGTACCGGTGGTGTGCTGTTGTTGCTGCTGCCATTGCTGGGGAAGGAGGTCAGTGTCGAGCTGTGCACCACTGTCAGAGCCATTCTTTGCTTGCGCTGCTACTGGTAGTTGCCTCTACTTCCAGTTTAAGCATCCTACCGGAGCTTTTATCACCGTTACTATTGCAGTTTTTGGAAAAATGCCGCCGAAGTGCCTATATTCTGGTCTAGGTCACATTTTCTTTAACTTGTCTCATTTCTACTTTTGCTCTGCTGCTATTCCATTTATACTATATTGTTTCCCTTCTATTCTGTTTTAGCCACCATAACTATGATGATCACAATGTTGTTGCTGCAGGATCAGTCAAAGTTGTTGCCACTGCCTAATTATGCATCCGCGTTCTTTCGATCCATTCTATTCCAGCCATTCTCACTCTTTAATTTGGCACTCCGAGTTTGGTCTTTTCGGTCTTTCAGGGCCAATTTGTGAGTAGGTTTTACATTTATTATTGTTTGGCTTTGCATTTATAATTGTTTTGATATGCGGTTCTCTAAACTTATAATTATACTTATAAAGATTATTATCAAATAATTTAAATTAGATTGAATAATCAATTTATTAGAACTAAATATTTATCCTCGTTATGCTAATTATAATATGCACATGAGACTATATGTTTTATGAGATTACAAGTATGTTTGATGAAGCTTTATATTATTTTAAAACATTCGATTTTACTCGAATATGTATTTTGTAAAGCATTGAAGTATTTGTTAGTATTTATTTTAAAATTGTGCAATGCTTGAAATGCCTTAAGATGAAGAAAGTATGGTTGAAAAGGATTTGAATGAAAAAGTATTATTTGATATGATTTGATTTGATACATTATATGTTTGAAAGACCGAAGAATTCGTTCTATTTAAAAATTATATGTTTTGAATTGGTTTGGGAGGTTCGTATTAGAAAACTGTAGTTAACGGCGATTATGACGTTAACCTGGATGCATATGGCTCAGACCTCAGCTAGCAGGGGCGTTGCTAGCCTAACGTGTAGGCCACACGTTGGATCTATTATTCCGTACAGATGCACTAGAGAAAAGGGCTACCCATAGAGGTGGAGCCACCCAATTGTGGACTTTTGATTTGATTTCTGTATGAGAACTCCATTAGTGATTTACTTATTGATATGAATTACTATTTTTTAAATAAAATTATTTTTATAATAATGTTTATATGGTCTCATGTGAATTATAGATGTACTGTCTAGTCACTGGGTTGTAAAACTTACTCCATTTATCTTAATTTTTTTTTTCGGAATACATATTTGATTATGAAAGCCTTTCTATTCAAGAGTAATGATATGCAAATGATACCTATTCTTTGATGAGTTCTTAGGCATCATCTGCTCCATATGTCACAGGCAGGATCCAACCATTCTTAGTTATTTTAATTTTTTTAAAAAATGTATAACTATTTATTTTAGAACTTGTAAAATATTTGTAACCTTCTTATTCAACTTATATTTGAGTACGTTAGGCTTGCTATAGGATTATTTTCCTGAGCACCAGTTATGACTCATGTTGGGCTGTGACAAAAAGCTCATTAAAAAATACGGAATGTCTTATCCAATTCATTTTCAACTTTAACAAGAGTAGTCTTCAACAATGCAATAGTATCAGCCATAGTCATTTATATGCCTATAACCTATCTAGGCAAATCATTGCACAAATCTTATCAATATGTATAGATTTTTACAATTTCTTTATTAGAAGACTTTTCGATAACTCAGCTTAAAACCATAAGTTTCTTGTGATCATCACTTGAAATCTTAGTTGCGAATTTGTGTAAGGTCCATTATACTTCTTAACGTCCCAGTAACCTTTTTGTCAGAGTGTGACCTGAATAAACCATTTTTAACTATTTCAAAGTCTTTTGTACTTTCCATGATATTTTAGGTGATCTAACTCAAATATCTTTTACTCAACATCACAGTAAATGCTATAATTCTCCACACTAAGAACTACTTCCTCCTTATGTTAAATCTCGGATGGATCATTGTTCCCAATCCTAGAACCTAAATCCAAAAATCCTATCCATCCATATCAACAAGATTGAGAGTTGAGAATTAGAGAGGGGTATTGTTCTCTAAACTCATTGGATGACTTGCCTTTATCGCCAAAATATTCCCTCTATTCTTGTCACTGTTCCTCATTGTCATCATCGTCGCCAAGTACTTTTCTCTATTGTATCCAAGTCCTTGACGTCCATAGTGGCTCTAAACACATGATGAGGTAACTCCATTGCAACCACAAGTTGATTGGATGTGTGATTATCTCCTATGTCATATGCAACATCAACATCACAATTCAAATCCACTGCGAAAGAAAAAGATACCATCGATGCTATGCCAACAGAATGAGGATTAGGAGCAGATCCTCCAAAGCTAACAGCTATATCTTCAAGCTTGGCTTATAATTCCGTCATTCGAATCTCAGAAAAATTCTCACAACAATGACATAGTATTCATATTTCATCATCATTATGTATCATTAAAGAAGCAAACTTCACAAATCCTTATCCAAGTGTATTTGGGATCCTGCACAATGTTTGATATCCACTTGTCTTTTCCATATACTAATTTTTTGTAAAATGAGATTTAGTAATTCTACAAATGTGGTAAATGGTTGTATAAAGAGACCAGTTAGATTTGTCTCTAAAAGATACTCTCTCCTCACTTCTCTTCATTTCTCTCTTGTGATGTATAGAGCTAAAAAGTTATTAGACATTTTTTGTTTTTCGATAGCTAGTAAAGCACTAAGATATGAAACTGCAAAGCATTTTCTTCATGAATCAGTATATCAATAGGTTTTAGTGCCACTAATAAATCGTGCTCGATATTCAGGTTTTACTTGTAGTCTTACATAATCATAATAAATACTGGTAGCTAGGTTTTTTAGACTCCATTTCATTACTAATTGTTGTATTTTTTTTGGGCTTTGGAGTTGTTTGTAAAACTGTCATGTCCCATGAGTTAAATAGGGTATTTTCTTGTGTATTCATATTACTAAATCGTAGGCTTGGAATAATGTCACTACAAGAAATTACCGGAATACCGATCGATTTAGCGACCAATTTTGGTAGTCGCTAAAATCTTGATCGCTAATATTTAGTGACCGATTTTAGTGACCGATTTTCAACCAAGGCCACCTAACCATACAAAATAATTTTGGTCGCTAACAAGATCAGTCGCTAAATAGCAATCAATATTTCGGTCACTAAATCGGTTGTTGGGGTGTTCGGTCGCTAAATGGTGACCAATATTTCAGTTACTAAATTGGTTGCTAACTTTTCAGTCGCTAAATCGGTCACTAACAGCAAACTTCAAAATTTCAAAATCAGTTGCTAAATTAGTCGCTACTACCTCTTTCTAATTATAAATTTTAACTAAATTTCACATATATCACTATTAAAATTTAATTTTTAAATATCATTCCAAATAAACAAAATATATAAATAATCAAAGATAGGTAACTATTTATTAAGATCGAATGCCAATAATTATTGAAAATCATATAAAGATAAAATAGAAAATAGATTCTAATACAAATAAATTTATATTTATGTATAGTACATATATGTGATGCTGTCATCTTTGATCACTGATAATGACCTCTTCAACTTTGACATAATTTATAAAAATTTTGCAAGATCAGTCACAAACATCTAGTGTAAGTTTCAAAGTGAATCACATTGATTTACAACATTTAATCAATCAACATATAGAAAAAACAGTAGCAGATTTGATTATAATTCTTGACTGGATGGTTAAATGACCAAAGGACACCGATTCATGTTATATAACTATTACTCGTGTATTCCATTATAGAACATACATCCTGCTCTTTTTATTTACATTTTCAATTTGCATAGCCCAAATTGGACCTAAGCCGAGGCAACACTATTAATTTTCCACATCCTTTCTTGCATATAAATTTTGAGCTTCCTGCCAATTTTCACTAACTCAGGTTTGCTACAAACAATGGTGTATGTACTTCTTTGGAAGAGTAGGGATACTGCCACTTAAATTTGTGTTTATGAAAAATAAAAACATAGAGATAGCATAGCATATTGACACTGACTTCTGACTTGAATTAGTTCCCTTCCGTTGTCAAGCCAACATCTTTCTCACATGAACATTCATCTTGATTGAAAATAGACAATATGGATCAACATATGGAGAACTACTTATTCCCTGTAACTGAGATTTATTATTATGAAAATGCTCACCTCTAAAACATTGTAGACCACATATAATTTGATTGTTCCTTGACCACGGATCATATGATATATTAAGCTGATATCTGAGGCAGCATGATTTTAAGGATGAATAAAACAAATTCAGTATATAGCATTATAGCTGATCAACACAAAAATTAGTGATATAACATATGATCATAGGAGCAGAGAATCAGAAGACCTGTCTGTTGCAGAAGAATGACTCCACAACTCATAATAAGAAAGTAGCCAAAATCTGTTAATTCCATAGCAGACAACCTCTTGAACTGCCTACCACAAGCATGATAAGGTCAAATTATAATACTAAAATTGATGGACTATAACATTTTTTTAAAAATGAACACAAGAATTGGGATGAAAAAGAGGATACTAATCAAAGTATAAGAACAAGTTGATTTTGTAGTAACAAAAATTGGTCTTTTATTCAGCTGAAAGAGTCAACGACTAATACAGTCTAGATAAAGTTCAAAAATTTAAGGCCAATACCATATCCACTGTCTAACTGGATTTGGACCAACTGCTTAATCTAGGATGACACAGTTCACACATTCATTTCGCACTCATCATTCAAAGATCTACAGATATTTAAAGGCATTAGTAAGATTGTAATAGATGGATTCTATCCAAAAAAAGATGATTGTAACAAATGGATACTACCTAAATCACTAACTCAAATTAAAGAAATAAATGCTGCGGAATTTTCTATAACCTAGAATCCCACATGCATGCCCAACTAACATTTTATTTTGAGGGAAGAAAATTTAGTATAGGTGACAAACCTTGTCTTTAGAAGCTTCCAAACGGTCATCATGATTCTTGTTGGCATGATAGTTAATAATGAAAGAAATGAATCAAAGCAGACAAAACAACCAACATGATAAGCTGCAATTACATTATGTGTTTGAGTTGCCACAACAGAAAATGCACTAGTAGAATATGCTACTATATGTTAGCAAGGGTAAGGGAAGGTTTAATGTTTTTCATTTTTCCCTGAAACTTCTTAGTTTATTCCAACTATTGTGAAGGTAATATAGGCAGCTAAACCAGGAACACATATCCATAAACGACAACAAAAAACTATAACTAGAGTTATTTCAAATTATCTTCCCATTTTCAATCGAGAAAAAGGAAGTGTACCAATTCGCATCTCCATGGCAAGTGAAAGGTAGTGTCATAGACTCTCTCTCATTATTTTTCATTTCCAAGTGTTGTTGTACTACGTAAAGAATTTCCATTGTGCATTTCTTTTTCATTCAAGAGTAGAAGCAATTTGTCAAACAGGTCATGTGCAATATTTCTCATTCAAAACTAGAAGCAATTATCAAACAAATACGTGCACCAAAATATTTCTCATTCAACGAGGAGGGAAATTCTCAAAATTTAGAGCTAATTCCTGAAAATGGAAAATTCTCAATCCAACAAAACAAAGGAAGGAAAAAAAATGCAAAGTAAAAATGGAAAGAGGAGGGAGAAGAGGAAGTAAGAAGCACTTGGAACGTAGCCGTAGCTGCTCTTGAGACGATCTTCGAGTTCAAGTAGATCGGAGTGGTTTTTCTTATAAAGTTCATTGAAGTGACCTAACATCTCTTCGAAGGAGATGGTGCCGAATGACATCGAGTCTAGGAGCTCGAGGTTGGCGGCGGAGGTGGATACGCGGCGATTAAGGGATTGAACAAAGGTATAAGATGCAGAATCTGTGATGAAAAATGCAATTGAAATTCCAAATTTAAAGTGCTTAGATGGCTGAAGATTGATTTGAATTTTGTGAGAAAGATTTACTGAGATGGTTGAAGAATGAACCCGGCCGAAGCGGGTGGAGGAGGCGGTTTCCGAGGGAGGAAGAAGATGGTGATGATAAGTGCAAATGGAAGAAGGATGACTGTGTTTGATTGGAGGAGATGAGAATGGTGTGGGTAACTTAGGGTTAGCGACGGTAACTTAGACGTTATATTTTTTTAATTTAGTGACTGCTTTTGTGACTGCTTAATTTATAACATTGGTCATTAATTTAAAAATTAGCAACCAATTTAGTGACCATAATTTTAGCGACTGAATTAGTAATCAACCAAGGTTATTCTATTTACCTATAAATTGGATGCAAAATCGGTCACTAAATTAAAAAATAGCGACCGATTTTGTGACCAAGAGCCCCAAGGACATTCTTTTTTTTGTTTTAGTTGCTAATTCGGTCGCTAAATTAAAAAATAGTGACCGATTTTAGCGACCGTTTATATTTTAGTTGTATAAAACTAGTCGGTCGCTAATTCGGTGACTATCAGTGACCGATTATGTTAGTCACTAAATTAACAATTAGCAACCGATTTAGCAACTGATGAGCGGATAATTTATACGCTTTTTGGCATTGTTTTTAGGTAGTTTTTAGTATGATCTAGTTACTTTTAGGGATGTTTTCATTAGTTTTTATGCTAAATTCACATTTCTGGACTTTACTATGAGTTTGTGTGTTTTTCTGTGATTTCAGGTATGTTCTGGCTGAAATTGAGGGACCTGAGCAAAACTCTGATAGGAGGCTGACAAAGGACTGCTGATGCTGTTGGAATCTGACCTCCCTGCACTCAAAATGGATTTTCTGGAGCTACAAAATTCCAAATGGTGCGCTCTTAAAAACGTTAAAAAGTAGACATCCAGAGCTTTCCAGCAATATATAATAGTCCATACTTTATTCGTAATTAGATGATGTAAACTGGCGCTCAACGCCAGTTCCATGCTGCATTCTGGAGTCAAACGCCAGAAACACGTCACGAACCAGAGTTGAACGCCCAAAACATGTTACAACTTGGCGTTCAACTCCAAGAGAAGCCTCAGCTCGTGGATAGATCAAGCTCAGCCCAAGCACACACCAAGTGGGCCCTGGAAGCGGATTTCTGCATCAATTACTTACTTCTGTAAACCCTAGTAGCTAGTCTAGTATAAATAGGACTTTTTACTATTGTATTTTCATCCTGGATTGTATTTTTGATCCTGTGATCACGTTTTGGGGGGTGGCCTCTCGGCCATGCCTGGACCTTCATCACTTATGTATTTTCAACAGTGGAGTTTCTACACACTATAGATTAAGGGTGTGGAGCTCTGCTGTACCTCAAGTTTTAATGCAAGTACTTCTATTTTTTATTCAATTCGACTTATTCCTATTCTAAGATATTCGTTGCACTTCAACATGATGAATGTGATGATCCGTGACACTCATCATCATTCTCACCTATGAACGTGTGACTGACAACCACTTCCATTCTACCTTAGACCGGGCGCATATCTCTTGGATTCCTTAATCAGAATCTTCGTGGTATAAGCTAGAATTGATGGCGGCATTCATGGGAATCTGGAAAGTCTAACCTTGTCTGTGGTATTCTGAGTAGGATTCCGGAATTGAATGACTATGACGAGCTTCAAACTCGCGATTGCTGGGCGTGATGACAAACGCAAAAGAATCAAGGGATTCTATTCCAACATGATCGAGAACCGACAGATGATTAGCCGTGCTGTGACAGAGCATTTGGATCATTTTCACTGAGAGGATGGGATGTAGCCATTGACAACAGTGATGCCCTACATACAGCTTGCCATAGAAAGGAGTGACAAAAATGGGATAAAAGCAGTAAGAAAGCAGAGATTCAGAAGGAACACAACACCTCCAAACACTTGTCTGAAATTCCCACCATTGAATTACATGAGTAACTCTATCTTTATTTTCGATTTAAATTTATTATTATTATTCAAAAATCCAATAATCTCTTAATATAGTTGAATCCGCCAGACTGGGATTTATAAGATGACCATAGCTTGCTTCATACCAACAATCTCTGTGGGATTGACCCCTTACTCACGTAAGGTATTACTTGGACGACCCAGTACACTTGCTTGTTAGTTGTGCAGAGTTGTGACTAAGTGTGATTCACGTTTGAGAGCACCAAGTCTTTGGAGCCATTGTTGATGATCACAATTTCGTCCACCAAGTTTTTGGCGCCGTTGCCAGGGATTGTTCGAGTATGGATGACTGACGGTTCATCATGTTGCTCAGATTAGATAATTTTCTTTTTATTTTCTTTTCAAAAAAGTTTTCAAAAATCTTTCAAAAATTTGTCTTTATTTTCGTTTTTCTAAAGAATATTTTCAAAAAAAAAATAATAAAAATACAAAAAAATTCATAAAATCATAAAAACCAAAAAAAATTTGTGTTTTTTGTTTTTGTCTTGTGTCAATTTTTAAGTTTGGTGTCAATTACATGTTTTAAAAATCTCTTGCATTTTTTGAAAATTCATGCATTCATAGTGTTCTTCATGATCTTCAAGTTGTTCTTGGTAAGTCTTCTTGTTTGATCTTGATGTTTTCTTGTTGTGTATCTTCTATTGTTTTTCATGTGCATTTTTGTATTCATAGTGTCTAAACATTAAAGATTTCTATGTTTGGTGTCTTGCATGTTTTCTTTGCATAAAATTTTTTTCAAAAATTTGCTCTTGATGTTCATCATGATCTTCAAAGTGTTCTTGGTGTTCATCTTGACATTCATAGTGTTCTTGCATGCATCATATGTTTTGATCCAAAATTTTCATGTTTTGGGTCATAATTAGGTTTTTCTCTCTCATAATTAAAAAATAACTTTTCCTTTTTTCTCTCAAAATTTCGAAAATTTGAGTTGACTTAGTCAAAAATTTTTAAAATTAGTTGTTTCTTTTAAGTCAAGTCAAATTTTCAAATTTTAAAAATTTTATCTTTTCAAAACTTTTTCAAAAATCAAATCTTTTTCATTTTTTATTAATTTTCGAAATTTATTTTTTAAAAATATTTTTCAAAAATCTTTTTCTTAATTTTATCTTTATTTTCAAAAATTATGCTAACAATTAATGTGGTTGATTCAAAAATTTGAAATTTGTTACTTTCTTGTTAAGAAAGGTTCAATCTTTAAATTCTAGAATCATATCTTTTAGTTTCTTGTTAGTCAAGTAATTAATTTTAATTTTAAAAATTAAATCTATCTTATCTTATCTTTTATATCATATCTTTTTCAAAATTTTATCTTTTTCAAAAATTTGATTTTAAAATATCTTTTCTAACTTCTTATCTTCTTATCTTTTCAAATTTGATTTTCAAATCTTTTTCAACTAACTATTTGACTTTTTGCTTGTTTCTTATCTTTTTCAAAACCACCTAACAACTTCTCTCTCTCTAATTTTCGAAAATACCTCCCTCTTTTTCAAAAAAAAAAATCTTTTTAATTAACTAATTGTTTTAAATTTTAATTTTAATTTTATCTCATCTTTAATTTTCGAAAATCATTAACTCCTTTTCAAAATTAATTTTCAAATTCTCTCTCTTATCTTCTTCTATTTATTTATTCATTTACTAACACTTCTCTTCACCTCTCGTCATCTCCAATCACTGCTTCTATCCTTACCCTTGTGTTCGTATTCTCCTTTCTTTATTCTTTTCTTCTTCTACTAATAATAAGGATCCTCTTTACTGTGACATAGAGGATTCCTCTTCTTTTCTTGTTCTCTTCTCTTTCATATGAGCAGGAACAAGAAAAAAAGCACTCTTGTTGAAGCTGATCCTGAACCTGAAAGGACTCTGAAGAGGAAACTAAGAGAAGCTAAATTACAACAATCCAGAGGCAACCTTTCTGAAATTTTCGAAAAAGAGAAGGAGATGGCAGCCGAACCCAACAACAATAATGCAAGGAGGATGCTTGGTGATTTTACTAAACCCACGTCCAAGTTTGATGGAAGAAGCATCTCAATTCCTGCCATTGGAGCAAACAATTTTGAGCTGAAACCTCAATTAGTTGCTCTAATGCAACAAAACTGCAAGTTTCATGGACTTCCATCAGAAGATCCCTACCAGTTCTTAACTGAGTTTTTGCAGATCTGTGAGACTGTTAAGACTAATGGAGTAGATCCTGAAGTCTATAGGCTCATGCTTTTCCCTTTTGCTGTAAGAGACATAGCTAGAGCATGGTTGGACTCTCAACCTAAAGATAGCCTGGACTCTTGGGATAAGCGGGTCACGGCCTTCTTGGCTAAGTTCTTTCCTCCTCAAAAGCTGAGCAAGCTTAGAGTGGATGTTCAGACCTTCAAACAAAAAGATGGTGAATCCCTCTATGAAGCTTGGAAAAGATACAAACAGATGACCAAAAGATGTCCTTCTGACATGTTTTCAGAATGGACCATGATAGATATATTCTATTATGGTCTATCTAAGTTCTCTAAGATGTCATTAGACCATTCTACAGGTGGATCCATTCACCTAAAGAAAACGCCTGTAGAAGCTCAATAACTTATTGACATGGTTGCAAATAACCAGTTCATGTACACTTCTGAGAGGAATTCCGTGAATAACGGGATGCCTCAAAGGAAGGGAGTTCTTGAAATTGATGCTCTGAATGCCATATTGGCTCAGAACAAAGTGTTGACTCAGCAAGTCAACATGATTTCTCAAAGTCTGAATGGATGGAAAAATGCATCCAACAGTACTAAAGAGGCATCTTCTGAAGAAGAAGCTTATGATCCTGAAAACCCTGCAATGGCAGAGGTAAATTACATGGGTGAACCTTATGGAAACACCTATAATTCATCATGGAGAAATCATCCGAATTTCTCATGGAAGGATCAACAAAAGCCTCAACAAGGCTTTAATAATGGTGGAAGAAATAGCGTCAGCAATATCAAGCCTTATCCATTATCTTCTCAGCAACAGACAGAGAATTATGAACAGAATACCTCTAACTTAGCAAACTTAGTCTCTGATCTGTCTAAGGCCACTTTAAGTTTCATGAATGAAACAAGGTCCTCCATCAGAAATCTGAAGGCACAAGTGGGCCAGCTGAGTAAGAAAATCACTGAAACCCTCCTAGTACTCTCCCAAGCAATACTGAAGAAAATCAAAAAAGAGAGTGCAAGGCCATTGATATAATCAGTATGGTCGAATGCAAGGAGGAGGGAGAGGACGCGAATCCCAATGAGGAAGATCTCATGGG